>NC_141534.1:104483750-104805000 GCF_021556685.1 Rattus norvegicus | reverse complement strand
ATCCTATTTATCACCCTGCACAACGTGGATCGAGGACCTTAACATAGAACCAGATACATTGAATCTAATAGAAGACAAAGTGGGAAATACCCTTGAATACATTGGTACAGGACAGAACTCCCTGAACAGAACAGCAATAGCTCAGGCTGGAAGATCAACATATAAAACATGGAACCTCTTGAAAGTGAAAAACTTCTATAAGACAAAGGACAATGTCATAAGGACAAAACAGCAGCCTACAAATCGAGGAAAGATAGTCACTAACCCTAATACAGGGCCAACATCCAAACTATATAACAAACTCAAGAAGTGTGATGCCACAAAAACCAATAACCCAATTAAAAATGGGATACAGAGCAAAACACAATTCTCAACAGAGGAATATCGAATGTCTGAGTAGCACTTAAAGAAATGTTCTACATCCTTAGTCATCAGGTAAATGCAAAACAAACAACCCTGAGTTTCTACCTTACATCAATCAGAATGTATAAAATCAAAAACTCAAGGGACAGCACATGTTGACAAGGATGTTAAGATAGGTGAACACTCCATCATTGGTAGTATTGCAAATATGTACAACCACTCTGGAACTCAATCCGGTACTTAGTCAGAAAACTGGGAATAGTTCTTTCTCAAGACCCAGTTATACCACTCCAGGGCATATACCCAAAAGATGCTCCATCATATCACAAGGACACAGGCTCCTCTAGGTTCACACCAGCCTTATTCATAATAGCAAGAAACTGGAAACAAAATGGTTCATTTTAAATCTCTACTGTGGTACGGCCCCTCAATGTAGGAATTTACAAAGTTTAATGATGACAAAGGCAAGGCCATTGCCCTGGTGAGCAACAGACTGGGATCAAGGTCACCTGAGTCAACATAGCATGTGTTAGAAACTTTTTCCTAAAAGGCTGAAGATGCAGTTAGAATTCATATATATTCCCAGGGAGAAATCTCTACACACAATGAGAACAGCAAGTAAATATTTTTTTAAGGACACATGGACTTGTCTGAGGCAACTTACACATGTGAATCAGAACACTGACTTCCTTGTCTGGCATCACTGGGAGAGCTTGAGACTAATCCTGGAGAGACTTGATGCCCCAAGGAAGAGGGATGGGTAGAGGGCAGTTGAGGTGGGAGTGGGGTTGTGCTAAGGGTCGAGGAGAGCACAATCTCAGAGGCAAAGGAGAGAGGGATGGAGTAAAGAACTTTTAGGCGAGGTACTGGTAAGGGGGTGATAGATATTTGGAATGTAAATAAAAGAATTAAGGAAAAGAAATATCTCTTTAATAATAACATGCATCCAGTACTGGTTAATGCTCAAAGAGGAGTCAGACTAGAACAGATTTTGCATTCCACAGATGCCATCATCCTTAAGTCTCCAGGTTACATTTTGAACAATTTAATTAGGGACACAAGACTGAAAATCTAGCCACTTAGGCAGAGGGGAGATTTACACAGCTATGATTTTTCCCGAAGTATTTCTTAAGTATTCCTAAGACCTGAGACAGTGCCATGGTCCTCAGTTGAAGATCCCAAAGGAGGACAAGGACAACAAAGTAGAAGGTACAAAGTATAAAAATTGGGATGCGGAATTCTGGAATTTTCACACAAGCTGTGTCTTACGCCAAGTCAGCTTCTTAAGAAGAATATCATCTTTTACACTACTTCCTGGAGGGGGAGGAGACAAAGTGTATGAAGTCAGCAGACACTGTTATACAACAGGATAAACTCGGATAAGTCTAAGACAATGCTTCACAGCTTAATATTTGACTGTTACCCAAGACAAGAGGTGATGTTTACAACTTTCTCATTTACTCCACATATATCTTACATCACAATGTTAAAACAAGTGCAAAAATTGTAAAAGATACTGTAGAAACTAGGCATTTCTGTGCTTGCGATCTTGCTAAGGCTGTTTCAACACACAACCCCATGCCCCAAATGCATACACAGAGGTAGTGACAGATCAAAGTTATTCAGAGGTTACCTCCATGCTCAGGGTGTGGCTCACAGGTATTCAAGTTAAGTTTCGGTTCTCACCCAGCCCCAAGGAGGTCTCACCACACTAGCTCCACACTGTTCAATCGCCTGCCCCATTCCCATTGGAAGCAGCTGCCATATATACACTCACCATGTCGTGAGTTCAATGTTCGCCTGAATTCCAACAGCACCCAGCCTTAGCACACAGATCAGGTCACACCAACCACTCAAGCCTCCTCAGCTACAGCTTTGAAACAGCTACGTGGAACCCGGAAACACCCTCCACCACTTCTGAGTGGCAGGTAAGACTTGAGGTCCTGATTGGCCAGCAAGTCCTGAGTGACATGGTTACTTCCGTTAAGGTTAGAGTGTGGCGAAGGTGCACAGCATAGCGATTCCGGCCCCACCTAATCTAGAGCCAACGCTTTTCAGGTATGTATGTTGCTAGTGCACTGAATGGACAAGGAAAGATGGTTTCTCTACCAGGCTTCCATTCCAGAGGTAGAACTTTTCTAGGTCAAGACATTTGCATTTCAGCAGGACTTAAGCCTGTTCTCTCATACCCTATCCTCTCTTCCATTATCTCCCCTTCCATTTGGAATGAAGGCAGATAGCTTGCAGGGCCCACTATTCAACTTGCAGCAAAATAAACAATCCGGCCCATCGGGGAAGGGTGCTAAGAGTATTAAAGATAAGAGAGAGATTTTTAGCAAACACTAAGATTTTTTTTTGTGCTTCCATGGTTGGATCAGGTAAAGTGCAGCTACTTTTCACTTGGTATGTATCAGACCTGAAACAATCCTGAGAGAAGAGCAGGAAACACACGACAAACTCTATGGAACACTATTATTACCAGCACATCTTCCTCTGTGGGAAGGTAGAAAAGCGACTGCCACAGACCACTCAGATGGAGGACACCGCGGGAGAAGCAGGGCTCTGGTACTCAGAAAGGCACAGGTTCGGCGCAATGACAGACAGACACGACACACTCAGGGTGGTTTGGATCTGCTGCGATTTTACTGAAATCTGCTTTGTGGTTATATACAGTGCTTGACCAGGAGCTAATGTTTTGGCCCCTTGCCAGGGTACACTCAAACAATAACCAAGAAAAAAAATTAACAGTTTACATGAAATTCAGAACGGAGGGCAAGGCAGGAAATAAATTTTCCCGAGAATCAGACTGGTTCCAGATAGTGGTCATAAACCTCATTTACTTCAATCTCTAAATATCATCTCTTGCATAACAACAGGACAGCCAGCTGTAAGGGAACGCTCTCTTAGCCAAAATTCATGTAATTGTTTTGATAATAGACAAGCACGGGGACGTGATCTGGCCAAGCGTTCTATAAAATTTAAAGAATAATATAGTACTCTCTTTCCATCAATATTAACCCATCTATCAACTTCTTCATCATATGTCCCTGTGTAGGGCAATGGCTCTGCAGTGGTCCTGTATCTACTCATGCTGTCTTTACCTAAAGGAGGGGGCCACCACCTTCCTCTAATTAAATAATGTTTTCTTTCATGTAACTACTTGTTAGGAATTCCAAAATGTTTGGATATTTTATAATCGGTGGGACTTTCCCCTCTAATAGCTAGCACCTTAATTCTTTCACTATCCAGAAGGTCTGAATTTTCCACAGTCAGTTCTTCCCTTTGTAAATTATTGATCACATCTCTTAGAGTTTCATTCTGATTCTACTTAATTTTTGCTAGTGCTTTCAAAAGAGGCATGATCGATAAAGACCAAATCAGGTCACAATGTTCCTTTTAGTAGAAAAAGAAATAAAAGAGCCAGTATGTAACTCCTGATCATATCGATTCGAATCAGCTAGGCAGACAGTCGAGAAGCAAGTGGCCAAGTGTCTCCAGGAGACCAAGTTCCGAGGAACACGTATCTCTGGCCTGCTGACCACGATTGTTTCATGTCAGACAGGCTCCACTGGAGCTGGCGCAGCAAGAGATCACAGCTGTATTAATCAAAGTATCTAAATGAACAGATGGGATGGAATGGATCTCTCTGTGTATGTAGGAAGTGGATTTATTGGAATGGCTTGCAAGGTATAGCCTAACTAGTCCATCAGTGGCTGTCTACAAATGGACAGATGGAGAGTACACTAGTGGTGCGGTCCATGTGCCTGGGTGTCTCAACCGGTCTTTGGTGTATACCAGAGTTGTGAAGAAGTAAGCTCTAACGACAGTTTAACAACAACAACAACAAAAAAATCAACTTGGAAGCAGGAGGTAGGACATGAAGTCAAGGAGAAAGAACTAGCATCTTCAATGACCTTTATAGATGTAGGCTGCCATCAGAAGCTGTGGCCTAGATTAACGGTATTTCTTATCATTTTGAAAGATCCAGATTTTAAAAAAGGGCTTTACAACCTAAAAAGCTATAATCAAGAAAAAAATCCCTTACCATACTGAAATGTTGCAATTTAGTTAATTCCATGGTATAGCCAACTTGACTACCAGGAATAACTGTCACATGAGCCAAGACAGAAGAGCTGAGAAAAGATTTCCATTGTAGAAAATGAGAACATGAGAACATTTCCAAAGCAATGCTTTTTTTTTTAAATTTAAACTTACTTATTTTTATCCTTTAATTCTTTTTTACAGTCCAGACTTCATCCCTCTCTGAATCTGTACCCTACCACCACTCCTATTGCCATATAACTTCCCGTCACCTCCACCTGCATGAGGATGTTCCCACCCAACTGCCCCCACACCATCAGGCCACCCCAATCCCTGAAGCCTTAAATCTGAAAAGGCTTAGGAGCATCTTCCCTCCCTCAGGCCAGAACAGGCAGTCCTCTTCAGTATATATGTCTGGGGCCTAATATTAGCTGTTGTATGTTGCCTGGTTGGTGGCTTAGTGTCTGAGAAACCCTGGGGGTCCAGGTTAGTTGAGACTGCAGGTCTTCCCTTGGGGCCGACCTCCTCCCCAGCTTCTTCCAGCTTTTCCCCAATTCAGCCACAGGGGTCCCAGGCTTAGGTCCACTGGACGGGTACTAGCATCTGTATCTAACTTTTCAGTTGCTTGCATGACCTCTCAGAGGGCAGTCATGCTAAGCTGCAATCACGACAAAGCATCTGTAACGGTGTCAGGGCACCAGGCCTCCCCTTAAGGTGGATCACAATTTGAGCGAGTCTCTGGACCTTTTTTCTCTCACGCTCTTCTCTATTTTTGTCCCTGCAATTCCTTCAGATAGGAACAATTCTGAGTCAGAACTTTTGAATATGAGATGGCAACCCTATCCTTCCACTTGATGTCCTGTCCCTCCACTGGAGGTGGACTCTACAAGGTTCACGTCCCCACAATAGAGCACTTCATCCAAGGGTCTCTCACTTTGAGTCCTGAGAGTCTCTCACCTCCCACTTCTCTGGCTCATTCTATAGGGTCTCCTTACCTCCAGAGAAAGCAGAACACAGAGCTATCTGAAAAGCTGTCTCTAGCAGTACATAGCTCACTGACGTGGATTCACATTAACTTTGATTTATTTAGCTTCTCCCATACTCACTTTCCTCAGATACTCACTCCAAGCTGAGGCTGGTCTTTGGCAAGTTGTCTGGTGTTGGAAATCTTCTTTGTCAAAAGAGGATGATGTAGCTCCATCTATCTAGTTTTTCCATCTGCAGCACACACACAAAATTTGTCACATAGCCTCAGTCCAACTCAATCCATTGGCTATCCCAATATCCTGGGGTTACTGACATTTTAGAGGTTCACTGGACATAGAACATTTCTTTAAATACTTCTCAGCCATTCAAGATTCCTCTGCTGTGAATTCTGTGTTTAGCTTTGTCTCCCACTTTTAGTTGGGTTATTTTGGTTGCTGGTGTCTAATTTCTTGAATTTTCAATAAATTTTGGATTCTAGTCCTCTGTCAGATGTAGGGTTGGTAAAGATTCTTTCTCAATATGGAGAGGGCCATTTTGTCCTATTGACAGTGCCCTTTGCCTTCCATATGCTTTGCAGTTTCATGAGGTCTTATTTATCAATTGTTGATCATAGGGCCTGAACCATTAGTGTTCTTTTCAGAAAAGTGTCTCCTGAGCCACGGATTATTATATAATCTGCGACTGGTTTGTCCTTATTAATCAAGGCTGTACGTGATTCATTTTAGGAAAGATTACTGCTACTAAAATGCTTTTCCTGTTGTTATTATTAAACATGTATAACAATCATTAAGTAATAGCACACCCCTTTGGAGCAGATCTCTGCAGATCTATGAAGATGTACTGTCTCGCAGTGATGTTATATAGACAAATAGAAGACTTCTTAAGTCTTAATATGATTGTATAAGAATTCCTAAAATTATAACAGTAATTATTAAGCTCATTTATAGTGGAACTGCTATTAAATCTTTTTCTGATAGTCAAAACTGCAGTGAGAACTCTGCCAGTCTCCCAAGTGTTACCAGTTAATTGCTCTTAATGGTAACCAGACTTTCTCCTATTCAGAGCACATTCCAAGAGGTTGTAAAACAATTAACTAAAGGTCATAAAAAGGGAACTAATGGTTTATTATAGGTGCTAGGACAGAAAATAAAATATTGACTAGGTTTATCTACACAAAACTTCACTAATAAACAAAAAGTATTCATTAAAATCAGTCAGAATCCAACTAGATTACATAAGGAAATTTTCCATAATTTGAGATATATTCTGTATTTTTTGAGACAGGGTAGTCTACATAGCCATGGCTGTCTTGGAACTCATTATGAGGACCATGTTGGCCTCAAATTCGGACGGATTGGCCTGCCCCTCTATCCCAAGTCTGGGATTACAGGAAAGCACTTGTAATCCCAGCTGAGATACTCTTTTTAAATGACTTAAAACTTTGAATAAAAGAATGAAAGGATAAAATAACATTTTAAAAAATCACTGTTTTAGGGCTGGGGATTTAGCTCAGTGGTTAGAGCGCTTACCTAGGGAGCGCTTACCTAGGAAGCGCAAGGCCCTGGGTTCGGTCCCCAGCTCCGAAAAAAAGAACCAAAAAAAAAAAAAATCACTGTTTTGATGAATAGTAATATTTCCTGATATTCAATAACAACAACTTAAATTGGCAAATCACTTCATACATTCTCTATGATTGGGTTATTTTCTGTCCTCTGCTAATTTTAACTATGTAAAATGGTAGAACTGTGTTTGTTTATATACTCCCATCCCATGGTGTGTATGTAGCAGTAAGAAGACATCTAACAGGTGTCTTTTATCTGCTTCCATTATATAAGTTCTAGATATAAAACCAGTGGAGTTGTTTAGCTGCAAGTAAACTCATTGGTCCTTATTTAGGTTTAAAATTATTTGTGCATATATTGGAGTATGAGTTTGCATATGACACAGCCCAAATTTAGAAATAAGAGAAAACTTTGTAGGATTAATATGGGTCTCTCAGAGATTAAACTGAGATCATCAGGCTTAGCAGCAATCAAATTTTCCCACTGAGACAATTCTCTGGCCTTCAAGTCATACATGTCTAGTTTAGAGAAAGTGTTATGGACAAGTTTTTACTCCACAGAATAACCTAACACAATCTAAAACAAAGCATTATGTGATTTTCATTTGCAAATTCAATTTATATTTAAGTTGGCCTGTTTTCCTTCATCCTTAGAGTGCAATATGTTTATAATCTGAAGACAATAATTTACTGATGCAATATTTCAACTTAGTTGAGCATCAGGGAGATGGTTCAGCAGGAAATATCCATGGAGCGCAAAACTGGCAAAATGATGGTAATTCTCATATAAAGGTAGCTAAAAGTGAACCTCACAAAGTTGTCTTCCAGTCTCCATATACCTGCCATGGCCTAAAAGCCTAAAATTATATTAAACACACACACACACACACACACACACACACACACACACACCAGATTCCTTTAATAAATCTTATTCCTGTTACATTGTCTAGCATTTCATATTCTTCTAAAACTCAGTAGTTCAAGATAAAGTGTTCAATGGATAACTAATGGGGACATAAAGAAGCATGGAACACTGAGTAATACATGCATATTTATAGCATATCAAGCTATGTTGTGAGATATACATTTGATTGCAGATTATCCTACTTTATTACATCTCTACCAGATAGGTGAAAATGTTACTTTGGATACACACATTATGTATTTAACTTTTCTCATATTCTCTTCTATTAAGCATTTTAACATTAATGTTTTAAACTGTGTTGTCAAAACAGGATATATTGGAGGTGAATCTTCTATTTTGGGACTTGTACTCGGGAGGGTGACACATGATAATTTAGAGTTCTATGCAGTCCTAACTAATTACTGACATTCGAGCCAGGCTGAAGAACAAATAAGATCTCTAGGGAATTTTTGACAATATGACAAATAAAACGAGGAACAAGAGCCCCCATCCATTTGCAAACACCCTTACTTGACTTTTTAGTTGATAGATATTATATTATATACATTGAAGCCAAAAGACACCTGCCACCAAGTAAAAGCCCAACAGAAGACGCCTGTAGCTACAGAAGTAATATAAAGACCATTAAATAAGCTTTAATAAAGGGATTTGTCACACACAGAGCATAATTCAACACTAAATTCAAAACTGTCAAAATATAAACCACATATGGAGCTATGAACCATCAGACTTGTGTGAACATGGTGAACTATTTAATTGCTTCAAGCCTATTAAGAAAAAGAGGTGGAGCAATAATTTTTCTGGTAATTGAATGTGATGTCAAAATCTTTACCAAGTTGTTTGTAGGAATAGGATCTTTCTCATGTATGAATGTTTTTCATATTACCTGGTGTCAACATAATAGATAAACACTTACAAATATTTGCAGGGCTAGAGGCATTGCCAAACATTTAAGACAAGTTTACTTCTACAACCAAGGGTCAGTTTTTTTTTTTTCTGATACAATAGATAAGATATAATTGTCCACCTAAACATACAAAGCCTTATAGATATCCATCCCTTAAGAACATTCATAACAACCTGTAAAGGTAGAGAATGGATTCTTAACATCCACCTCCATGTTCTTTCAGTGGCCTCCTCTCCCACCTCCTTCTGGTTCAATCTCCTCCTCTTCCCTCAAACTTTTCTCCCGCCCATCCTTCCTTCTCATCCAATGACAGGCCTCATTTTATCTTGTACCTGCCTTCAGCTGTATGACATCATCCTACATTTCACCTTTTTTGTCTAATTAAATAAAAACCTTTTCTCTCAAATATACGCTGAGCACAACTATTATCATTTTGCAATTAAAAGCATAAATATACCCAACACTTGATTCAACATTTTATCAGTTAAACAGAACATTTAGTTATTCATTCCAGCTGAAGAAAGGCTTAAAATCTGTTATATCCTTACTAGCTTGTATACTATCTGATAACTATCTAATAAAATATGTATTTTCAAAGTTTAACAGCCTGATAGGCTACAAGAGTATAATCAGTCTTCAACCCTGTCAGAAATCTGACAATGACCAAAATCTACAAACATAGGAATCCTAACAAGGTTTCCAGAACTGAGAGGTTATAACAGTTCTCTGTTAGCAACATGTGAGCACAAGTCTTCAGGCTTCTAGCCCAAAATCAACTGAGAGACTCTTGAAATGCAGAAACCTTGAAGGGCTGACAATTCTGGCTCTGTAGGGATTATCAGTCAGCAATTATCCTGCATAAGGTGTCCCTTTTGGACAGTATTCGTCTGCAGATGAAGCAGGCAGTTTCTGCCCAGTGGCTGCCTAACTACAAAGTATTACCTTATCTGGAAGTAGAGATGCTCAGTTTATCCCTTAAATCTGACAAAGGAGAGCTGTTAGGAGCAGATATGTCTCAACAAAAGATAAATAACTTTAAATTTCATATTTTATGGATTTCTGATATTTTTGAAAAAATCTATCTATATAAAGTAATCTGGCATATTGTCTTTATATCTTAAATATTATCTTGAAAGTAATCTTACAAACTCAGAGCCATGAATTTGCTATTTGGACATTTACTCACATGTGTAATCAACTCAGAAGTTTGTAATGACATCAATATAAGGACTATTTCTAAACCTTGTACTTTTAAACTTTTTTAACAAATAAATTCTATACCAAAGCAAAGATTTTAGCCTAGATACCAAATAAGAGTATGGTTGTACAACTCAATCTAGCTAATTCCTCCCTGTTAAATTACAACCATTTCTAAATTCCTCATAAAAACAACCTTAGAATAACCACTTTCTGCCCCCCTCAAAAGTCCAGGGAATTGGGGCAACAATTCTTCTATAACTTCTTCAAGCTGTACAGGGGCATTGAGATATCATTGGAGGTAGGGGGTAGGAAGAATGAAGCAAATGTTGTAGCCAGATGTGTGTCTTGACTGGACACAGCTGAAAGTGTTTGAGACCAGAAATCCAAGTTGGTACATTGTGTAAAATATAATTCTCAATACAAAAGTTTAGAGTAGAAACCTGGAGGAAATGAACAATTTTCTAGACAGATACCAGGTACCAAATTTAAATCAGGAACAGATAAAACATCTAAACAACCCCATGACTACTAAAGAAATAGAAGCAGTTATTAAAAGTTTCCAACCAAAAAGAGCCAGGACCAGAAGGGTTTAGTGCAGAATTCTATCAGACCTTCATAGAAGACCTCAAACCAATACTGTCCAAACTATTCCACAAAAACAAAGCAGAAGGGGCACTACTGAATTCCTTCTATGAAGCCACAATTATGCTTATACCTAAACCACACAAAGACTCAACAAAGAAAGAAAATGTCAGACCAATTTCCCTTATTAATATCAATGCAAAAATACTCAATAAAATTCTTGCAAACTGAATCCAAGAATACATCAAAATGATCATGATCAAGTAGGCTTCATCCCAGGTATGCAGAGATGGTTCAATATATGGAAAACCATCAATGTAATCTACTATATAAACGAATTCAATTCAAAGATTAAAAACCACATGATCATTTCATTAGATGCTGAGAAAGCATTTGACAAAGTTCAACACCCCTTCATGATAAAAGTCCTAGAAAGAAAAGGAATTCAAGGCCCATACCTAAACATTGTAAAAGCCATATACAGTAAAACAGTAACTAACATTAAACTAAATGGAGAGAAACTTGAAGCAATCCCATTAAAACCAGGGACTAGACAAGACTGCCCACTCTCTCCCTACTTATTCAATATAGTTCTCAAAATCCTAGCCAGAGCAATCAGACAACAAAAGGAGATCAAAGGAGTACAGATTGGAAAGGAAGAAGTCAAAATATCACTATTTGCAGACGATATGATAGTATAATTAAGTGATCCCAAAAGTTCCACAAGAGAACTACTAAGCCTGATAAACAACTTCAGCAAAGTGGATGGGTATAAAATTAACTCAAACAAGTCAGTAGCCTTCCTCTATTCAAAGGATAAACAGGCTGAGAAAGAAATTAGGGAAATGACACCCTTCACAATAGCCACAAATAACATAAAATATCTCGGTGTGACTCTAACTAAGCAAGTGAAAGATCTGTATGATAAGAACTTCAAGTCTCTGGAGAAAGAAATGGAAGATCTCAGAAGATGGAAAGACCTCCCATGCTCACGGATTGGCAGGATTAATATAGTAAAAATGGCCATTTTACCAAGAGCAATCTACAGATTCAATGCAACCTCCATCAAAATTCCAATTCAATTCTTCATAGAGTTAGAAAGAACAATTTGCAAATTCAGTTGGAATAACAAAAAACCCAGGATATTGAAAACTATCCTCAACAATAAAAGAACTTCTGGGAGAATCACCATCCCTGACCTCAGGCAGTATTACAGAACAATAGTGATAAAACTTGTTTTATATTGGTACAGAGATAGCCCTTTGTAGGGCTGGATTTGTAGAAAGATATTGTGTAAATTTTGTTTTGTCATGGAATATCTTGGTTTCTCCCTCATTGTTAATTGAGAGTTTTGCTGGATATAATAGCCTGGGCTGGGATTTGTGTTCTAGGGTTTGTATGACATCTGTCTAGGATCTTCTGGTTTTCATAGTCTCTGTTGAGAAGTCTGGTGTAATTCTGATAGGTCTGCCTTTATATGTTACTTGACCTTTTTCCCTTACTGCTTTTAATATTTTTAGGACTGTTAATGGTTTTTAGAAGATACTGGAATATATTAACTGGCTGTGGCCTGTGATTATCTTCACTACTCAAGAGTTAAGCAATTTATTTCAGACTTTATGAGGTGATAAAGATTTAAATAGCCCAAGGAAACTCTCAGCTAGGGCTGAGAAGGAGTTAGCTTTGGTAGAAAGAAAATTGCAGAATACACATCTAGATCATATTGATCCAAAGATGGTCTGCATCTTATTCATCTTACCCTCTACTCATCCCCCTACAGGAATTTTTATGCAGAGGGAAGATTATATCTTAGAATGGATATTTTTAGCACATAAACAGAGTAAGAATCTAAAACCTATCTTGAGAAGGTCTCTAAATTGATACTAAAAGGAAAAAATGAGACTTCAACAATTAGAATGGACCCAGCTGAAATTGTGGTACCTTTTTCTAATGCAGAAATTGCCTCACTGTGGGCACAAGATGAACATTGTCAAAGAGCATGCAATAATTTCTTGGGAGAGATTAACAACAGATACCCTAAAACAAGTGACTTCAGTTCATAAAAAGAACTAATTGGATTCTCCCTCATATAATAATGAAAACTCCAATATCTGGAGCCCCTACATTTTACACTGATGCCAGTAATTCTGGAAAGGTAGGTTATAAGTCAGAAGATGTAAGCAAGGTGGCTGAGAGTCCCTATAAGTCAGTTCAAAAATTTGAATTATATGTAATACTCATGGTGTTGTCAGATTTTCAAGTCTCTCTCTCTCTCTCTTTTCACTGACTTTATTGGCTGTGGACTGTGGCGAGCTCAGCACCCGTTGGGTCCACTTGCTCTTCACCTTCTGGCTCTCCGTCTTCTTGGGCAGCAGCATGGCATGGATGTTGGGCAGGATGCCGCCCAGGTGATGGTCACAAGGCCCAGCAGCTTGTTGAGCTCTTTGTCGTTGTGGATGGCTAGCTGCAGGTGGCAAGGGATGATGCGTGTCTTCTTCTTGTCCCTTGCCACGTTGCCTGCCAGGATCTTGGTCATCAGGTACTCCAGCACTGCTGACAGGTACACGGGCGCTCCCATGCCCACACTTTCCTCATAGTTGCCCTTGAGCAGCAGCCGGTTGAACATGGCCCATGGGGAACTGGAGGCCCGCGTGCAATGACCGCGACTTGGCCTTGGGGAGCACTTTATCCCCCTGCTTGCCTCACCCGGACATGCTCGACCCAGCTCCTGGCACTCCAGGCAGGATTGTTTTACACATAGAGACTGCTGAACTTATTCAGATGATTCTGAATTGACTTCACTATTTATTCAGCTACATCAAATGATCAGAAAGAGGAGTTATAACTCTTATGTATATATATCACACATAAGATCTCATACAGTTCTGCCAGGCCCTCTGGCACAAGGTAATAATTAAATTGACAAGCTATTGATAGGAAGTGTACTAAAAGCTTCAGAATTCCATAAAAAACTCCATGTTAACAGCAAAGGTTTAAGGAAATAATTCTTTATCATTTGGCAACAAGCCAAGAAAACTGTGAAGCAATGACTTACTTGCCTCCATTGCCTACAGGAACCAACCCTAAGGGGGTACCCAAAGAATTGGCAGATGGATGTCTTCCATTTTAAAGAGTTTGGTAAACTGAAATATTTACACCATACTACAGATACGTATCCTGGATTTCAATGAGAAACTGCCTTAGCCTCAGAAAAGACTGATTCTGTATTACACAGTTGTTGGAAGTTATGGCCATTATGGGAATATCCATACGAATAAAAATGGAGAACAGCATATATCCACATATATCTCTAATAAGATGAGACAGCTTTTTACATATTATAATATAAAACATGCTACAGGCATATCACACAATCCTACAGGAGGAACGATTGTGTAGTGATCTAATCGAATTCTAAAGGAGATGCTTAATAGGCAAATGGGAGCAATAAATAACCTCAAAGATAGATTATATAGTGCATTATTAACTTTGAATTTTTTAAATGCTAATGAGCAAAATAGCACAGCTGCTGAAAGACTTTGGATTGTGGAAAAAACTACTGAACTAAATAAGCCTGTTCATATTAATGATATTCTGACATCAGAATTGAAAATGGGAAATATGTTGTGCTGGGGGAGGGGTTATGCCTATGTTTCCACAGGAAAAGAAAACCTGTGGGTTCCTTCCAAGTTGATACAGATCAGACATGAGAAAGGGAGACGACCTGAACAACTTGGTGACCAGGAAGAAAAGGGAGACTAGCACAATCAACAAATAGATGACGTATATGTGGTGATGTTTAAGTCTCTGTATATAGAGACGTCTCTGGGACTGACTGAGACTAAAATGTCTATATGCAGCCAATAACATTTATTGGGTACAAATTTCTTATAACTTGTCATTTCATACCATTCTTAAGATTACATGTATACAAAATTATATTATAGTTTAATTATGTGATCAAACTAACCTCTGAAGAAAGGCAGTCATCTCTCTTTATTGATCTTCATTAACCAATCTGTGCACCCTGCACACTCCATGTGATGTCTTTACAAAACTATATGATGCTTGTAAGTTTTGTGTGTCACAGGATGAAAGAAGAGAAAGACAGCCCTGAAAATATCCACACTCCAGGATGCTGAGAGCCTGGGATCTTCCATTCCAGCTCTGTATTTGCTTCTACCTCAACTACATCGAAGCTGCTTCTTTTAAAGACTTGCTTCCAGAACTTTTCCAGAACAGCTAGCTTGCCTATCTAGCCTTTCACACTGTCATAGTCAAAATGTAAGCTAAGCAGTGAAATTTCTCAGCACATAGTGACTAGAAGGCAAATGATGCCAGCTAGCTCTCCTATGACAAAGCCAATTTTCCTATTTTCCCTTGGGCCCCAAGAAGGGAATTCTTTGCCCCAATTTAGCTGGAAGCAGACAAGGAAGATTTTTGTCCCAATTCCTTATGTTGGGGGTGGATGGTTCTGCTTATTTTATGAATTATAGATATGTTGTCATTTAAGGGATACTTTATAAATGTTGCTTTGGATAGGGAGGGAACTGGAGAGTTTAAACCCAGGAATTTCTACCTTTCCTTTCCTCTTCTCTATCCTTCCTTCTTAGGTGAAGGGGAAAGGGGTGGAAGAGAAAGGGGGATATAATACATCATAGAAGTTAGAGAAATAGACAAATAGGGATAGGTTAGCAAATTTATATACAAAAATATTACATAGCTATATCTTACATTGGTAGAAATCTTTGCAATTAATACAACGTTGAAGTTATAGTCTCTTACATTGATATAGACTTTATTTGATACAAATTTAAGGTTTTCATTAGCATGAATTTTTATTGATATGAAATTGGGATTAATATTGTTACTCTCATATAGGCATGTGCCTATACAACACATTGAAGAATATAAGGCTTAGACCCAGTCCTATAACTGCGATTATAAACATTGTTAAGGACCAAATAGCAAACTCACGGTTCTGAGTAATTAAAAGTGTGTCTTTGAGACAATTCAATTAGAAATGGCCAAGAGTAGTCAAGGCTCAACAGTTCAGAAACGCTTTGTGTAGACAAACAGTCTTCAAACATGCCAGAAGTCCACAGAATATGACATTTATGGACATTTCTTTATTAAAGATCACTTGACTAGAGACCTATCTGCTCCTGACAGCGACCCTTCTTGGATTCTAAGAAGAAATGGAGAATCAATGGAGTTGCTCCAATTGTGGCAAGACAGCCACGAGGTAAAAATTGTCTCAATTCATCTACAGACAAAATACTGTCCAGAACAAGGACAAACTGTGCAGAATAGTTAACTGATAATCTCTGCCAAGACTGGGTAATCAGGCCTTCAAAATTCTGCATTACAAAGGTCTGTCAGATGATCCTGAGCCAGAAGACTGAAGATTAATGCTCCAATGTCTTGAGGAATGAGGGACTGTCCAGGTGAACAGCAGTCTTTATAAATTGGCTTAAGTTTTGGAAGCTGTGTTTTGTGCTTCTCATATTTTCAGGGAATATTAGTCACTCTTGGATTCTGACAGGGGTGAAGACTGGTTGAAACCCAAGCAGTTTAGCATTGATTTAGACTTAAGAAGATGGTTCTCAGATGTCATAAAATCTAAGCCAGTATGCATACTAGGTGTAGAATTATAAGTCTTTTAAGTTAGGATAGATGGCAGAGTGCCTTATTGACTAGGTGTTAAGTGTATCTTATACTTTATAAATTGTAGAATGGTAATAGTGGTACTCAATTTATATCTGAGGAAAAAAAGCTTTTTAACTGGACAAAAGGGGAAATGTGGGTTACTCTAATGCTTTTGTATTTGATGCTAATTATGTTTCCCCAAGAGGGGCTGCCTAGGATGCGGAGTGAATCATGTGTTCAGGTGAGTTCAGAAGTTTCTTCCCATTTTAACTTGTAAAATAAAGGTGAGAGCCTGTGATTGGGCAGGGGAAGTGAAAGTGGGGCTAAAAAGTTTTAGAGAGAAAGAGTGGGAGAGAGAGAGAGAGAGAGAGAGAGAGAGAGAGAGAGAGAGAGAGAGAGAGAGAGGATGGCTCAAGAAGAGGAGGTAGAAGCAAGATGAAGCTGAAGCACATGGTCTGGAAAAACTGGGATCACATAGCTGGGGAATAGAATAGTGTAGTGGTAGATCTGCCCAATCTAGGTGCAAAGCTTGTATTCATATTAATTGAGTTGTGCTTTATTTGCATGGACTTATTTTGGTTGGAGAATTTACCGCAACACAGTTACCCTCAGTTCTTTTTCTTAGCTTGCTGATTGTGGGTCAAGATGTGATGTTTCAGCTGCTGCTCCAGCCACCTGCCTTCACACTTTCACTACATTATCATAAGACTCTCACCCCCTAGAAACATAAGCACATTTAAACCCTTTCTTTTTTTTTTTAAGATTTATTTATTTATTATATGTATGTAGGTGAGGACACTGTCACTGTTTTCAGACACATCAGAAAGGGGCATCTAGTCCCATTACAGATGGTTGTGAGCCACCATGTGGTTGCTGGGAATTGAACTCGGACCTCTGGAAGAGCAGTCAGTGCTCTTAACCGCTGAGCCATCTCTCCAGCCCCAATCCCTTTCTTTTCATAAGTTGTCTTGGTTATGGTGTTTTGTCAGAGCAAAGGAAAGAAAAGAAACCTAATATGGTGACCTTGTTAAAAAGAGAAAAAATATGTTAACTTAAGATTCAATGTATAGATTACTGTACTGGTTTGATTGGAGCCTTGAATTCAGTTAGCTTTATCCATGTAACAAACTATGTAAAGACCCAATGACAAGGACCAGCTTCTTCTTGTAGAGAAGTTCTGAGGAAGGGATGTTTGGGAGCAGTGAAACAAAAAATTAGAAGTTAAATGGTGGCTCAAAACTGGAGGGCTGTGTTCTGCTGGAGACACCTTTCCAACGTGCTTTCTTTCTGTTCTGCTTTATTTCTCTCTGCTCTGCTTTTTCTGGAGATATCCAGACAACTCTCTGTATGTTTTGCTCCAGGAGTTCTCTGCTATTCTAAAAAAAATCTCCAGACAGCTCATCCCCAGTAGATCATAAGCCCAGCATTTGATTTTATATATCAATCCAGTCATTACTTCAGGTTTCCTTTTCATTATCATATGAAATCGCATCCCTTGACTCCAGCCCTTTAATTCTTAGGAAACAGCAAGCACACATTAATTTATAACATTACAAAAGAAGTCAGAGATCTGCCTGCCTCTATTAAGCACAGATGCTAAACTAGCTGGGTGGGACCCCACACTGAAGTGAGGATTCCTACCACACCTGGGCCTACACTTCCTTTGTCCTAGGCTCAACCTTTAACTCAGGGATTTGCTTGCCTTTGTAAACATAAACAAACAAACAAACAAAAAAGCTTAGCTGTGTGGCATCTACTGCAATTGTTACTCCCTAAATCTCATTATCACCTCACTTAGTATATTTGTTACAAGTTGTCTTATAGTTTAGCTGCCTCTGTTCCTTTAGATTTGTGAAGCCCCTCATATTGCATTCTTCTCTTTTGCAGAATTAAAAAATTACATATTTTCAAAGTTGTATCTTTAGAATTTGTTTCCACAGCCTTAACGACTGTGCTGAATGTACCAGCATTTACCATTTTTCTAAGACAGTAGCCACACCTTTGCCTTCTGACCTTGTACTCATTCTGATTATCATGAAATCATCTCAGTTAACAGGGAGGGCATTCATTAAAAAAGGAGTGTAAAATATGTACATTATTATATAAACAAGCTTTATGCCCATTTTTGCAATCAACACTTGTGGAGGCCCCCATCTGATAGCCCTGTCCCACGGGCAGGAGGCATGTCATTCTGTCCCCACCAAGGCCATGCTGGACCTGGCAACCCAGAATAAGGAAAGAAGATCATGGAGATCAAGATGAGTATGACCTGAATCTGAGACATGAACTGTTGAGAAATCCCAGCAGACAAAGTTACAGAGATGCTGGTTTGTTTCTCAGGAGTCTCCAGAAAGGCTTCTTAACCCTAAATTTCAAAATTCTGGCCCCAGACTGACTGGCATGCTCTGCCTTCACTCTTTGGCTTTCCAGTCCTTTTTTTATCATCCTTACCTCTTGCTCCATCCCCAACTGTATATAACTCTCTGACCACACTCTTGTTCCCATGCGTCTCAGTCTGAGAAAACTCATCACCCGTTATCTTCCTTTCTGTATACGAATGGCTTGAATCTCCCAGATGTCTCTTCCTAGTCAGTTCTCAGACATTCTTTTCTCTTTTGCTTCTCATTAAGAATCTCAAGACATCCCATTTCCCTTTGGGGCCTGATTATTTTGTTTTGTTATGTTGCGGCTTTGGAGATATGAGCTTGTGATCAAGTAGGATGTGAACTCACTATTTAACATACTCTAGCCTTGAACTCATGATCCTTCCTGCCTCTGCCTCTATAAATAGCAAATATCTACCAGTTAATTTTCTGTTACAATCAGATTTTCTCTCCGGCATTTCCTCATGGTGTAAGTCAGACTAGCAATCTATTCATACTTGATGATCTGTCTCCAATACCTGCAACTAAGAATGACTTATACCCTTGTTTCAATGCATAGAATATTGCACGATTGAAATTACTTGACTTTTAAGGTTACTTCATAAAATGTCAAAGAATGTTTTCATTGTTGATGTAAGTAAATACATTCTCTAGAAGCCTTCAGCCGCCATGTAAGATTCTGATTCACTCTGAGGTCACAAGGTTTAGAAAACACAAAATAGTGAAGATGGAGAGAAAATTATAATGCCCACCAGCTTCCAAAGCTTCATCATAGTGGCCCAAGGTTTATCACATATCAACCACAGAAAAACATGGATCACAACCATCCAGTCAGACCCCTCTAAATCTCCTATCATATAAGAGGTAGGAGCAGCTCAAAGGTACTATGGTTTAAGGTAATTGTAGCCATGCATCAGCAAATAGCTATAACACTTTCCTTCACACATAATAACTGAGCTGACCTGAAGGTCTACCACCAGACTCCATTGGCAGGTCTCAAGGGGGTCTCAGAATGACCCACCAATTTGATCAAGTTTCTTGAGTTTAAGCAGAGACCAGATGAATTGCCTTCAGCCTTTCTAAAGTGGCTCATGGAGGAATTCTGCCAGTGTATACCCTATGAACCCAGTAGTGAGGCACACAAACCTACTGTGACTATTGCTTTTATAGACGAGGCTAATAGAGATATCAGGAAAAAACTTCAGAGGCTAGAGGGACTACAGGATAAGTCATTGAGGGATTTAGTGCAGGTTGGTGAGAAAGTCTGAGACAGGAGGAGAAGGAACAGAGAACGAGAAAGAAAGATGAAAGAGATGAAAAAAGAAAAGTGACAGAAAAGGAATTTACAGAGAATATTGGCTACAGTAGTAAGGGAAAGCAGAGAAGAGAGACTCCAACCAAAGAGAGACAGAACAACATGTTGAAAAGGACTAGTGTGCATATTGTGAGGACAGGGACCACCGGGTCCAAGAGTGCCCTAATAAATGGAAGCCAGGGGCAGGAAATCCCAGGACTTGGGAAAAGCACCACCAAACAATGAAGGTGTTATTCCTGGGGGATGACAGTGACTAGGAAGGGCAGGGTTCAGATTCCTTCCCCAAGCCTTAAAAGTGGAAGGGAAACACACCCAATTCTTGTTGAATACTGGGACCCAACACTCAGTCTTCCTCCAAGTTGAAAGGCTAGTCTCCAGCAAAAAAAAAAAAAAAAGGGTTCAAGAGGCCACTGGGACTAAACAATATTCATGGACTATCTGAGGAATAATGCACCTGGGTGTGGGCCGGGTATCCCACCCATTCATGGTCAATCCTGACTGCCACTATTCCTTGCTCAGGAGAGATCTGCTCTCCAAGGTGGAGGCTCAGATCCACTTCCTTCCTGAGAGCCCTCAATTGAGAGGGCCTTCTGAAGAACCTGACCAGGTCCTTACTATTAGGCTGGAGGACAAATACAAATTGTTTGAGACCAATACCAAAAGACAGAATATTACTTGGTGGCTGGAAAAGTTTCCTCTTGCTTGGGCTGAAATGGCTGGGCTAAGTTATGTGTATCTGCAGGCTGTGTATGTGGAGCTTAAAACCCAGGCTGATCCTGTCTCAGTGTGCCAGTACCCAATGTTGGGGAAGGCATGAGCAGGTATTAAGCCACACATCTCTCAGCTCTTTCAGCTTGGGGTGTCACTTAGTGATGTTTAGCCTGGAACACACTGCTCCTGCCAGTTAAGAAGCCAGGCACTAGCGATTATCACCCAGTCCAGAACTTAAGTAAACCATGGTAGAGTGGCTGACATCTACCCTAATGTGCCTAACCCCTACACTCTGTTGAGTTCTTCACCAACCTTCCAAATTTTGGTACATTGTTTTAGACTTGAAAGACACTTTCCTCTGCCTCACCTTGGCACCCCAAAGTCAATAATACTTCACCTTTGGATGGAAAGACCCAGAGGATGGGACCACCAGTCAGTTTACATGGACTAGATTCTCCACTGGTTGGGCTCAATCTGGCCACCATGTGTGAGGTCCGAATTGAACCTGTTCCAGAACCTCTTGAGTGAGACTCATGGAGGCAATAATCAATGCAATAGCAAGAGGAGTTTAATTCCCACATGTCAGGGTCCTCCCAATTCAAGGGTAGATGTCCCTGAGCAGACTCTGACAGGAAATTATATACCTTACAAATAATTGGGGCAGAATTAAAATAATTGGTAACTAGTCAGGGTATTATTGATGGGGCAAAGTGACCTCCAAGTTGACTCATAGTCAGTGGACCATTCTGGAATCTCCAGGGGGGACAGTTGTGAGTCAAGGGGAAGTGAGTTGGGAGTTACAGGTGGCTTTGTTTGACAGTTTGGCTTGTAGTTGCTCTGGAAACTAACTACTCCTTGGAATGGAGGGGTTTTGTGCTTGGAGGTTTGTGGTGGAACTTTCCCACTGACCTTAGGTTGACCCCAACTCTGGTTCTTTCACTTGCTGCCTGGTCCCGTGTGTGTGGAGCCACCACAGCCCAAGGGTCAAATACTGGCAGAAGCCCATGGGTGAAGGAAATGTAAGACTTGGAGTGAGTCTTATCTACCACAAGACCCCTCAAGTGAGACATGAGAATGGATTTTGATGCAAATCCAAGAGGTTTATTTTTCTGGTGCATCAGGGTCAACCCTCAATCAGCCCCTTGTGGCAAGTGATGAGAAAGCAACCCCGAATGGCTATAACAAGAAGTTTTTATACATTTTAAGGGTGCAGGTTACATCAGCAAGGTTACAGTTTAAACTTATTGGCTAAGCATATTGACCTTTGAATCTATTGGCTAGCAAGCATATCAAATTTGAACTCTATTTGGGACTACTCTGCAGTTTTTCAAGAATTTTCCTACCTTCCAAGAACTGTGGGTAGAGAATGGAATTTGGCCTAGCCTTGACTCAAAGTGGGAAGCTAGTACTTTGTCTAATCTTAACCTGAGGCAGGGGTGTAAGGCTGGCAAAAGCCCCTAGGGTCCTTCACAGGAACCCCATAACCTACCTACTTTCTACCAGGCCAAGCTTCTTTTTTTTTTTTTTTTCCGGAGCTGAGAACCGAACCCAGGGCCTTGCGCTTACTAGGCAAGTGCTCTACCACTGAGCTAAATCCTCAACTCCCAGGCCAAGCTTCTTAATGGCTCTTACACTTTAGTAAGAACTAGGGTCTTTCAGAAAGACCTCTCTGACCAACCCCTGCTGGAAGCCGAGGCTATCCGGTTTACAGATCTTTCTTCATGAAGGTCAGAGATGAGTGGGTGCTACTGTGGTGGACCGCACAAATGTCAACTGGGCTGGCTGTGAAAGACCCAGAGTTGAGGCCAATCTGGGGTGGGTGATAAAATTCCCACCACAAACCTCCAAGCACAAGGACCCTTCCCTTCTAGGAAGAAAAAAGCTGGTTCAGCTCCTGGAATAGCTGCAAGCCAAACTGTCACACAAAGCTACCTGTGGCTTCCAACCTATCCCCCCTCGATAAGTCTTGAATAGTACAATGAGTTGATCTGAAAGTTGTTTTGCTCTACCAAATGCACATAGTACCCTGCTTGATTACCATTGTGCAAATTCTGCCTCCATTGTTTGAATTCTGCCCTAATTGTTTGCAAGGTATATAATCCCCTGTTATAATCTGCTCAGGGTTATCTCCCCTTGAAGTGGTATGATCCCCACATGTTGGAATTAAACTCCTCATGCTTTTGCATTGATCACTGTCTCTGTAAGTCCTAGAAGAGGTACAATTCGAACCTCATAACTGACTCTCCCTACCACCTCCCACATGTTGGCCCAGAAAGTAGAGCTAATTTCCTTTGGAGCCTGGGGCTAGCAAGAAAATTAACATCTATAGGATTAGCAGGTGTGCCTTTGCTGCCAAGAGAAAGGACTGCTTACGTCAGAGGGAAAAAGAAATAAAAAACAGGAAATCTTGGATCTCTTGAATGCCTTGATGAAGCTAGCAACTGTGAGCATTATTCATTGACCAGGACATCAGAAGTGAAGAGATTCAGTGGCACAGGGCAATAATCAGGCAAATCAAGTGGCTCAAGAAGTGGCTATGCCAGAGCCTATTCTGGTTATGGGCCTGCAAAGAGACATCTGCTGGGAACTAGAATTGGACTAAGGGATGGCTTCACTTAGAATATACAACAAAAGAAAAGACCCAAATTGCTTAGAAGAGGAAGGATAATGACACACTCAAGAGGGGAAAACTGTACTTCCCAGAGAATGAACAAAAGAGTCACTTAGCCAAATGCACAAATGGACTCATTTAGGGGATAAGAAGCTCATCCAAGCAGACAAGGGATATGTAATGGACCTTAGGTTTTCAGCCAAGAGAGACAGTAGAATGGTGTAAGGTACGTCAGCAAGTAAATGCTTATATAGCCAAGAGCAAATAGGGCAAGAGACCTAGGGGAGAATGACCTGGGGTATATTAGGAGGTCAATTTCACAGAAGTTAACTCAGGAAAATATGGTTACAAATACCTATTAGTATTTGTAGATTCTCTAGATGGATTGAGGCTTTCCCCACTTAGCAGGAAACAGCTGCTTTGGTAGCCAAGAAGATAGTAGAAGAAAACGTCTTGAGGTTTGGAGTGCCCAAGGGAATTGGATCAGACAATGGTCCTGCTTTTATTCTAAGGTAAGTCAGGGTTTGGTAAAGATATTGGGGACTAGTGGAAAACTCCATTGTGCATACTGTCCCCAGAGCTCAGGGCAGGTAGAAAGAATGAACAGAACCCTAAAATAGACTTTAATTAAATTGACCTTGGAGATTGGTGCTGACTGGGTTGTGCTCCTTTTAACCTGACCCCTTTTAAGATCCTGTTTGGTACCTCAACTCCCTTGGTGTCCACTGGGCCCTCCCTGGAGGTATCCCAACACACTGATAGGAACCTCTTCTTGAGGCTCCAAGCCTTTCAGTCAATACAACATGAGATGTGGCCCAAACTGTCTGCTTTATATACTCCAGGAACGATGGAGACCCCTAACCATTTCCAGACTGGTGACTGAGTCTACGTCCAGAGGCATCAGGCATAGTTGCTGGAACCCCAGTGGAAGGGATCCTTCTTGGTATTGTAAACCACTCCTACAATCCTCAAGGTAGATGATATTGCAGCCCTGGTGCATGCATCCCATGTGAAACTTGCAGATGCCCCATTCCCTGGAGACTCCTGCTACCCACATGTGCTGGTCCATCAAACCTGGACTGTGGTTTCCAGTAGAACTGGAGATGAGGCCATCTCCCTGACTGCCTCCAAACCTCTGGTGGCCTGCCCTGACTTTTGCCCTGTGCCAGTTGGTGGCAGGACTTGATTCATGGGACATCCCCACCCATGATGGGAGTGCTGGCAGAAGCCAACTGCCCATATGGGAAAAAGCGGGTGCTGGGATTGGGGGTGGTGATAGGATGTGCATTCCCTGCACAGAGGTATCATCTGTGGGAGACTCCTACTTACGTTTGCCCTGGAGATAGAAGAAACCGGACAGAAGTTCATAGATGCAGGGGACCAGACCAGCTTTATTGCGGTCTGGGGATGCGGGACTACAAGAAGACACATACTGGAACCCCTCCTCCTCTTGGGACTTGATCACAGTAAAAAGAATTTATACTTCTGAGGGGGCCCTACCAGGGGGACTGAGGGTATTGGGGTACCTTCTGTGCAAACACCACCTATAATGCAATAGTAATTAGATTCACTCGGAAAGGCAATGAAGCAACAAGATGACTAAAGAGAAAAACTTGGGGACTCAGGTTTTACAAATTGTGCTATGATGGGCAGGTGAGAGAAGGGCTGGCCAAACAGGAGGGGGGGGGGAGTGTCAGGGCTGGTTTGAAGCTTGGTTTAATTCGTCCTTTCAGCTAACCACCTCATATTCACCTTGTTAAGACCCCCAATTGCTCTGCTATTGTTGCCCTTTAGACCCTGCATATTGAACAAGCTTATAGCCTTCATAAAAAGAGAGAATAGGTGCAGTACAGTTGATGGTCCTATGCCAACCATGTGAGACCCTGAGGACAGGACCTGAGAATATGAGTTAGTCACCAGAGACCCCTGAGCACAGCTCCAGGATTAGGGCTTGTACAAGAAAAGGGAGGGAATGAAGGACTCTAAGGTCTTTTGCCAATCTTACACCCACCGCCTCAAGTCAAGACTAAGCCAAGTTCCATTCTCCACCCATAGTTCTCCAGAGGAGCAGGAACATTCTTGAAAAACTGCAGAATGTACTGACTGATAGTCACCTGACCCTCTGGTCCCAGATAGAGTTCAAATGCATGCATATGCTTGTTAGCCAATAGATTCAAAGGTCAATATGCTTAGCCAATAAGTTTAAACTGTAACCTTGCTGATGTAACCTATACCCCTAAACTGTATAAAAACTTCTTGTTATAGCCTTTTGGGGTCCACTTCTAGTCAATCGCCATGAGGGGCTGCTTGAGGGTGGACCATACCTGGTCCTGTTTCCCTTTCCCTTCCCCAGCTCAGTCCCATCTTCCACTCTTCTCCCTCTGCCTCCCATGATTATTTTGTCCCCCTTCAAATTGGGATTGAAGCACTTTATTTTTTAATATATCATTATTTTCTATTTATTTTAAATATTTATGTATTTATGTATTTATTTATTTATTATGTATACACCATACAGCTTTTTGTCTGCATGTATACCTGCAGGCCACAAGAGTATACCAGATCTCATTACAGATGGTTGTGAGCCACCTTGTGGTTGCTGGGAATTGAACTCAGGACCTGGGATGAGCAGACAGTGCTCTTAAGCTCTGAGCCATCTCTCCAGTCTGAAACACTTCTTGTTTAACTGTTATGGTCTGTGGAGTGTATCATTGGTACTCTGTACTTTTTGGCCCTGGCACATAATGCAGCAGAGGGCTGCCTTGTCCAGCTTCAGTGGGAGAGGATGTACCTAATCCTGTAGAGACTTTATACCCCAGGGATAGGGGATGACTGGAGTAGGGGCTGGGGGACCGTCTAAGAGGTGAAGAGGAGGGGGACAGACTCTAGGAGGGGGGAACTTGAGGAGGGGCAATATTTGAGATGCAATAAATAAAATAAACAATTTAAAACATGAATAAAATAAAAGCTTGCAAACAACACACCAAAATTAATCCAAATATATATCACTTAATTAACTTATTTACAAATAAATTTTGCATTTGAAATGGTTCTGTAGAAATTCACATTAATTTTTACTCTTTCAGTATTGAAGGTATTTCATACACTTAACTTCCAGCAAGATGAAAATAAGCATTTCTAATAGTTCAGAGAGTGTCCTGAAAAGGGTAAGGGGAAATAATCAGAATGGAAAGCGAAAGATAAGGGTACCTGGGCTCAGTTGAAGCTGCAGTCCTCTATTCCCCAAGAAACACACTTTGACAACAAATGGGAAAGATCCTGAGCTGCCTGATCCTAGTCGATGTGAATCAGAGCTTAATGTTCAAAAAAAAAAAAAGTGTGGAAAAAGAAAAAAATTCAAATAACAAAGTGAAAAACTCCAAACCATAAATAAATAAATAAATAAATACCAAAAATGATAAAACCACAAGAAAAAGGGCTGAACAGGCAGAGAATTCTCAGAAGACATACTTTTAATAATTCTCTGTAGTGTTATAACCTAACATGTAAGGGAAAGGCAAATTAAACTGGTTTAAATTTCCATCTCACATGGGTCAGAAAGCTCATCATAAAAGGACAACAAGGTTCTGCTTAGGATGTGAAGAAAAGGGAGCCCTTATACACTGTTGGAGGGGAACTTAGTGGTGGCAATGTTAATGAAGTCAGTAGGGTTTTTGTTGTTGTTCTTTGGTTGTGTAGATGTGTTTTTGAGATAGGGACTCATTATGCAGCCTCAATAGTGTTTTCTAAAATTACTAAAAGTAGATCTACCCTGTGATCCAGCTAATCACGTCTAGCTACACATACACTGGGAATCCATATCGTAGCAAAGAGATGCTAACATATCCATGCTTACCACTACTCCTTCCACAATTTTCACAAAGGCAAATAAATGGACTCAGTCTATAGGTTCAGCAACACAGATAGATGTATAATGAACTCTGGCATAAATTTAATGGAATTTTTTATTGGGTCATCAAAAATGAAACTCATAGAAAGATGGAATGAATTGGAAAATATGAGTGAGGTACTTGAGGACTAGAAGGACAATCCCACCACGTTCTCTCTCGTGTACAGATACTAACTTCTGATTTCATGCATGTGCAGCTTCAGCTCTGTCTCTCTTCGGTGACTCATCGCTGTGTGTGAGGCAAGCACTCCATCTTCTTGGGGAATGAGCTGTGGTTCAGGCTGAAAGATGGATGGGCATTGTGAAATGTTTACTGACGACAGTGTAACAGTAAGGAAAGAAATTCTGGAAAACCAGGTGGTGCTTGAGATGCAATAAACGGGTATAGTTATCAATAGTGATGTGCTTAAAAATAACAGATACATAAGGAAAATTGATATTTCATGTAGTTTATTGTAATTATGACAAGCAGTGAATGACAGCTGAGCCTACTCTTTTGGATCTTTATCTTTGACCATGAAACTGTGTTCCCTAAATCATCACCCCTGTACTCTGTTCTCAGTGAGAAGATCTAGGACCATCTGTGAACTGGCCATGATCACACATTGCTGTGTAATCCTGGTATTTGAATAGTATAGATAAGAAGATCAGAGTAAGTTCAAGGCCAGCTTGGTCTACATAGTACTAGAGCATCCAGGGCTAGAATATATTTACCCTGTAGACACCTCAGATTATCCTTGGCTTTAGTCTCATACCCTACATTAGGTCTACTGATTCATTTACAGTGTTGGATGCATTCCCCATTTTATTGGCCTCTCCCCATTTAGCATTAGTGCTAATGTCCACCTAGTTCTACACTGTTTCTATTATGCAACTTAAAAAGGAAAGTTTACTTCTCTTTTTAAGTTTCTTTCTTAAAGAAGAAAGTTCAATCCTCTGGGGATCCTGAGATACCCCCAGTCAGAACATGATGGTTCATCTCATATTTTCACTTTTAGTGTTCCATATGGCTTCACTTTCCTGTTTCCTGATAACCCTTCCTGGTTTTCAATCTTTGAAAATTTAAAAAAGGTCAGGTGTGGTGGGAAACAACTTTGGTCCCAGCACTTAGAAGTCAGAGGAGGCCATGGGATGTCTTGAGAGTGCAAAGCCAGAATGATCTACATGGCCAATTGTAAACCTGCCAACAGAGTGAGCTAATCTGAAACATAAACAAATGAGAACCCTTTAAAGGTCAGGAGAAAATAAAGAGACACTGGTGAAGAGAAGTTGTTGTTCTTGAAGATGTCCTGGGTTCCATTCACAGCACCCAGATGAGGACAAAAAAATCATCTGTAACTCCAATTCCAGGGGGGGCTAAACTTTCTTCTGACCTCCATAGGCACAATTGTACACACAGGCAAAACACATGACATAAATCTAAAAAAAACCCTTAAAAGTACTAGAAAAAGTACTTTAAGGAGGATATAATACCACAGTCTCCTAGAAATAGATACAAATGCTGGTAGTAAACAATGCCCCTGGCCATGTGAGACAGCGTTGGACTTTCAGTGCATCACATTCCTTCGGCCTTGTCTCGTTGTAAAGAACTTTGATGGCGGCCTCCTTATCATTGGAGCGTTGAGTGCAGCTGTGGTCTTTCTGAGAGAATAAGAATCACTAGATGAGCCATTGTAAGTACTGGCAAGATTTACCTCTGTCAGTGGTAGCGCTCATGCACTCCTTACCACAAGTGGGAGGTGTGTATGCTGAGGTAACCATTAAGAAAGAACCGGAAGTGACCTAAGGGGACACACCCTCTTGGATCCTAAGGAGTTTGTGGTTAGGACAGCGCGTGTGTTTTGATATGGACCATTGGAATTGTGGGTGTCTGTGGGTGGAGTTTGTTCCTGGCTCTGTGGGCTGCAGCGTGAGGTGAGTGGTGGCCGGGCTGCTAGGAAACTGGGCTGTCACGCCTCGGTTTGTGCTGACTGACGGCTGCAGATGAGTATCAGCCCTGTTTTCATTCTTGTCTTTCGCTTCTCTTTTGTCACTTCCCCATGTGTTCTGCCGTAGGATTTTGCCACGTCGTTCGTGAACGTTGTGCATTCAGGACACAGTTTGGGACAGACTCAGTGCCTGGGTGCTGCAGTGTCCGAGCCTGGGACCAATGAATGGTGCTTGTGAAGGTGACCGCGGTGCTTGCTGAAGGTGACCGCGCCATATTCTGGTCCCTTATTATTTAAGCGAAAAACTCCAAGGAGTAAGAGAAAACGGGAAAATGAGTTTATGTACGTTTGGCCCAAACTACGGACACAGTATCTATGATCAGCCTAAGCAGCATTAGCAACAGATTGCTTCTATTAAATAGAAGGACCTGTGTGAAAGCCAGGACATCGGGGTAAGCTATTTAGTATGGTCCCAGTCATCTGAGCTGGGCTATAAGGCTTAGTGTTTGCCCTAGACACCAGGTGTTCTGATCATTTTCCTTCCCTGTGTCATATTTCCTACATGGAGCTGAAAACAGAAAGGGGATTTTTTTTTTTTTTAAAAAACCTAAACCGAATTCAATTTCTATTGCGAGTTTACCTACCTATTGGGGTCTGTTGCAGATGTGTGGCTAGGTCAGTAGTCTGGCCTGTCCTTCTGACCTGTGGTTGTAGGAAGGGCAGTGGGTTGGTGGGAGGGAAGAGAAAGGTGATCAAAAGAGGTTTTAGGTCAGAAACCTAGGCTTTTGCATCCAAACAGGCCTGGGCCAGCCTCAACTAGTATGTCTCCTGTAGAGACCAGTGATGAGGAAAGGCGGAAAGAGGGAGGGAGCTGAGATGTGGATGAGCAGTGCTGGGTTCCCAGTACCCACATTCACATTGTGGCTTTGATCTGCCAGGAACAGTTCATAGGAATCCCTTGTTCCCTTCTGTCCTCCTGGTGTGCACACAGACAGATAAAACATCCCTGTAAAATAATAATAATTTTTATTATTAGAAAGAAAAGACTGTTAAAAAAATCTTTTTCCCCAGTGAGCTACTTTCTACAAGTAACCCCCCCCCCCATCTTTTGGGACAAAAAGGAAAGTCAGAGGATGAGATTCCATACATTGCTCATGTTAAGTAGACAAATAGTTAAAGTGACCGAGTGTCCCCATGTCTGTCTCTGTTGTACAGAGATCCAGTGTCTCCATGTCCATCTCTCGTGTCCAGATGTGAGGTTAAGTTTAGAAACAAGAGTTATGTATTAAAGTAGTTCGGCAGGCTGTGGCAGCACACAACTGTCCTGCAACCTTAGCACTCTCCATGCAGAGGCTGGGGGATGACTGCATTGTGGAGACCAGGCTGGGCATGAAGGAGGTTAGAGTCAGCACAGAGTAGGAGTCAGAGCCAAAGAGGACAAGACATACAAAAGCGGATTCGTGTGTGTTTCATTTTTAAGTATTTTTACTTTATGTACATAAGGGTTTGACTCGATATATATATAGGCACATCAAGTGTGTGGCAAGTGCCCGGAGAAGCGAGAAGAGGAGATCTGAGACCCTGGAATTAGAGTTTCAGGAGGTTGTGAGCCACATGTGTGTGGATGCTGAACCTGGAACCTTTGCAAGATAACCAAATGCTCTTAACCTCTGAGCCATCGTTTTCGAGTTTGTTTTTTTCTCTTACTACAGCAGTTTTGACAAGCTTAGAAGACAGACAGCATTTGGTTCAAGCACGGAGAGCCCAAGTTTGTCAAAATTACACATCGCGCTTGCCAGCCTCATGTCTATAAATCAAACTAGATTAGCTTTGGGAACATGGCCAGTCAGAGACATGCGTCTTTGACATGCATTGTCCTTGATTTTAAATTAAAAGTTGTTGAGGTTTGGTCTTCTGCACTGCGTATTCAAATGCTGATTTCTGTGTGCTGAGATCTCATTAAAGCCCAGACATGGAAATGATCATGAAGTTTGAAGGATCTCCCATATTAATGTGGTATAATTAATGCTCCACAATTAACTCAAATGAGTGTGCAGAGAGCCAGGGGTCCCAGGGAGAAGAGCAGGGAGAAGGAGCTCACCACAAGGCAGGTGAGGGTACAAGAGAAGAAGGGCCATGAGGTCGAGGAAGGAGGAGATTGTTGCTATGGGATCAGGCACGATTCACCAAGGGGGGTTCTCCATGGGGACACCCAGGAACACCAAGGAGCCAAGCAGAGACCGAATGCAAGTAACTCAGAGAGTGTGGCTGGGAAGTAGCGAGGAAGCATAGGGGCTTAAAACTTGTGCTCAGTTATTCTGATTAAAAACTTATTGAATAAATCAATAGGTCTCTGTCTCAAATATTTGGGGGCTAGTCAGGTTAGGAAAACTGTCTCTTAAATCGAATCATAGACAAAGTCTTTGGTGTTGAAACTCACAGTGACAGCCTGGCACGCGGTGTGTGGTGCCTCCTTTGCATGGCCCGAGCAGACTGTTCCCCGAACCTCAGCGAGTACAGCGTGGGTTCTGTGGGCGTGGAGTCGGCACCGTAGAGTCAGAGAGGAGAGGACATCATGCGTCTAATAGTGGCGCCATTAAATCTTCAGAGATGTCTTTTTAGTAGCTATTATTTCAAATTCAGTTACCCAAGAAATGACTGTGACCAAGACTCTGAGTTAATATGGGTTTATTTTCTTGCCTTCACTCCGAGTAAGGGGAAGCCTAGCTGTGTTGCAGGAGAGCACGGATGCTCTCATTATAGTCCTGTCAAAATCCCTAAATGCTGGGTCTTTTTTAATTTTATTTTTGCCTACAAAGAGGTTGTTTTGTTTTGTTTTTATTTCCTTCCTCCTACCATGGTGTGGGGAGCGGGTGTGGTGGCAAGCCCAAGATGGCGCCCGGGACGCTGCTAAGTCTTATGACTAGCACTTGACTTCCTCATACACCCAAAAGTAAGCCACGCCCATCGTGAGAGCTGCGCAGGTGCACCATGACACAAGATCAGGCCATTTGGCATGGACCTATGAACTGAGACTACATAGACTGGACTGATGGGGCGTGGTTACAGGTTTGTTAGTAGGGGAGTGTGCTTGGGGGTAAGAGATTGCTGCTTGCATGCAGAAAGAAAGGTTCCTGAATAAACTGCTTTGAGAAGAACGTCGTGGTGTCGCTCCTTTCTGCGGGATGGAGACGGAGACGACAAGTGGTGGCCCATATGGGGACATTCGTTCAGAACTCATCACAGTCAGGGTGGCTAGCTGGTAAGTTCCCAGGTAAGTGGGACGAGCTAATCTCTCGGGTTGAGACTATAAGGTTCCCGGTTTTGGGACAAGTTGCACCAAGCACAATGGGGACCTCGACCTCTGCTCAGACAGTTTGCCAGGCCCTCAAGGATTTATTGAAAGCGAAAGGAAGCGGGCTAAAGAAAGACATAGTGGAGAATTTTTTAAAAGCAGTCGACCAAGTTGCTCCATGGTTTCCTGTAACAGGACGCCTGACGATGCCCAGTTGGGAAAAATTAGTGAAAGACTTGAGGTTTGCCGAGGAGCAGGGGGTTTTACCAAAAAGAGTAATGCCAGTATGGAAATTAGTGAAAAATTGCATAGGAGACAAGGAAAGATGTGGTGCAGAGCTAAAAAAGGGCAATGAGGCGATAAGTCAGGTTATCCCAAAAAAATCAGAGACTGAGGGAACTTCTAGTGAGGGAGATATGTCGGAAGACGTTCTGGAGAGCATTGCAGACAGCTTAGAGAAAGTAAAACTGAAGGTAGAGCCATCAGCTCCGGGGCCGTCTCATCCACCGCTGTATGATCCGGTCAGGGTAGAGGGACATAGTCTACACCCAGCAAACTGGAGGGAACTGCGAGCCCAATGCTTCACTGTATTTCAGGATGTGCAGGGCAATCGCACACATGAGCCGCTAGATTGGAAGATTGTCCAAAGACTGGCCGAAGGAGTTCGTGCATACGGTGTTACCGCTGCTTATGTAGTGGTGCAGTTAGAATCCTTACATCGCTTTTGTATGACTCCTAGTGACTGGCAGAATCTGGCTCATGCCTGTCTGACATCAGGCTAGTATTTGGACTGGAAGGTATACTTTATTGAGTTTGCCGCCGAGCAGGCTGTGGTCAACGCTTGTAACGGGCAGCAAGTTTGGGATCAGGACATGTTGCTAGGACAAGGGAGATTTGCGGCAGCTCAGATCAATTATCCTCTTCAAGTATATGGACAAATCAACACCATAGGGACCAGGGCATGGAAATCCCTTCCTAATAGAGGAGAGGTGAGCAGAAACTTGATTAAGATCATCCAGGGACCCACCGAGGCCTTTGCAGATTACGTGGCTCGTATGGTGGAGGCGGGAGGCTGGGTCTTTGGTGATCCTGATACCACCATGCCACCGTTGAAACAGCTTATCTTTGAGCAGTGTACTAAAGAGTGCAGACAAGCTATTACTCCGTGTAAGGGAAAAGGCTTAGACGTGTGGATGAAGCTCTGCAGGGACTTGGGGGGGGCGGGCTTTGTCTAATTCAGGGTTGGCTGCTGCCGTCATGCAGATGTCCCAAGGACGGAATGGCCAAAAGAATAATAATTGCTTTAAATGTGGTCAGCCTGGCCATATGAGGTGCCAATGCCCACAGCTAAAACGAACAGGGGATCAACGGCCTAAGATGCCTGGACTATGCCCCAAATGCAGAAAAGGTAATTACTGGGCCAATGAGTGCCGGTTGGTTAAGGACATTCAGGGGCAGCCACTTAATACCGGTGCCCAGCCAAAAAACTTGAGGAGGGGCCCCCAACACCAGGGCCCACAAATATATGGGGCGGTGTCAGAAGGATGGCCCAACCTGAATCTTCCGATGCACTGGGGCTGCCCCAGAGAGCAACAAAGGGAAGTGAAGGACTTGACCTCAGTTCCACCACCAGACTCATATTAACCTCCCGAACGGGAACTCAATTAGTGGATACAGATTTTAAGGGCCCTTTACCTGCTGATACAGTGGGATTGATTTTAGCTCTGTTACCATGCAAGGGTTAATAGTTCATCTCAGGGTGATTGATCCGGATTTTACCGGGCAGGTTAAAATAATGGTGTCTTCCCCTAGAGGCATCGTTGTGATAGCTCCTGGGGATAGGATAGCTCAATTGCTCCTTTTACCTAGCTATCACTCTAAATTTCCTGCTAAAGATTTGGAATGAGGAAGTAAGGGCTTTGGCTCAACTGGGGTCTCTAACATCTTTTGTTCCTTGGACCTTGACACCCGGCCACTGTTAAAACTGTCTATTGAAGGGAAATCTATATCTGGCCTCCTAGATACTGGTGCTGATTGTAGTATCATCAGCATCAAGGATTGGCCCACTGGGTGGCCAAGACAATAGTCAGAGCAAACACTGAGAGGACTAGGATATGCTCAAATGCCGGAAATGAGCTCTTGTATCCTACATTGGAAGGATGACGAGGGACATTCTGGTGAGTTTCAACCATATGTATTGGCTGTTCCAGTGTCCTTATGGGGTCGTGACCTGATGAAAGAAATGGGCTTTATTTTAACTAATGAAGGTTGCCACAGCACGCAGGCCCGGGATATGATGATGGGAATGGGCTATGTCCCTGAAAGGGGGCTAGGCCGTTCTTTACAAGGCAAAGCCTCCCCTGTGACGGTCCGCAAAAAGACTGATTGTGGCAGTCTGGGTTTTTCATAGGGGCCACTGAGGGAGCTTTACCCATTACATGGAAAACTGAGGATCCGGTGTGGGTTCCTCAGTGGCCACTTCCCTCAGAAAAGTTGAATGCTGCCCAGGAATTGGTACAAGAACAGCTAGAATTGGGCCATATACGCCCTTCTACTTCCCCCTGGAATACTCCTATATTTGTTATAAAGAAAAAAATCAGGGAGATGGAGACTTTTACATGACTTGAGAGAAATAAATAGACAAATGGTTTTGATGGGCTTGGTACAGAGAGGGCTGCCATTGCTGTCTGCTTTGCCCAAAAATTGGCCTATAATAGTTTTAGATATTAAAGATTGTTTTTTCTCAATTCCTTTGCATAAGAATGATATGGTTAGGTTTGCCTTCACTGTTCCTTCTCAAATTCATGAAGAGCCTGATAAAAGGTTTGAGTAGATGGTTCTGCCACAGGGTATGGCAAATAGTCCTACTATGTGCCAACTATATGTTGATACAACCTTAAAAGAGGTTAGACAGAGGCTTCCTAAGGTGAAATGTTATCATTACATGGATGACATCCTTATTGCAGCTCCCAGAGAGGAGTTGCTTGATGAGGCGTATAGCTGCGTGGTTACACAGTTAAGGGAAAGGAACTTGGTTGTGGCCCCGGAAAAGGTTCAAAAGGACCTGGTAGTAAATTATTTAGGGACAAAAATAACTACAAACTCGGTGTCCCCTCAAAAGATCCACATTTGCACTGATAAATTATGTACATTAAATGATTTTCAAAAATTATTGGGAGACATTCAATGGGTCCGCCCTTATTTGTCTTTAACCAATAAACAACTACAGCCACTATATGACCTCTTACCAGGCAATACCGATTTGAATTCTCCCAGATGCCTTAATGATGCTGCCAGAGTGGCTTTGAGTTTGGTGGAGCAGGGCATTCAAGTTGCTGCTTTGAAGTGCCGAGATGAGTCACAGCCTATTGCATTGTTTATCCTGCCAACAAAATCATAGCCAACGGGGGTCTTATGGCAAGGGGCTCCCTTGCTTTGGATACATCCAAAGATATCCCCAGCCAAAACACTTGTTCATTATCACACCTAAGTGGCTCAGTTAGCCTTGCTTGGCATTCAGCAATGTATATAGTACTTTGGCATCCCACGAAAGATTCGATAGTTCCCTATAATGTAAAGCAGCTGGAAGTGTTGTCAGCCTCAATAGATGATTGGGCTATTGTGAGGTGCAGTTTTCAGGGCAACTTTGATAATCATTTTCCCAAGGATCCAATATTGCAATTGATTACAGCTCATCCTGTGATTTTTCCTCATATTACTTCTAAACATCCCTTAATGGATGCTCTGGTCATCTTTACAGATGGTTCCAAGATGGATTGTGGAGCATATGTAGTTGCAGGAGCAGCACCAGTTACTATACAATTTCCCTCTGCATCACCCCAAATTATTGAGTTACAAATTGTGATTAAGGTGTTTGAATTATTTCCAGGTCCTTTTAATTTGATCTCTGATAGCCAATATGTTGTTAATATGTTACTCTGTTTGGAAGTGGTGGGCAAAGTTAATTTAAAATCTACCATTGGAAATTTAGTTGTTACCTTACATGATTTAATTTTAAAGAGATCCTCACCTTTTTTTGCACAACATATTCATGCTCATACTGGGTTGCCTGGACCCCTAGCTGAGGGGAATGATATTGTAGATAAAGCCTCAAAGGCATGCATGGCCTTTTTCATTGCTTCACCTGTTGCATTGACTCGAGATTTTCATGTTAATTCAAAGGCCCTGTCATCCCGCTTTAATATTTCTCGAGCGGAGGCAAGAGATATTGTAAAAATGTGCCAAACATGTGCCCCATTATTGCCTCAGACTGGAGTGGGGGTCAATCCACGTGGGTTGCACCCTCTACACTTATGGCAAATGGATGTTACCCACTTTCCATAATTTGGAAAGTTAAAATATCTTCATGTTTCCATCAATACAGCTTCTGGAGTTGTTTTTGCCTCTCTACATACAGGAGAGAAGGCACGTCACGTGATTGCACATTGCTTTGAAGCTTGGGGTGCCCGGGGACAGCCTAAAGAATTGAAAACTGATAATGGGCCGGCATATACTTCTGCTTCTTTTGTGTCCTTTTGTAAAATGATGGGTGTTCGATTGACTCATGGATTGCCCTACAACCCTCAGGGGCAGGGCATTATTGACCGAGCCCATCGCACCCTAAAGGAATACTTAATTAAACAAAACAGGGGAATTGCCTCTGCTGGCTCCACCCCTAGGGAAAGATTAGCCATTGCCCTTTTTACCTTGAATTTTTTGAATGAGGACAAACATGAGCGGGTCGCAGCCGAGCCTTACAGCAACCCTGATGCTTCTTCAAAAGGAATTGTCATGTGGAAGAACGCCCTAACTGGTACTTGGCAGGGCCCTGATCCAGTGTTGGTTTGGGCGAGAGGGTCTGTTTGTGTGTTTCATCGCTGTGGGTCCTGGAAAGGCTGACCAGAGCGGTCCAAGATGAACGGAAGGAGGATACTATGGATGTTCCTAGTGTTGCCGATGCTTCCTGCAGTGATGGCTGAAGACCTACGCTGGGGACCTTTATCTGTATTTTCCAAACCCCTGCCATTGACACATTTGGCACAAGTGTTTCCCCGGTTTTTCTCTTCTAATGCTTCGTTACAGTTACCCTTTTTGCCATGGGATGGAGAAATAGCGCCTGTCAGTGATTCATTGGAGCTTCAGCTGAAGGGATTGCTATGCTTTCAGATGATTCAAAATATTTCTCAGAATAGTGATTGCATTCAAATGTATAATCAATCAGCTGCATGGTTTGACATGCCTATCAATAGTTCTACCAAAGCTAATGCCACATGGATTTGAGGGGTGTGGCCTGCCAGTATTTCCAAAGGCAATGATACCATACCTTCCCAACCTAGATGGGCTCCCTTTTGCAAGGATACCCATGAATCACTTCCGCCATGGGCTGGGTGTTAGACTAGAAAGGCAGCATGGGCTGTAAAGAAGTATTTTACCTTTTCTCCTTATATTAGCACAGCCCATAATGGCTCATTTTCAGGATATAATTGGACCTATCAGAATCCTGCTCAGGCAGTAGCTAGTAATCCTTTCAATGTGTGGTTGTTGTGTGGAGTGAATGGTAGTTGCACAGATATCTCTCCTCTGAGCATGTTAGTGGGAGTGGTTGGGGTAATGTAAGCTTTCATTGGAATGGATCTATAGGGTTTGAAACCTCTGTTTCTCAACTTGCTTATGGGCTTAATGTTTCCTTTAAGGCTATGCCTGTCTGTATGTGGCCTCCTTTTGTGTTTATTGTCTATAATGGGAGTTATGATGATTATGTTGTTAATTGTAGTAGTGGTAGTTGTTTCTATAGTATGTGTTGGAATGCATCTGCATATTCTTTAGCTGTTGTGACTAGGATGTCTCGTTTTGTACCCTGGCCTGTTCAGGCACCTTCTGCTATGACTTTGTTTAGGCAAAAAAGGGATTTTGGCATCACTGCAGCCATTGTTTCTGCTATAGCAATCTCTGCCGCCGCAGCCACAGCTGCAGCCGTATCCCTTACCTTGGTAGTATAGACTGCTGCCGCTGTAAATAGTTTATCCACAGGTGTTGCAGAAGCTTTGGATTTATCCCACAACTTATCTTAGTATATTACAGGAAATTGTTCTCAACCTAGTTCGGGAGCTTAGATAATCCATCATCCATATCAACTCCACCTGTGTGGACGTGTCTTTAGCTGGAGGACTGGCCAATTGGATCACCACAGCTGCCTCTCAGCTAAAAGAATGGGCAGGACTCACTGGACTCGCCCTGTGCCTGATTCTTATGAGTGTCCTGGTCTTTTGGTGCATTTGTCGTATGGGGTTTCATCAGCGCAGAACTCAAGCTTTAATGATTCAGGCTTTTGCAGCAGTGGAGAAATGACAGTCTCCTCAAGTGTGACTTGGCATGCTAGAGAAGTAGTCAAGGACGGGTAAGACTCCCTGGGTGTGTCACCAACCTAAGACAGGGATCAAACCTAAGATGTTTGTCGCCCGATGATGGGTAAGGGGCATTGCTGCAGGGGGCAACCTAAGACAGGCATTCTATCTGCCAAATATAAAGAAGGGGGAGATATGGGGAGCGGGTGTGGTGGCAATCCCACGATGGCACCCGGGACTGCTGCCAAGTCTTATGACTAGCACCTGACTTCCTCATACACCCAAAAGTAAGCCACTCCCATCGTGAGAGCTGCGCAGGCACACCATGACACAAGATCAGGCCATTTGACATGGACCTATGAACTGAGACTACATAGACTGGACTGATGGGGCGTGGTTACAGGTTTGTTAGTAGGGAGTGTGCTTAGGGGTAAGAGATTGCTGCTTGCATGCAGAAAGAAAGGTTCCTGAATAAACTGCTTTGAGAAGAACGTCGTGGTGTCGCTCCTTTCTGCGGGACGGAGATGGAGATAACACCATGGGCGCTAACCTTTCTTTTTTGACAGTGTCTTGGAGTGCAAAGTTGGACGTTGGTGTAGAGGCTTACTTTATGTTGGACGTGCTTCCTATGAGACGGTGTTGGAACAGTTTGTCTTTAGGGCCTTTTAAAGTTAAGTTTCCACTTTCATTTCTAACTCAAGGAATTGATTATACACAGGAACAATATTGATCTCTTAAAATTCTATGGGTCTTTATTACTCATAATAATTTAAAACTTACCAGTTTTCTGCGACTTTGGGATTGATGGGAGAAAGTATGTGTGGTGTCTGAATGATGCACAAAGTCACTTCTCAGTACTGTGCATTACATTCTTGGTGCAATTGAATTAATGAAGTCCTGTTTTGCAAAGAAGACTCAAACATGAGAGAATATTTATCTTTTAATAGATGTTGAAGTGCCAACAAGGACAGTGATGTTGGCGGATGGAGGTTGGGCATGTATCTTAACAGCAAAGGCATTTTACAATACTGAGACCTCATGTTTTGGTATGAATTTCGCTTTCTGTTTCTCATGTGTCTCATGTGCTTTTGACAGTGCATTCAGGAGAAGCAATGTTGTTGTGCAAAGGAAACTTGTGAATGAATCTACTCATGAATCTCACTGCAATGTTTCAGCATATGATATTTTAGGCTGGGACATGGAAACCCAATAGAATACCTCAGTGGAGGCAATGGTGGAACATTGATTTCCTCCTTCTTGGTCCTAAGCATCTAGATTTTTCACCCATAATGAGAGATTGTTTCAGCTGCTGCTAAGCCATAGATTTCATTAGTTATTCTCAGTAGAAGCATCAATGTTGTTTTATACAAATGCCCCGTGGAAATATAAACCAAGGAATTCTTTGGGTGTCTGACTGATAGCCATGTTCAGGCTCTTTGGAAATGTAGGTATGCATGTGTAATATATCACAAGTCAAGTCACCTGCACAGGTCCACAATGTAGTCCTTCGCCTTGCTTACAAATCAGGGTACCTAAGTGCCAAAATGGCAGACCCTAGGCTTGGCCTGCCTCTAGAACCTGTGGGGAAGTACATCTGCCTTTGTTCAGGGAAAGGGGTGAGCTCATGTAGGATTCACGCTTTCCAATCTTTGGGTATAGTAGGAGGTGGGAGTTTGTTGTTGGCTTCAAATCCAGATTATCAGGAAGGTGAAATTTTGAGAAGCAGTTTCTTGCAAAGATCTAAGCAGAAGGGTAATGGTAGATGCCCTGTTCTCAGGTAAATGTATACTCTCTGTACATGGGGAGTGGACACATTGACTGTTTTTACAAGAATGCTGGTTTGCAGAATCCATCACCTTTCCTGTTTCCTCCCTTTTTACAGTGCTTTGTTTTCCTTTTCTCAAATGACTGTCAATGTCAACTCTTGTGAAAATCATGTTATCTGTTTGCCTTTGTCTGTTTTCCATTTTCTATTCTTCAGGATAAATTCTCCCCAGCATACATAACCTGCAGTGTCTTTAAAATTTTAATTTTATAAATAAAAAACAGCCTACTGATAATGGAATTGGGTCATCACTTATGAATAAGGACCCATTTTTTTAATGGCTCTTTTATCTAGAGTTCTATTGGACTTGGTATTCAAGTCTGAGAAAGAGACACAAAGAAATGGTGTGATTCTTTGACAAGAATGATGTTTGAAGCCAAAGTATCAGAAGAGACTTCTTCCCTCCTATACTAAGATGAAATATTTGTGTTATAAACTTGCAGGTCAGAAATGTGTTAGACATAGGTAGTGTCAACTTTTCTTAATTTGTTCTCGTTACCAATCATCTTGACTTTATGTGACTTGAAACAGGGAGGCCTACAAATTGTTCTGGTTGTTACCTACCAAATCACCCTGAACAAGCAATGCCCTTCCTTATGCTGACACCTGCCAGCAATCTCTCCAGTGGGAGTTGGTTCTAATTTTCTTGCTGTGGCTGAGGACCTTCCCCATTATTTACCTTCACCATGATTTTTTTCCTCTTTACCAGTAGTATCAGCTTTAAGGAAATTTACAGAGAAATGTACAAATGTTAACACACCTAACATCACCAAAACATTACTTTTTTTTTACAAAGCTAAAAAGTAGGGCATTCAGGAAAAAAATACTTACTGAAATATGATCATGAGAATCATTCTCCTTTTCACCAAAACAATTTATTAAAATCACAAATGGTAGAACTTAATATTTATACTCACCTTCCCTTTATTTTCTCATGAGCTTTCTTACTTGTTTGTTTGTTTATTGTGTGTGAGTACACGATTGCTGTCTTCAGAAACACCAGAGGAGGGCATCAGATTCCATTACATGTGGTTGCAGGGAATTGAACACAGGACCTCTGCAAGAGTAGCCAGTGCTCTTTACCTCTAAGCCATCTCTCCAGCCCTCTCATGAGCTTTCTATTCTGCTTCTTTTCATAAATGAATGGTTATTACCTCTTTATATAACCAAGTTGTGTTTAATTATTATTTGATCGACTTCTGCTACCTTCTTATTGTAGTTTTCTGTTGAGAACAGAAAGCATATGTCAAAATTCCATTTTATTTATATGCATGGTATAGAAGAGTACATATGTTTTTACATTCTTACCACTCTATTTGGCAACATGACGCTGGAGTTGGAGAATCTAAACATGAAGGAGACTAAGGTCTCACATATTAAACATCTTTTTTCAGGGAATAGGACAGTATATATTTTGAGGGTTAGGCACTTATGAGCAGAGTTCACTTGAGCTGAAGCTACACACAGTTTCAAGGGTGAGGTCACATGAATTAAGGCTGTGTATTGTTACAAGGGTAAGGTCATTAGTTCAAATTGTATATAGCCAAGAGGGCAAGGTCACATTAAGCCAAGCTGTGGTTCTCACACACCAGTGGTTCTCAACATTCCTAATGCTGTTATAGGTTAATACAGTTCATACATGCTCATATGTGGGTATACCTGTGTGTGGGCAGACCCACCTGGACCCACCTGGCAATTCCCATGACCATCAGGAATAGTGTTTTCTAATGTTTTAGGCAGAGTCACAACCTACAGTTTGAGAAATGCTGTTAAAGAACTTTCGGGTGAGCTTTTAAGTTGCTAGAAGAGATTGTCAGGTTGTGTTATGTAGGCACTTAGTGCTATGAATTTTTTCTTCTTAGCATTGCTTTCATTGTCTTCCATAATTTTCAGTATGTTGTGTCTTCATGTTCATTGAATTCTAGAAAGTCTTATATTTTCCTCCTTTATTTGTGTCCTGACCCATTTTTCTTTCTGTTTCTTTTTATTTTTTCATACAATGCATCCCTACCATAGTTTCCACTTCCTTCACTGCTCCCAGTCTCTTTCCCTCTTCCTCCCCACCTGTTTGCCTTCAGAAAACAGCATGCCTCCCAGGTACATCAGCTGAACATGGCACGAGAAGACACGATAATATGAGGCAGAGGCCTTCATATCAAAGCTGGATGAGGCAAGCCAGTAGTGGGAAAAGGATCCCAACAGGCAAAAGATTCAGAGCCCCATCCCCTATACACACATAATACATACCTACTGTTAGGAGTCCCACAAGAGCACCAAGCTAAGCAACCATACATATATGCAGAGAAGCTAGCAGAGACCTGTGCAGTATTCATGATTGCCTCTACAGTCCCTGTGAGCCCATATGGGCCCAGGCTAGTTGATTCTGTGGGCTAGCTTTCCTATTATCTTCAACCTCCTTGGCTATGATAATTCTTTCTCCTCCTCTTCTACATGGTTTCTTCAGTACTGCCTAATGTTTGGCTGTGAGTGTCTGCCTCCGCAAAAAGCTGTTGGAGAAAACCTCTTTGATGAAATTGGAGCTAGTCACTGATCTGTGAGTATAGCAGAATATTATTAATAATCATTTCATTGATTTTGATTTTCTTTTTCCAGTCATGTTTGGTTCTATCCTAGGTCTCTGCGCTCTTCACTGCCCAGCTCCTAACTATCCAGGAACTGTCTGTCATGGCTTCCTCTTGTTGCATGAACCTCAAGATAGTTCCGTCAATGGCCACTCTCACAAGTTTAGTGTCTGGATTGCTCCTGCACATCTTGCAGGCAGGAAAGACTGCATGTTGGACAGATTGTGGGTTGAAACCTTTGTGACTGGATTGGTGTCCCAGTCCTACCACTGGTAGCCTTGCTTGTTTGCAGAAGATGGTTTGTTAGTGCTCGTTACGCCCCATTACTATGGGATTTCACTAGGGTTACTCCCATAATTTCTAGGGAATTTTCATAGCATTAGGCTTCTTTCTCACACCACCCCCAAATATGTCCCCAATTTACTAGACTCCATGTACTTTCTCCTTCCATCAATCTCCCCATACCTAATCCCTCCTGTTCTCATCCCACCCACCCCTAGTTCACCTGCAAAATCTATTCTATTTACTTTTTCCAAGGAAATCCAGAGAGATGTCTCAGGCATTAAAAGGTTAGGCTCACAACCAAAATATCCTTAACCCATTTTTTGATTCTATAGATTGTTGTTCAGTTTTCATGGTTAGTAAGTTTTCTGTTTCTGTTATTCCCTTTCTTTTCCAACTTTAATCCATGGTGGTATGATAGGATGTAGGAGTACTTCAGTTTTCATGTATTCTAAAGACTTACTTTTTACCCAAGTATGTGGTTAATTTTGGAGAAAGTTCAGTTAAATGTCAAGAAATTATATTGTTTTTTTGTTTGGGTGAAATGTGCTGCAAACGTGTGTTATGCCCATTTGGTTTATAAAATTCATTAGCTCAAGTATTTCTCTGTTTTGACTGGATGACCCTTTCCACTTTCTGGTTTTTAGAGACTTTGTTGAGAAGTAGGATATAATTTTAATAGGTCTGACTTTATATATTATTTCATATTTTTCACTTGCAGCTTCTAATATTCTTTCTCTGTTTTGTATGTTTAGTGTTTGATTACTATGTGGCAAGTTTATTTTTTATCCTGGTGCAATCTGTTTGGTGCTCTGCATACTTCTTGTAATAGTATAGACATCTCCTTTAGGCTAGGAAACTTTACTTCTGTGATTTTGTTAATGTGTAGCAATGAACATGTATGTGCAAGTATATCTGTGTCAACAAAATGGTATACCATGTGACATATTATGACACGCTATAATTTCCAAAATGAGACGTTTTTGTTTCCTTTTGTTTTTTTTTAAAGATTTATTTATGCACATCAAAACAATCATCCATCATGATCAAGTAGGCTTCATTCCAGGGATGCAGGGATGGATTTATATACGGAAAACCAACAACGTAATCCACTATATAAACAAACTGAAAGGTAAAAACCACATGATCATTTCATTAGATGCTGAGAAAGCATTTGACATAATTCAACACCCCTTAATGATAAAAGTCCTGGAAAGAACAGGAATTCAAGGCCCATACCTAAACATAGTAAAAGCCATATACAGCAAACCAATAGCTAACATTAAACTAAATGGAGAGAAACTTGAAGCAATCCCACTATAATCAGGGACTAGACAAGGCTGCCCACTATTTCCCTATTTATTCAATATAGTCCTCAAAGTCCTAGCCAGAGCAATTAGACAACAAAAGGAGATCAAAGGGATACAGATTGGAAAGGAAGAAGTCAAAATATCACTATTTGAAGGCAATATGATTGTATACTTAAGTGATCCCAAAAGTTCCACCAGAGAACTACTAAACCTGATAAACACCTTCAGCAAAGTGGCTGGGTATACAATTAACTCCAATAAATCAGTAGCCTTTCTCTACACAAAAGAGAAACAAGCCGAGAAAGAAATTAGGGAAAAAACACCCTTCATGATAGTCCCAAATAATATAAAATACCTTGGTGTGACTTTAACCAAGCAAGTAAAAGATCTGTATGATAAGAACTTCAAGCCTCTGAAGAAAGAAATGAAGAAGATGGAAAGATCTCCCATGCTCATGGATTGGCAGGATTAACATAGTAAAAGTGGCCATTTCACCAAAAGCAATTTACAGATTTAATGCAATCCCCATCAAAATACCAATCCAATTCTTCAGAGAGTTAGATAGAACAATTTGCAAATTCATCTGGAATAAGAAAAAACCCAGGATACCTAAAATTATCCTCAACAATAAAAGGATGTCTGGGGGAATCACTATCCCTGAACTTAAGCAGGATTACAGAGCAATAATGATAAAAACTTCATGGTATTGGGACAGAGACAGACAGATAGACCAATGGAATAGAATTGAAGACCCAGAAATGAACCCACACACCTATGGTCACTTGATTTTTGACAAAGGAGCCAAAACCTTTGGAAAAAAGATAGCATTTTCAGCAAATAGTGCTGGTTCAACTGGAGGTCAGCATGTAGAAGAATGCAGATAGATCCATGCTTATCACCCTGTACAAAGCTTAAGTTCAAGTGGATCAAGGACCTCCACATAAAACCAGATACACTCAAACTAATAGAAGAAAAAGTGGGGAAGAATCTCGAACACATGGGCACTGAAGAAAATTTCCAGAACGAAACACCAATGGCTTATGCTCTAAGATCAAGAATCGACAAATGGGATCTCATAAAACTGCAAAGCTTCTGTAAGGCAAAGGACACTGTTGTTAGTACAAAATGGCAACCAACAGATTGTGAAAAGATCCTAAATAATCCTACATCTGATAGAGGGCTAATATCCATAATATACAACAAAATCAGGAAGTTAGACTCCAGAGAGCCAAATAACCCTATTAAAAATAGGGTACATAGCTAAGCAAAGAATCCTCAGCTGCGGAATACTAGATGGCTGAGAAGTACCTAAAGAAGTGTTGAATGTCATTAGTCATCAGGGAAATGCAAACGAAAACAACACTGAGATTCCACCTCACAGAAGTCAGAATGGCTAAGATCAAAAACTCAGGTGACAGCAGATGCTGGCGAGGATGTGGAGAAAGCGGAACACTCCTCCATTGTTGGTGGGATGCAGACTGGAACAACCATTTTGGAAATCAGTCTGGAGGTTCCTCAGAAAATTGGACATTGAACTACCTGAGGATCCAGCTATACCTCTCTTGGGCATATACCCAAAAGATGCCCCAACATATAACAACGGCACATGCTCCACTATGTTTGTAGCAGCCTTATTTATAATAGCCAGAAGCTGGAAAGAACCCAGATGCCCTTCAACAGAGGAATGGATACAGAAAATGTGGTACATCTTCACAATGGAATATTACTCAGCTATCAAAAACAATGACTTTATGAAATTCGTAGGCAAATGGAGGGAACTGGAAAATATCATCCTGAGTGAGGTAACCCAATCACAGAAAAACACACATGGTATGCACTCATTGATAAGTGGATATTAGCCCAAATGCTTAAATTACCCTAGATGCCTAGAACACATGAAACTCAAGACGGATGATCAAAATGTGAATGCTTCATTCCTTTAAAATGGCAACCAGAATCCCCTTGGGAGGGGATAGGGAGGCAAAGTTTAGAACAGAGGCAAAAGGAAAACCCATTCAGAGCCTGCTCCACATGTGGCCCATACATATACCGCCACCAAACTAGGTAAGATGGATGAAGCAAAAAGTGCAGGCTGACAGGAACTGGATGTAGATCTCTCCTGAGAGACACAGCCAGAATATAACAAATACATAGGCAAATGCCAGCAGGAAACCACTGAACTGAGAATGGGACTCCTGTTGAAGGAATCAGAGAAAGAATTGGAAGAGCTTGAAGGGGCTCGAGACCCCATATGAACAACAATGCCAAGCAACTAGAGCTTCCAGGGACTAAGCCACTACCCAAAGACTATACATGGACTGACCCGGGGCTCCAACCTCATAGGTAGCAATGAATAGTGTAGTAAGAGCACTAGGGGAAGGGGAAGCCCTTGGTCCTTCCAAGACTCAACCCCCAGTGAACGTGATTGTTGAGCAGAGGGTGGCCAGGGGGGCAGGATGGGGAAGGGAACACCCATATAGAACGGAAGGGGGAGAAGTTAGGGGGATGTTGGCCTGGAAACCGGGAAAGGTAATAACAATTGAAATGTAAATAAGAAATACCCAAGTTAATAAAGATGGAGGAAAAAAAAAGAAAATATGTAAGAAAAATAAATAAAAGCACATTGCTTTTCCAAAAAAATTATTTATTATATATAAATACAGTGTAGCATCCATATAGAAGTGGAGGTGGAAGGGTTAGGGGGATGTTGGCCCAGAACCTGGGAAGGGGAATAACAATCAAAATGTAAATAAGAAATACTCAAGTTAATAAAGATAAAAAAAAAAGAGAGAGAGAGAAGGGAGTGCGCTTCTGGTAGACCAGCCTTGTGCTGCTTGGTTTTGGTTCTGAAGGACTGTGGGACAGCCTTAGCACTGGGCACATATGAAGACTCTATGATAACGTTTTTCAACATTCATTTGTCAACATTCAACATTCAACATTCATTGGAATTTATACATTACTTTCATGTCTCTAAGAAAGACTTTTAATTTTTCAATGAAGTATATAACCTCCATATTACATCTGCTGTAGAGTTTTACTAACTCCATCTTCCATAGTCCTCTTAGTAATCTGAGCTAACCTGCATGCTTCTTTCCAATGTGGTGTGCTCATAACAGCCTATGAAAAACCTAATCAGTCACTCCCATCTTGTTTATGAGCTCTAAGTTTGTAAACAAATGCTATTTACAACTCAGGCTCTTTTTTAGTTCCCCAGAGTAAGTGGCTTCATTTTTCTCTCATGCAACAAAATAATGATATATTAAAATAGAAGGAACTTGTACTGCATTCAACACCATACTATTTTTTTTTCTGATCACTGGAAATAAGAACATGTTAAATTGAATCTTGAGAGACACTTTGTTCTAATAATGGTCAGCCTTCAGAGTAGAATATAATAGAATATTCTGGAGTCCAAAACTAAACAAATCAATTATATGATTTTTTAAAGGAAAGAAGGGCACAAAGATTACACCATGGCTGGATATGTTGACACATCTTCCACAGCAGCACTTCGAATGCAAAGTAAAGCACATTGTGTCCATTAGTTGATGATACATTGGTATAAATATGGCAAAGTAGGCCAATAAAGGGTACATAGTAAAATTATGTCACAAAAAACCATTCAATGAATCTAAAACATAAAATAAAATTAATGGTTTCAGTACAAAGAGAGTTTAATAAAATTGGATAAAGAACTATGAGTGTACACAATCACATCATATTATACCTGAATAAGACATTTAGAATGCTGGGGCACTGAATTAAACCATAATATTTAACTTACTATCATAGATAAATTTTAATTTTTAACTAAATTTAAATGGATATTGCTTCTTGAATGTTTTTTGTGCCTGATACCAGGACAGGAGTTTTTTTCTGGCCTTAACAAAATAATGTAGCACTTGGGTGCAAAAATCAATCCAAGGAGTGCTATACTGGAAGCCAAGATGGAGAATACTTCCATAGCCACCATGACCTTTCCCTTCGTGCTGTGATAGACAGGGAGGAAAGTGATCCAAACACAGAAGAATACCTGCATGCTGAATGACAGGAACTTGGCTTTGTTGAATGTGTCAGGCAGATTCCTGGACAAAAAGGCCATGGTGTAGCTCCCAAGTGCTAAGGAGCAGAGGTACCCCAGGACAGTGTGGAAGGCAACTGTTGAACCCATGTTGCACACAATGATGATGTGACCACGCTCGGCATGAGTATCTTGATCAATGAAGGGTGGAGAGGTAACTAACCAGATTCCTCAGATAATAATTTGGATCAGTGTGCAGAAGGGAATGATGAAATTAGGGGCTCTTGATACCATTAACCACCTCACCATTCTAGCTGGAACAGTGGCCTTGAATGCAATAATCACTGTAATGGCTTTGGCCAACACTGTGGAGAGAGCCAGAGTAAACAAAATTCCAAATGCTGTCTGCTGCAAGATGCAAGTGGCTGTCCTGGGCTGTCCAATGAAGAGCAAGGAACTGAGGAAACAGATGAAGAGTGTCAATAGCAGGATATAGCTGAGAGACCGGTTGTTAGCCTTGACAATGGGTGTGTCTCTGTGCTTCACAAAGACAACAAGAACCACAGCTGTGAGCACAGAGAAGCCCAGTGCTGTGATGGTGAGTGCCATTCCCAGTGGCTCTTCATAGGCCAAAAAGCTCACAGATTTCCGGAGGCAGTGGTTCTTCTCTGAGTTGGCATAGTGACTTTCTGGGCACTTCAGACACTGATCCATATCTGTTCAGAAATGAAAGTGACTGTGAATCAATCTTCAGGTCTTTCTTTCTTTCTTTCTTTCTTTCTTTCTTTCTTTCTTTCTTTCTTTCTTTCTTTCTTTCTTTCTTCCTTTTCTTTTGTTTTTGGAGCTGGGGACCAAACCCAGGGCCTTGAGCTTGCTAGGCAAGCGCTCTACCACTGAGCTAAATCCCAAACCCCAAGTTTTCCTTTCTCCCCTTAATAAATTAATTATGCCCAGCTCATTGAAGTGCTTCCTGATTCACCTCTTTTTATTGTTTCAGAAAGACATTTTTAAAGGACTCCGTGCATTATTTCAAATCTATACTGTGCTCTTTGCCTGTGCTGAAAAAAAATCAAACAGCCCACTGCTTTTGTTCTCCCTTTGTATGCTTTCCTGCAATTTGTGACTCTGTTGCATATATTTTATGAGTCATAACATTTCAGAGCAATATTGTATAATTGCAATTTGATTCTGACATCACCTTATGAAAAACGTCTAATCCTGGACATATTTCTTTTTATACAATACTGTCATTACTGTTTGAAATTCACTTCTTAAATTGTGTTGTCAGATTTGGGACCCATAGTTACTTATTTTCATAAAATCTCTTGGGAACTCCAATTTGGTTAATACCCTGAATGATTTCAAAATAATAAACACTATTACATTTTTGGAGCTTAATTCCTTCACTAGTATAATGTTGTAACATCTATCTATGGCATTATTTGTTAGCACATAGGTAGAGAACTATTACTAGGTATTAAAAATAGTTTTTCAATATTCTGCTCCTAAACATTTGTGAATTTTACCTTGAAGTAAAAAACATGTGCCTCAGTTCATAATGCCATATTTCTATTACATTAAATCTTTTTGTATTTCTGGACACTATCAACCTTATCAAGGGATTTTCTCTGCTTTATATTTTTAAAGATTTTATTTATTCAGTTTATATATGACGGGTGCACTGTCACTGTCTTCAGACACACCAGAAGAGTGAATCGGGTGGTTGTGAGCCACCATGTGGTTGCTGGGATTTGAACTCATGACCTCTTGAAGAGCAGTCAGTGCTCTTAACTGCTGAGCCATCTCTCCAGCCCTCTGCTTTATATTTTGGGCTAGCATTATCAAGGTTATTTTTAGAAGTATGAAGTTTCTTCTCTGATATCTTGCTCTCTTTACTTTAATGACCATGGAACTCTACTCATATTTCCTCAAGCTTTTTACACATACACAACTTGTCCCTTTGCTACTATTATGAGCATTTTGCTGTTGCTTTTATATTGTACAGTATATACTTCAAGAGTAGAATTCTATCTTTGACTTACTTTTTTTTTATATTGAACCAGTTTTTTACTGTTTTATATAATATTCAAAATAAAAACAGTTGACAAGGATATTTAATCCCTCATTCCTTAACTTATTTAAATAATAAAAATGCCAACAAGTTATTTTATCAGGTACTTTCACTGTGTTCAGCTCAAATTTAATAGAGAAATAAAAATGCAATAGATTAAGTGATTGTGCAGCTCCAGCATTCTGGTTGTTTGCTTTTATATTTTGTTTGTTTATTTTGTTGCTTCTATGACAGAAACTATAGAAAATGGAATATGAATGTTTCAGTGTTTCTCATCCCTTTCCCAATGAAGAAGCTTCTGAAATGACAGCCTGATAATACGTATTTCCAAGGTGAAGTCCTTGTGTACTGTTACTCCAATATAGTTTCCCCGGACGCTTACTGAAGAAGTCCACCACAGCCCCACACTGGCTTCCTTGCAGCATCCTGTTGCATCAATGCATCAGCCACATGAGCTCAGTTCGGAAGGGACTGTGTATGGTTACACACCTCCATTAGTAGCTCTTAGCTGCAGAGGTTCATAATGTGTTTGCAAAGACCTTGCTAGTCTGTTCCTTACTTTAGTTGACATAGAAACCCAGCTATATGGTAGTAATTTTGTTTTGAGCATTTTGTAAATGTTCTCCTACAGTCATTTTTACAAGCTGCTTCAATTGTGAGGGAGCAGGGCTATCAAAGGAGTAGAAGTGCTGCAGTCGAATGTCTCATAAAAACACCCATTTTAAAATTCATAGTAAAATTAAAATACTTCATTTTATCTTGAAGTGGCAACTGGAAAATATGTTTTACAAATGAAAACAAGAGACTGGAGAGATGGCTCTGTGATTGTGAGCACTGACTGTTCTTCCAGAGGACCCAAGTCCAATTTCCAGCACCCACATGGAATCTCACACCTATCTGTAACTCCAATTCCAGTACTCTGACAACCTCACATGCTCATATACATAGGTAAAACATGGATGAACATTAAAGAAAAAATAATTTATGTATTTAAAAAATTAAAATGGAATTGCCTTGTAGTTTATCAATATGTAAAGCACTGGTCTTGCTTTTGTGGTTATTGAATTAGTACCATACATTCTTTCAGATACTATGTTTTTATTACCCTGAGAAATCATGAGGGAGGAATTAAGTATTTTTCCCTTTATGGGTGGCCTTGTACTTAATGGAAGTTACACCCACTCATATCAGAAAAGAAATACGTGAGAAACTATATTTCTGTAGTTCAATATAAATCCTTAACATCATAGACTAAATACTTCAGATTAATAGTAGTTGGGTTGTATGTCGCTTGTGGACAAATATTAGATAAAACAATTAGCTCCCTGCCCGTCTTCTTCTTTACAAATATTTTTCCTTATAAGGATAGAGACCTAAAACTTGCATATGATTTTCCAGCATCTTTCCTTTCAGAGGATAAGCTGATAGACAAGTGTGCAGAGAAATCCTGTTGCACTACATCATTATTTGGCTTCACAGTTGTCCAGAGGAGAAATCAGAGTGTCAGAAGCAGTCTGGGCAGCAGCTCTCTACTCCCAGACCCTGTGAGAGAGAGACCCAACCGCCTGGTCAGGTGGGCACTCCTGAGGCTGCAGAGCGGAAGAGACCACCAACACTGCTCACCCCTGCCCACATCCCTGGCCCAAGAGGAAACCGTATAAGGCCTCTGGGCTCCCGTGGGGGAGGGCCCAGGAGCAGCAGGACACCTGCCAGAGACACCGCCGGACCCTGAAGGAAACAGACCGGATAAACAGTTCTCTGCACCCAAATCCCGTGGGAGGGAGAGCTAAACCTTCAGAGAGGCAGACAAGCCTGGGAAACCAGAAGAGACTGCTCCCTGCACACACATCTCGGACGCCAGAGGAAAAAGCCAAAGACCATCTGGAACCCTGGTGCACTGAAGCTCCCGGAAGGGGCGGCACAGGTCTTCCTGGTTGCTGCCGCTGCAGAGAGCCCGTGGGCAGCACCCCACGAGCAAACTTGAGCCTCAGGACCACAGGTAAGACCAACTTTTCTGCTGCAAGAAAGCTGCCTGGTGAACTCAAGACACAGGCTCACAGGAACAGCTGAAGACCTGTAGAGAGGAAAAACTACACGCCCGAAAGCAGAATACTCTGTCCCCATAACTGACTGAAAGAGAGGAAAACAGGTCTACAGCACTCCTGACACACAGGCTTATAGGACAGTCTAGCCACTGTCAGAAATAGCAGAACAAAGTAACACTAGAGATAATCTGATGGCGAGAGGCAAGCGCAGGAACCCAAGCAACAGAAACCAAGACTACTTGGCATCATCGGAGCCCAATTCTCCCACCAAAACAAACATGGAATATCCAAACACACCAGAAAAGCAAGATCTAGTTTCAAAATCATATTTGATCATGATGCTGCAGGACTTCAAGAAAGACGTGAAGAACTCCCTTAGGGAAACACAGGAAAACATTAATAAACAAGTAGAAGCCTACAGAGAGGAATCACAAAAATCCCTGAAAGAATTCCAGGAAAACACAATCAAACAGTTGAAGGAATTAAAAATGGAAATAGAAGCAATCAAGAAAGAACACATGGAAACAACCCTGGATATAGAAAACCAAAAGAAGAGACAAGGAGCTGTAGATACAAGCTTCACCAACAGAATACAAGAGATGGAAGAGAGAATCTCAGGAGCAGAAGATTCCATAGAAATCATTGACTCAACTGTCAAAGATAATGTAAAGCGGAAAAAGCTACTGGTCCAAAACATACAGGAAATCCAGGACTCAATGAGAAGATCAAACCTAAGGATAATAGGTATAGCAGAGAGTGAAGACTCCCAGCTCAAAGGACCAGTAAATATCTTCAACAAAATCATAGAAGAAAACTTCCCTAACCTAAAAAAAGAGATAGCCATGGGCATACAAGAAGCCTACAGAACTCCAAATAGATTGGACCAGAAAAGAAACACCTCCCGTCACATAATTGTCAAAACACCAAACGCACAAAATAAAGAAAGAATATTAAAAGCATTAAGGGAAAGAGGTCAAGTAACATATAAAGGCAGACCTATCAGAATCACACCAGACTTCTCGCCAGAAACTATGAAGGCCAGAAGATCCTGGACTGATGTCATACAGACCCTAAGAGAACACAAATGCCAGCCCAGGTTACTGTATCCTGCAAAACTCTCAATTAACATAGATGGAGAAACCAAGATATTCCATGACAAAACCAAATTTACACAATATCTTTCTACAAATCCAGCAGTACAAAGGATAATAAAGGGTAAAGCCCAACATAAGGAGGCAAGCTATAACCTAGAAGAAGCAAGAAACTAATCGTCTTGGCAACAAAACAAAGAGAATGAAAGCACACAAACATAACCTCACATCCAAATATGAATATAACGGGAAGCAATAATCACTATTCCTTAATATCTCTCAACATCAATGGCCTCAACTCCCCAATAAAAAGACATAGATTAACAAACTGGATATGCAACGAGGACCCTGCATTCTGCTGCCTACAGGAAACACACCTCAGAGACAAAGACAGACATTACCTCAGAGTGAAAGGCTGGAAAACAATTTTCCAAGCAAATGGTCAGAAGAAGCAAGCTGGAGTAGCCATTCTAATATCAAATAAAATCAATTTTCAATTAAAAGTCATCAAAAAAGATAAGGAAGGACACTTCATATTCATCAAAGGAAAAATCCACCAAGATGAACTCTCAATCCTAAATATCTATGCCCCAAATACAAGGGCACCTACATACGTAAAAGAAACCTTACTAAAGCTCAAAACACACATTGCAAGTCACACAATAATAGTGGGAGATTTCAACACCCCACTCTCATCAATGGACAGATCATGGAAACAAATTGAACAGAGATGTAGACAGACTAAAAGAAGTCATGAGCCAAATGGACTTAATGGATATTTATAGAACATTCTATCCTAAAGCAAAAGGATATACCTTCTTCTCAGCTCCTCATGGTACTTTCTCCAAAATCGACCATATAATTGGTCAAAAAACGGGCCTCAACAGGTACAGAAAGATAGAAATAATCCCATGCGTGCTATCAGACCACCACGGCCTAAAACTGGTCTTCAATAACAATCAAGGAAGAATGCCCACATATACGTGGAAATTGAACAATGGTCTACTCAATGATAACCTGGTCAAGGAAGAAATGAAGAAAGAAATTAAAAACTTTTTAGAATTTAATGAAAATGAAGGTACAACATACCCAAACTTATGGGACACAATGAAAGCTGTGCTAAGAGGAAAACTCATAGCGCTGAGTGCCTGCAGAAAGAAACAGGAAAGAGCATATGTCAGCAGCTTGACAGCACACCTAAAAGCTCTAGATCAAAAAGACGCAAATACACCCAGGAGGAGTAGAAAGCAGGAAATAATCAAACTCAGAGCGGAAATCAACCAAGTAGAAACAAAAAGGACCATAGAAAGAATCAACAGAACCAAAAGTTGGTTCTTTGAGAAAATCAACAAGATAGATAAACCCTTAGCCAGACTAACGAGAGGACACAGAGAGTGTATGCAAATTAACAAAATCAGAAATGAAAAGGGAGACATAACAACAGATTCAGAGGAAATTCAAAAAATCATCAGATCTTACTATAAAAACCTATATTCAACAAAACTTGAAAATCTGCAGGAAATCGACAATTTCCTAGACAGATACCAGGTACCGAAGTTAAATCAGGAACAGATAAACCAGTTAAACCACCCCATAACTCCTAAGGAAATAGAAGCAGTCATTAAAGGTCTCCCAACCAAAAAGAGCCCAGGTCCAGACGGGTTTAGTGCAGAATTCTACCAAACCTTCAGAGAAGACCTCATACCAATATTATCCAAACTATTCCACAAAATTGAAACAGATGGATCACTACCGAATACCTTCTACGAAGCCACAATTACTCTTATACCTAAACCACACAAAGATCCAACAAAGAAAGAGAACTTCAGACCAATTTCCCTTATGAATATCGACGCAAAAATACTCAACAAAATTCTGGCAAACTGAATCCAAGAGCACATCAAAACAATCATCCACCATGACCAAGTAGGCTTCATCCCAGGCATGCAGGGATGGTTTAATATACGGAAAACCATCAACGTGATCCATTATATAAACAAACTGAAAGAACAAAACCACATGATCATTTCATTAGATGCTGAGAAAGCGTTTGACAAAATTCAACACCCCTTCATGATAAAAGTCCTGGAAAGAATAGGAATTCAAGGCCCATACCTGAACATAGTAAAAGCCATATACAGCAAACCAGTTGCTAACATTAAACTAAATGGAGAGAAACTCGAAGCAATCCCACTAAAATCAGGGACTAGACAAGGCTGCCCACTCTCTCCCTACTTATTCAATATAGTTCTTGAAGTTCTAGCCAGAGCAATCAGACAACAAAAGGAGGTCAAGGGGATACAGATCGGAAAAGGAGAAGTCAAAATATCACTATTTGCAGATGATATGATAGTATATTTAAGTGATCCCAAAAGTTCCACCAGAGAACTACTAAAGCTGATAAACAACTTCAGCAAAGTGGCTGGGTATAAAATTAACTCAAATAAATCAGTAGCCTTCCTCTACACAAAAGAGAAACAAGCCGAGACAGAAATTAGGGAAATGACACCCTTCATAATAGACCCAAATAATATAAAGTATGTCAGTGTGACTTTAACCAAGCAAGTAAAAGATCTGTACAATAAGAACTTCAAGACACTGAAGAACGAAATTGAAGAAGACCTCAGAAGATGGAAAGATCTCCCATGCTCATCGATTGGCAGGATTAATATACTAAAAATGGCCATTTTACCAAAAGCAATCTACAGATTCAGTGCAATCCCCATCAAAATACCAATCCAATTCTTCAAAGAGTTAGACAGAACAATTTGCAAATTCATCTGGAATAAAAAAAAACCCAGGATAGCTAAAGCTATCCTCAACAATAAAAGGACTTCAGGGGGAATCACTATCCCTGAACTCAAGCAGTATTACACAGCAATAGTGATAAAAACTGCATGGTATTGGTACAGAGACAGACAGATAGACCAATGGAATAGAATTGAAGACCCAGAAATGAACCCACACACCTATGGTCACTTGATTTTTGACAAAGGAGCCAAAACCATCCAATGGAAAAAAGGTAGCATTTTCAGCAAATGGTGCTGGTTCAACTGGAGGGCAACATGTAGAAGAATGCAGATCGATCCATCCTTATCACCCTGTACAAAGCTTAAGTCCAAGTGGATCAAGGACCTCCACATCAAACCAGACACACTCAAACTAATAGAAGAAAAACTAGGGAAGCATCTGGAACACATGGGCACTGGAAAAAATTTCCTGAACAAAACACCAGTGGCTTATGCTCTAAGATCAAGAATCGACAAATGGGATCTCATAAAACTGCAAAGCTTCTGTAAGGCAAAGGACACTGTGGTTAGGACAAAACGGCAACCAACAGATTGGGAAAGATCTTTACCAATCCTACAACAGATAGAGGCCTTATATCCAAAATATACAAAGAACTCAAGAAGTTAGACCGCAGGGAGACAAATAACCCTATTAAAAAATGGGGTTCAGAGCTAAACAAAGAATTCACAGCTGAGGAATGCCGAATGGCTGAGAAACACCTAAAGAAATGTTCAACATCTTTAGTCATAAGGGAAATGCAAATCAAAACAACCCTGAGATTTCACCTCACACCAGTGAGAATGGCTAAGATCAAAAACTCAGGTGACAGCAGATGCTGGCGAGGATGTGGAGAAAGAGGAACACTCCTCCATTGTTGGTGGGATTGCAGACTGGTACAACCATTCTGGAAATCAGTCTGGAGGTTCCTCAGAAAATTGGACATTGAACTGCCTGAGGATCCAGCTATACCTCTCTTGGGCATATACCCAAAAGATGCTTCAACATATAAAAGAGACACGTGCTCCACTATGTTCATCGCAGCCTTATTTATAATAGCCAGAAACTGGAAAGAACCCAGATGCCCTTCAACAGAGGAATGGATACAGAAAATGTGGTACATCTACACAATGGAATATTACTCCGCTATCAAAAACAACGAGTTTATGAAATTCGTAGGCAAATGGTTGGAACTGGAAAATATCATCCTGAGTGAGCTAACCCAATCACAGAAAGACATACATGGTATGCACTCATTGATAAGTGGCTATTAGCCCAAATGCTTGAATTACCCTAGATCCCTAGAACAAACGAAACTCAAGACGGATGATTAAAATGTGCATGCTTCACTCCTTTTTTAAATGAAGAAAAAGAATACCCTTGGCAGGGAATAGAGAGGCAAAGATTAAAACAGAGACTGACGGAACACCCATTCAGAGCCTGCCCCACATGTGGCCCATCCATATACAGCCACCCAATTAGACAAGATGGATGAAGCAAAGAAGTGCAGACTGACAGGAGCCGGATGTAGATCGCTCCTGAGAGACACAGCCAGAATACAGCAAATACAGAGGTGAATGCCAGCAGCAAACCACTGAACTGAGAATAGGACCCCCGTTGAAGGAATCAGAGAAAGAACTGGAAGAGCTTGAAGGGGCTTGAGACCCCAAAAGTACAACAATGTCAAGCAACCAGAGCTTCCAGGGACTAAGCCACTACCTAAAGACTATACATGGACTGACCCTGGACTCTGACCCCATAGGTAGCAATGAATATCCTAGTCAGAGCACCAGTGGAAGGGGAAGCCCTGGGTCCTGCTAAGACTGAACCCCCAGTGAACTAGACTATAGGGGGAGGGCGGCAATGGGGGGAGGGTTGGGAGGGGAACACCCATAAGGAAGGGGAGGGGGGAGGGGGATGTTTGCCCGGAAACCGGGAAACGGAATAACACTTGAAATGTATATAAGAAATACTCAAGTTAATAAAAAAAAAAAAAAGAAAGCAGTCTGATCCAGGTGCTTTGAGAAACACGGCTTCCTCTTCCAGTGTTCCCTCCATGTTCCTGCTGACGTTTGTGTGCCTTGGCACTGACAGCGTTCTTTCTGGACTGTGTGACAATTAAGGATATTTTTTAAACTTAGAGAATACTTTATTAGTTTTTGTAATCAAACCCACGTAGATAAGACCTTACATATTTAATACAGTGTGTTACCCCTGTACAAATGGAAAAAACTTAAGTTCAACATTTCTAGACTAATATGGCTGTTAATTTCTGTACAGTGCCAACTCAACACAGTAAACAGGGATACTTTTTTCCAAAGTTGACAGCACAGCTAAAGTTTCAAAAAATTCAAATTATATATCTGTATATATATATTTATATTTATATAAAAAGACCAATAATAGCAGTGTGTTATGCATCAACAGCAGCAACAGCTTTTCCAGGTTCTGCAGTCATCTGAACAAAACTGTAGAGACATCCAGCACACTCCATTAAAAAAAAAGTAAAAAAACAAAACCCGAGAAAACAGCACAGTTCTGTTACTCTTGTGGTACCTCGCACCATTTTTTTTTAAAATTAGCTTCTCAATCATCATCTGGAAAGAAAACATTCTGAGCAACATCATTAAAAACAGCTCTGATAAAGCACGGTCACTACTACGTATCATAAAGCAGGTACAAGCTATTTTACATCCACAGAGGTATGATACAGTACTGTCCTACATCTATAATACTAGAAGATACAATTTAAAAGGCATTATTTGAGACTTGATTCTACTTTTCCAGCAGAGGGCCCAAAGTATGGTGTGACACAGCTTTGTAAAGAAACATACTCTAGACAGGATTTCCTTTCACTAGTGGCACAGTTCTAAGGATTCATTCTCTCCATGAATGTCAGCTAAAACCGTTATTAAAAAAATGAAATATCCCTAGAACAAAACCGTATAACCACCGGATTCACATGAAGATGACCTAGTGGAGACAAGCTGGACCTCACCTTACCAACAAGCTATCAAATCTGTTACGTTTAAACAGTGAGGCCTCCAAGGAAGGAGATGCCAAGTAGTGCTTCAAAGCTTCGGACCACAATCAAACACAGCATCCTTTTCAACAGAAGCAGAAGCTCATCTGAATATGCTCAAGGATGCTGACATCAACATTTAATCATCTCCTCACTCATCCAGGAAGAAGGGGAGATCAGTTACTACTGGACTTTATTGTGTTCAACCAAATCACCATGTTACAAAAATAGCAAGCTGCCATAATAAAAAATAAGGCTCCTCTATCCAGCACCAGGTAGCTTCATTTTACTTTCAAGCCTAGAAATTGCACACTTGTATATAAACCAATCGAAGATGAGGATTGAGAGTTCATCTTGGTGGATTTTTCCTTTGATGAATATGAAGTGTCCTTCCTTATCTTTTTTGATGACTTTTAATTGAAAATTGATTTTATTTGATATTAGAATGGCTACTCCAGCTTGCTTCTTCTGACCATTTGCTTGGAAAGTTGTTTTCCAGCCTTTCACTCTGAGGTAGTGTCTGTCTTTGTCTCTGAGGTGTGTTTCCTGTAGGCAGCAGAATGCAGGGTCCTCATTGCATATCCAGTTTGTTAATCTATGTCTTTTTATTGGGGAGTTGAGACCATTGATGTTGAGAGATATTAAGGAATAGTGATTATTGCTTCCTGTTATATTCATATTTGGATGTGAGGTTATGTTTGTGTGCTTTTCTTCTCTTTGTTTTGTTGCCAAGACGATTAGTTTCTTGCTTCTTCTAGGGTATAGCTTGCCTCCTTATGTTGGGCTTTACCCTTTATTATCCTTTGTAGTGCTGGATTTGTAGAAAGATATTGTGTAAATTTTGTTTTGTCATGGAATATCTTGGTTTCTCCATCTATGTTAATTGAGAGTTTTGCAGGATACAGTAACCTGGGCTGGCATTTGTGTTCTCTTAGGGTCTGTATGACATCAGTCCAGGATCTTCTGGCCTTCATAGTTTCTGGCGAAAAGTCTGGTGTGATTCTGATAGGTCTGCCTTTATATGTTACTTGACCTTTTTCCCTTACTGCTTTTAATATTCTTTCTTTATTTTGTGCGTTTGGTGTTTTGACAATTATGTGACGGGAGGTGTTTCTTTTCTGGTCCAATCTATTTGGAGTTCTGTAGGCTTCTTGTATGCCCATGGGTATCTCTTTTTTTAGGTTAGGGAAGTTTTCTTCTATGATTTTGTTGAAGATATTTACTGGTCCTTTGGGCTGGGAGTCTTCACTCTCTTCTATACCTATTATCCTTAGGTTTGATCTTCTCATTGAGTCCTGGATTTCCTGTATGTTTTGGACCAGTAGCTTTTTCCGCTTTACATTATCTTTGACAGTTGAGTCAATGATTTCTATGGAATCTTCTGCTCCTGAGATTCTCTCTTCCATCTCTTGTATTCTGTTGGTGAAGCTTGTATCTACAGCTCCTTGTCTCTTCTTTTGGTTTTCTATATCCAGGGTTGTTTCCATGTGTTCTTTCTTGATTGCTTCTATTTCCATTTTTAATTCCTTCAACTGTTTGATTGTGTTTTCCTGGAATTCTTTCAAGGATTTTTGCGATTCCTCTCTGTAGGCTTCTACTTGTTCTCTAAGGGAGTTCTTTATGTCTTTCTTGAAGTCCTCCAGCATCATGATCAAATATGATTTTGAAACTAGATCTTGGTTTTCTAGTGTGTTTGGATATTCCGTGTTTGCTTTGTTGGGAGAATTGGGCTCCGATGATGCTATGTAGTCTCGGTTTCTGTTGTTTGGGTTCCTGCGCTTGCCTCTCGCCATCAGATTATCTCTAGTGTTACTTTGTTCTGCTATTTCTGACCGTGGGTAGACTTTCCTATAAGCCTGTGTGTCAGGAGTGCTGCAGACCTGTTTTCCTGTTTTCTTTCAGCCAGTTATGGGGAGAGAGTGTTCTGCTTTCGGGCGTGTAGTTTTTCCTCTCTACAGGTCTTCAGCTGTTCCTGTGGGCCTGTGTCTTGAGTTCACCAGGCAGGTTTCTTGCAGGGGAAAAGTTGGTCCTACCTGTGGTTCCAAGGCTCAAGTTTGCTCGTGGGGTACCGCCTAAGTCCTCTCCGTGGCAGCAGCAACCGGGAAGATCTGCGCCGCTCTTTCCGGGAGCCTCCGTGCACCAGGGTTCCAGATGACGTTTGGTGTTTTCCTCTGGCGTCTGGATGTGCACAGAGTGCAGTCTCTTCTGGTTTCCCAGGCGTGTCTGCCTCTCTGAAGGTTCAGCTCTCCCTCCCACGGGATTCGGGTGCAGAGAACTGTTTATCCAGTCTGTTTCCTTCAGGTTCCTGGGGTGTCTCAGGCGCAGGGTTCTTGCCGCTCCCGGGCCCTCCCCTACGGGAACCCAGAGGCCTTATACAGTTGCCTCTTGGGCCAGGGATGTGGGCAGGGGTGGGCAGTGTTGGTGGTCTCCTCCGCTCTGCAGACTCAGGAGTGCCCTCCTGATCAGGCGGTGAGGTCTCTCTCCCACGGGGCATCTTTGACTTACATAAGAAACATGATGACTGTGTCATTAACTAATTCATGTAATAATGACACTTTATTTGAAAATTAGGTTTTGCTCATTCTACCAGCTTGCATCAATTATATCTTGAATTGTAAATTGTTATCATGTGTATTTTTACCCTAATATGTCTTATGTATGACTTGGAAATATATTCAATAAATAAAATTGTGCAGGACTTTGTATCTATGAATGAAGTTCTCCTATTCTGTTCATACTGAAAATATCTACGGACATTCCATATAGCTTAAGTGCAGGCAAGAGACATTTCAAAGTTACTTTGAGCGCCCATGAGAATTCATGGTGGTAGGAATTCGTATCAAAGAAGGATGAACTCAATGCTGTCCTTGAGCTTAATCTACTTATTGTAAAAAAATCTAAATGTTTGTTTTTACGTACATCAACAGGTGACATTTTCATTCAAACTCCAAGAAATCTATTTTTTTTTAAAAAGAATTATTCATTTCATTTATATGAGTACTAGATTGTACATATTTTCAGTGGGTCCCATTATAAATAGTTGTGAGCCACCATGCGGTTGCTGGGAATTGAACTCAGGACCTCTGGAAGAGTAATTAATGCTCTTTTTTTTCATTGTATGACCTTGTACAAGGTACTTTTTTTTTATTAACTTGAGTATTTCTTATATACATTTCGAGTGTTATTCCCTTTCCTGGTCTCCGGGCAAACATCCCCCTCCCCCCTCCCCTTCTTTATAGGTGTTCCCCTCCCCATCCTCCCCCCTTGCCGCCCTCCCCCCAAAAATCTAGTTCACTGGGGGTTCAGTCTTAGCAGGACCCAGGGCTTCCCCTTCCACTGGTGCTCTTACTAGGATATTCATTGCTACCTATGAGGTCAGAGTCCAGGGTCAGTCCATGTATAGTCTTTAGGTAGTGGCTTAGTCCCTGGAAGCTCTGGTTGCTTGGCATTGTTGTACATATGGGGTCTCGAGCCCCTTCAAGCTCTTCCAGTTCTTTCTCTGACTCCTTCAACGGGGGTCCTATTCTCAGTTAAGTGATTTGCTGCTGGCATTCGCCTCTGTATTTGCTGTATTCTGGCTGTGTCTCTCAGGAGAGATCTACATCCGGCTCCTGTCAGTCTGCACTTCTTTGCTTCATCCATCTTGTCAAATTGGGTGGCTGTATATGTATGGGCCACATGTGGGGCAGGCTCTGAATGGGTGTTCCTTCAGTCTCTGTTTTAATCTTTGCCTCTCTCTTCCCTGCCAAGGGTATTCTTGTTCCCCTTTTAAAGAAGGAGTGAAGCATTCACATTTTGATCATCCGTCTTGAGTTTCATTTGTTCTATGCATCTAGGGTAATTCAAGCATTTGGGCTAATAGCCACTTATCAATGACTGCATACCATGTTTGTTTTTCTGTGATTGGGTTACCTCACTCAGGATGATATTTTCCAGTTCCAACCATTTGCCTACGAATTTCATAAAGTCATTGTTTTTGATAGCTGAGTAATATTCCATTGTGTAGATGTACCACATTTTCTGTATCCATTCCTCTGTTGAAGGGCATCTGGGTTCTTTCTAGCTTCTGGCTATTATAAATAAGGCTGCGATGAACATAGTGGAGCACGTGTCTTTTTTATATGTTGGGGCATCTTTTGGCTATATGCCCAAGAGAGGCATAGCTGGATCCTCAGGCAGTTCAATGTCCAATTTTCTGAGGAACCTCCAGACTGATTTACAGAATGGTTGTACCAGTCTGCAATCCCACCAACAATGGTGAGTGTTCCTCTTTCTCCGCATCCTCGGCAGCATCTGCTGTCACCTGAGTTATTGATCTTAGCCATTCTCACAAGTGTGAGGTGAAATCTCAGGGTTATTTTGATTTGCATTTCCCTTATGACTAATGATGTTGAACATTTCTTTAGGTGTTTCTCAGCCAATCGACATTCCTCAGCTGTGAATTCTTTGTTTAGCTCTGAACCCCATTTTTTAATAGGGTTATTTGTCTCCCTGCGGTCTACCTTCTTGAGTTCTTTGTATATTTTGGATATAAGGCCTCTATCTGTTGTAGAATTGGTAAAGATCTTTTCCCAATCTGTTGGTTGCCGTTTTGTCCTAACCACAGTATCCTTTGCCTTACAGAAGCTTTACAGTTTTATGAGATACCATTTGTCGATTCTTGATCTTAGAGCATAAGCCACTGGTGTTTTGTTCAGGAAATTTTTTCCAGTGCCCATGTGTTCCAGATGCTTCCCTAGTTTTTCTTCTATTAGTTTGAGTGTATTCTGGTTTGATGTGGAGGTCCTTGATCTACTTGGACTTAAGCTTTGTACAGGGTGATAAGCATGGATTGATCTGTATTCTTCTACATGCTGACCTCCAGTTGAACCAGCACCATTTGCTGAAAATGCTATCTTTTATCCATTGGATGGTTTTGGCTCCTTTGTCAAAAATCAAGTGCCCATAGGTGTGTGGGTTCATTTCTGAGTCTTCAATTCTGTTCCATTGGTCTATCTGTCTGTCTCTGTACCAATACCATGCAGTTTTTATCACTATTGCTGTGTAATACTGCTTGAGTTCAGGGATAGTGATTCCCCCTGAAGTCCTGTTATTGTTGAGAATAGTTTTAGCTATTGTGGATTTTTTGTTATTCCAGATGAATTTGCAAATTGTTCTGTCTAACTCTTTGAAGAATTGGATTGGTATTTTGATGGGGATTGCATTGAATCTGTAGATTGCTTTTGGTAAAATGGCCATTTTTACTATATTAATCCTGCCAATCGATGAGCATGGGAGATCTTTCCATCTTCTGAGGTCTTCTTCAATTTCTTTCTTCAGAGTCTTGAAGTTCTTATTGTACAGATCTTGTACTTGCTTGCTTAAAGTCACACCGAGGTACTTTATATTATTTGGGTCTATTATGAAGGGTGTTATTTCCCTAACTTCTTTCTCGGCTTGTTTCTCTTTTGTGTAGAGAAAGGCTACTGATTTATTTGAGTTCTTTTCATACCCAGCCACATTGCTGAAGTTGTTTATCAGCTTTAATAGTTCTCTGGTGGAACTTTTGGGATCACTTAACTATACTATCATATCATCTGCAAATAGTGATATTTTGACTTCTTCTTTTCCGATCTGTATCCCTTTGACCTCCTTTTGTTGTCTGAGTGCTCTGGCTAGAACTTCAAGAACTATATTGAATAAGTAGGGAGAGAGTGGGCAGCTTTGTCTAGTCCCTGATTTTAGTGGGATTGCTTCAAGTTTCTCTCCATTTAGTTTAATGTTAGCAACTGGTTTGCTGTATATGGCTTTTACTATGTTTAGGTATGGGCCTTGAATTCCTATTCTTTCCAGGACTTTTATTATGAAGGGGTGTTGAATTTTGTCAAATGCTTTCTCAGCATCTAATGAAATGATCATGTGGTTTTGTTCTTTCAGTTTGTTTATATAATGGATCACGTTGATGGTTTTCCGTATATTAAACCATCCCTGCATGCCTGGGATGAAGCCTACTTGATCATGGTGGATGATAGTTTTGATGTGCTCTTGGATTCAGTTTGCCAGAATTTTATTGAGTATTTTTACGTCGATATTCATAAGGGAAATTGGTCTGAAGTTCTCTTTCTTTGTTGGATCTTTGTGTGGTTTAGGTATAAGAGTAATTGTGGCTTCATAGAAGGAATTCGGTAGTGCTCCATCTGTTTCAATTTTGTGGAATAGTTTGGATAATATTGGTATGAGGTCTTTATGAAGGTCTGATAGAATTCTGCACTAAACCCGTCTGGACCTGGGCTCTTTTTGGTTGGGAGACCTTAAATGACTGCTTCTATTTCTTTAGGAGTTATGGGGTTGTTTAACTGGTTTATCTGTTCCTGATTTAACTTCGGTACCTGGTATCTGTCTAGGAAATTGTCGATTTCCTGCAGATTTTCAAGTTTTGTTGAATATAGGCTTTTATAGTAAGATCTGATGATTTTTTGAATTTCCTCTGAATCTGTTGTTATGTCTCCCTTTTCATTTCTGATTTTGTTAATTTGGATACACTCTCTGTGTCCTCTCGTTAGTCTGGCTAAGGGTTTATCTATCTTGTTGATTTTCTCAAAGAACCAACTTTTGGTTTTGTTGATTCTTTCTATGGTCCTTTTTGTTTCTACTTGGTTGATGTCAGCTCTGAGTTTGATTATTTCCTGCCTTCTACTCCTCCTGGGTGTATTTGCTTCTTTTTGTTCTAGAGATTTTAGGTGTGCTGTCAAGCTGCTGACGTATGCTCTTTCCTGTTTCTTTCTGCAGGCACTCAGCGCTGTGAGTTTTCCTCTTAACACAGCTTTCATTGTGTCCCATAAGTTTGGGTATGTTGTACCTTCATTTTCATTAAATTCTAAAAAGTCTTTAATTTCTTTCTTCATTTCTTCCTTTATCAGGTTATCATTGATTAGAGCATTGTTCAATTTCCACGTATATGTGGACATTCTTCCCTTATTGATATTGAAGACCAGTTTTAGGCTGTGGTTGTCCGATAGCACACATGGGATTATTTCTATCTTTCTGTACCTGTTGAGGCCTGTTTTTTGACCAATTATATGGTCAATTTTGGAGAAAGTACCATGAGGAGCTGAGAAGAAGGTATATCCTTTTGCTTTAGGATAGAATGTTCTGTAAATATCTGTTAAGTCCATTTGGCTCATGACTTCTCTTAGTCTGTCTACGACTCTGTTTAATTTCTGTTTCCATGATCTGTCCATTGATGAGAGTGGGGTGTTAAAGTCTCCTATTATTATTGTGTGAGGTGCAATGTGTGTTTTGAGCTTTAGTAAGGTTTCTTTTACGTATGTAGGTGCCCTTGTATTTGGGGCATATATATTTAGGATTGAGAGTTCATCTTGGTGGATTTTTCCTTTGATGAATATGAAGTGTCCTTCCTCATCTTTTTTGATGAATTTTAGTTGAAAATTGATTTTATTTGATATTAGAATGGCTACTCCAGCTTGCTTCTTCTGACCATTTGCTTGGGAAGTTGTTTCTCAGCCTTTCACCCTGAGGTAGTGTCTGTCTTTGTCTCTGAGGTGTGTTTCCTGTAGGCAGCAGAATGCAGGGTCCTCGTTGCATATCCAGTTTGTTAATCTATGTCTTTTTATTGGGGAGTTGAGACCATTGATGTTGAGAGATATTAAGGAATAGTGATTATTGCTTCCTGTTATATTCATATTTGGATGTGAGGTTATGTTTGTGTGCTTTCATTCTCTTTGTTTTGTTGCCAAGACGATTAGTTTCTTGATTCTTCTAGGGTATAGCTTGCCTCCTTATGTTGGGCTTTACCATTTATTATCCTTTGTAGTGCTGGATTTGTAGAAAGATATTGTGTAAATTTGGTTTTGTCATGGAATATCTTGGTTTCTCCATCTATGTTAATTGACAGTTTTGCAGGATACAGTAACATGGGCTGGCATTTGTGTTCTCTTAGGGTCTGTATGACATCTGTCCAGGATCTTCTGGCTTTCATAGTATCTGGTGAGAAGTCTGGTGTGATTCTGATAGTTCTGCCTTTATGTTACTTGACCTTTTTCCCTTACTGCTTTTAATATTCTTTCTTTATTTTGTGCATTTGGTGCTTTGACTATTATGTGACGGGAGGTGTTTCTTTTCTGGTCCAATCTATTTGGAGTTCTGTAGGCTTCTTGTATGCCTATGGTTATCTCTTTTTTTAGGTTAGGGAAGTTTTCTTCTATGATTTTGTTGAAGATATTTACTGGTCTTTTGAGCTGGGAGTCTTCACTCTCTTCTATACCTATTATCCTTAGGTTTGATCTTCTCATTGAGTCCTGGATTTCCTGTATGTTTTGGACCAGTTGTTTTTTCCGCTTTACATTATCTTTGACAGTTGAGTCAATGATTTCTATGGAATCTTCTGCTCCTGAGATTCTCTCTTCCATCTCTTGTATTCTGTTGGTGAAGCTCGTCTATGGCTCCTTGTCTCTTCTTTTGGTTTTCTATATCCAGGGTTGTTTCCATGTGTTCTTTCTTGATTGCTCCTATTTCAATTTTTAATTCCTTCAACTGTTTGATTGTGTTTTCCTGGAATTCTTTCAGGGATTTTTGTGACTCCTCTCTATGGGCTTCTACTTGTTTATTTATGATTTCCTGGAATTCTTTCAGGGATTTTTGTACCTCCTCTCTATGGGCTTCTACTTGTTTATTTATGATTTCCTGGAATTCTTTCAGGGATTTTTGCGATTCCTCTCTGTAGGCTTCTCCTTGTTCTCTAAGGGAGTTCTTCACGTCTTTCTTGAAGTCCTCCAGCATCATGATCAAATATGATTTTGAAACTAGATCTTGGTTTTCTGGTGTGTTTGGATATTCCGTGTTTGCTTTGGTGGGAGAATTCGGCTCCGATGATGCCATGTAGTCTTGGTTTCTGTTGCTTGGGTTCCTGCCCTTTCCTCTCGCCATCAGATTATCTCTAGTGTTACTTTGTTCTGCTATTTCTGACAGTGGCTAGACTGTTCTATAAGCTTGTGTGTCAGGAGTGCTGTAGACCTGTTTTCCTGTTTTCTTTCAGCCAGTTATGGGGACAGAGTGTTCTGCTTTCGGGCGTTTAGTTTTTCCTATCTACAGGTCTTCAGCTGTTCCTGTGGGCTTGTGTCTGGTGTTCACCAGGCAGGTCACTTGCAGCAGAAAAGTTGGTCTTACCTGTGGTCCCGAGGCAGCACCCCACGAGCTCTTTGTGGCGGCAGCAATCAGGAAGATCTGTGCCGCCCTTTCCGGGAGCCTCCGTGCACCAGGGTTCCAGTTGGCGTTTGGTGTTTTCCTCTGGCGTCAGAGATGTGTGCAGAGTGCAGTCTCTTCTGGTTTCCCAGGCGTGTCTGCCTCTCTGAAGGTTTAGCTCTCCCTCCCACGGGATTTGGGTGCAGAGAACTGTTTATCCGGTCTGTTCCTTCAGGTTCAGGTGGTGTCTTAGGCGCAGGGGTCCTTCTGCTCCTGGGCCCTCCCCCACGGGAACCCAGAGGCCCCAAATACATTTTCCTCTTGGGCCAGGGATGTGGGCAGGGGTGGGCAGTTTTGGTGGTCTTTTCCGCTCTGCAGCCTCAGGAGTGCCCACCTGACCAGGCGGTGAGGTTCTCTGCCACGGGGTCTCGGAGCACAGAGCTGCTGCAGGCTGGGATCCGCAAGTAATTAATGCTCTTAACCACTGAGCAATCTCTCCAGCCCCCAAGAAGCCTATCTTAAGTGATCTGTGATGAAGGCCAAGAGATATGACTGTGGAAGATCCTGAAATAAGTGATGCCTATCCACACACAAGTACTTTATAATGCATAGGCATTCTAAGGCATAGTGGAAATAAAGTCATAATGATTATTAGATGGGGACTGAGAGTTGCCTCCTACCAGGCAATACACACATAGCTTTAAGGAACTCTCAACAATTAAGGATAATTTTTTTGGTTGTTTCTGCATAAGTATGGGTAGTAATAAAATGAGCAAATTGTATTATCCTTCCTTGCTAAACTATACCCTGCAAAACGGTCAAAGAATTAAGCTAATCATTTCATTTACATAACAGTTGATAACTACACTGGTCCTCAAGTACATTCTAAACTCAAAGGTCATGAGGATGATGATGATTAAACCAAAGAGGTGATGTACCAAATGAAAAACATCATGAAACTGTTAAAGAGATGATGAAAGATGGAATTACTTGACAAGTGCTAGAAGGAGTGAGTGAACCTCAGAGGTATTGAATACATGTGGGAAACTGTAAGAGAATGACATTGACAAAAGAAAAAATATGGAGGATATACTCAACAGAGAATGAGGTAGATTACCTGCAGACCTTCTCTTCTCTTTATTCCCCTAGAGCTTATTCCTCAATGTTGTCTTTCGTGATGCAACAAAACATCAGCTGCAGCCTCCCTTCCTCCCACATCTTCTGTGGATACCACAGATCATCCCACACATATAACAAAAAAGAGTATTAAAAACAAGTGGAAAAGATGTAGCATATAGAGCAGACACAATGCAATTTCAACTGACACCTCATTAGAAACTCTAAGTCCAGAAGGCTCTGGAGGGATCTACTGCAGTCTGTATGATCCTCGCACATATGACTCTACCCAGCTAAATTTTTTTTTAAAGTTCAACTTTCTCTTTAAATAAGACATTTGGGAATGGAATCAAACTTGAAAAACAGTAACACTTATTTTGGCAAGATAGTAACCAAAATCTAAAGTACAAGATTTAAATTATTATTTTAATTATTATTAATTTAAATTTAAATTAAAACACATTAAAGAATAAACCATAACATGGGGGAGGGGAAACACTGCAAACATAAGATACAGTATGTCTAAGAATTTTGAAATAGTAATTTAATGGTAAAAACTGAAAATTTTTGCTGTTTTAGCCAGAGATTAAGTGTATCTTTTGTTTCTCCCAAATATAATCAGAGTTTATGAGTTAATTATAGCTTTTTTCTCAGTACAAAACAACCACCAAACACACACAAAATACTTATTTGCTAATCATTTTCCTGCTCAATCAACATAGATGCAAAAAATACAATAAAGTCAGATTTAAACACTGTCTATCTACAAATCTAGCCATAGAAAAATGTGTGAGTGGCAAAAGTCTAATTTATTGAGGTTAAATACATTGACAAAAACCCAGGAAACAGAATACTCTTACTGAAAAATTAATAGAAACAAAACACATATGACCACCACTACTACCACCACCACCAGCAGTCACAAGAGTACAATAAAAGAAATCAACAGTTATTGGTCATTGATATCCCTCAATATCAATGATCTCAGTTTATGGATTCAGAGATACCAAATATAGGAACACAATAAAAATAGTATACAGAGAAAGTTGATAGCTCTTTGTGCCTACATAAAAAAGAGGAAGTCTTATATAAAGAATTCAACAGCATACCTGAAAGCTCTAGAACAAAAAAGATAATCTGAAGAAATAATAGAAGCCTTATTCATAATAGCCAGAAACTTGAAGCAACCATCATGAATTTTGTAGGCAAATGGGTAAAAGTAGAAAATATTAACCTGAGTGATGCAAACAGGACCCAAAAGGACATACATGGTCCATACTTACTGATAAGTGCATATTAGCCAAAGTGAATACACATGATACAACCCACTGGGCATAAGAAGTTTAGCAAAGAAGGCCCAAGTGAGGAAGTTTCAGTAACACTTAGAAGGGTAAATAAAATAATCACAGGAGACAGAGGGAGGAAGGGAGTAGAAAAGGGGGCATGCTCAGGTATTGGGAGTGGGAGACAGGAGAGAAGCGCAGAGGGCCAGGATAATGAATGCAACCATTTGAATGCTGGAGATGGTTGGGGAGAATCTCTACAAAGTGCCAGAGACCTGTGGTGTGAGAGGCTCTCAGGATTCAATGGGGGTGACCTTAGCTGACATGACCCACAGTGGGATTAGAACCTACAGACACCACCTTTAGTAGATAGATAGGACCCCTAAGGAGGGATGGGTCACCAATTTACCTCCAAAAATTTTGACCCAAAATTGTTCTTGTCCAAAAGAAATGCAGGAACAAAAATGAAGCAGACTCAACAAAGGCAGTCTAGGGTTAGACTGGCCCAACTTGGGATCCATTCCATGGACGGGCACCAACCTGACACTATTATTGATGTTTTGTTGTGCTTGGAGACAGGAGCCCTAAACATGGCTGTCCTCTCAGAGATTCTACCAGCAGCCGACTGAGACAGAAGCAGATAGGTTGGGGACCCATATGGAAGAGGTAGGAGGATTGAAGGAGCTGAATGTAATGGCAACCCTGTAGGAAGACCAACAGTGTCAATTAACCCAGACCCCTGGGAGCTCCCAGAGTCTAAGTCACCAAACAAAGAGAATAAATGGCCTGGTGGATGGCCCCAGTACATATGTAGCAGAAGGATGCCTTGTTTGACCCCAGTGGGAGAGGATATGCAAATCCTATAGAGATTTGATGCCCCAGGGAAAGATCATGCCCTCCCTCCTCCCTTGTGGGGCAGCCTCTCAGAGGTGAAGGAGAGGGAAGATGGGGTGAAGAACTCTGGGAGGTGGGATAGAAAGGAGGGTCAACATAGAAAGGAGGGATGTGTGAAAATAAAATAAGTAATTAAAAAAATAAAAAATTAGGGCTCAAAACAATACAATAACAATAAACAAAACAATCCAAAGAATCAATAAAATAATTTGTTCTTTGTGAAAAATCAGTAAGAAATCCTTCTCTAAGTTAACTAAAGATAAAGACTTTTGAAAGTTTTAAAAATCAGAAACAAACAACCAAACAAGCCCCCCCCCCCATCAGAAATAAAAAGACTTAAGAAGAGACACTTATAGGATAAGGAGATTCTTTTAAAATTTGTACCCTACCAAACTGAAAATCTAAATGAAGTGGAAATTTTTATCATTTGATACTACTTACCAAAGTTAAATCAAGATCATGTAAATAATTTAAATATACCAGTAACCTACAGCTAGATAGAAGCAGTCATTAAAATCTCCCAAACAAAAACATGCTAGGGCAAGATGGTTTTAGTGCAGAATTCTCCTAGATTTTTCCAGAAAATTTAATGCCAGTATGTCTTTTTTTTTTTTTTTATTAACTTGAGTATTTCTTATATACATTTCGAGTGTTATTCCCTTTCCCGGTTTCCAGGCAAACATCCCCCTCCCCCCTCCCCTTCCTTATGGGTGTTCCCCTCCCAACCCTCCCCCCATTGCCGCCCTCCCCCCATAGACTAGTTCACTGGGGGTTCAGTCTTAGCAGGACCCAGGGCTTCCCCTTCCACTGGTGCTCTTACTAGGATATTCATTGCTACCTATGGGGTCAGAGTCCAGGGTCAGTCCATGTATAGTCTTTAGGTAGTGGCTTAGTCCCTGGAAGCTCTGGTTGCTTGGTATTGTTGTACTTTTGGGGTCTCGAGCCCCTTCAAGCTCTTCCAGTTCTTTCTCTGATTCCTTCAACAGGGGACCTATTCTCAGTTCAGTGGTTTGCTGCTGGCATTCGCCTCTGTATTTGCTGTATTCTGGCTGTGTCTCTCAGGAGCGATCTACATCCGGCTCCTGTCAGTCTGCACTTCTTTGCTTCATCCATCTTGTCTAATTGGGTGGCTATATATGTATGGGCCACAAGTGGGGCAGGCTCTGAATGGGTGTTCCTTCAGTCTCTGTTTTAATCTTTGCCTCTCCCTTCCCTGCCAAGGGTATTCTTTTTCCTCATTTAAAGAAGGAGTGAAGCATTCACATTTTGATCATCCGTCTTGAGTTTCGTTTGTTCTAGGGATCTAGGGTAATTCAAGCATTTGGGCTAAAAGCCACTTATCAATGAGTGCATACCATGTATGTCTTTCTGTGATTGGGTTAGCTCACTCAGGATGATATTTTCCAGTTCCAACCATTTGCCTACGAATTTCATAAAGTCGTTGTTTTTGATAGCTGAGTAATATTCCATTGTGTAGATGTACCACATTTTCTGTATCCATTCCTCTGTTGAAGGGCATCTGGGTTCTTTCCAGCTTCTGGCTATTATAAATAAGGCTGCAAGGAACATAGTGGAGCACGTGTCTTTTTTATATGTTGGGGCATCTTTTGGGTATATGCCCAAGAGAGGTATAGCTGGATCCTCAGGCAGTTCAATGTCCAATTTTCTGAGGAACCTCCAGACTGATTTCCAGAATGGTTTTACCAGTCTGCAATCCCACCAACAATGGAGGAGTGTTCCTCTTTCTCCACATCCTCGCCAGCATCTGCTGTCACCTGAGTTTTTGATCTTAGCCATTCTCACTGGTGTGAGGTGAAATCTCAGGGTTGTTTTGATTTGCATTTCCCTTATGACTAAAGATGTTGAACATTTCTTTAGGTGTTTCTCAGCCATTCGGCATTCCTCAGCTGTGAATTCTTTGTTTAGCTCTGAACCCCATTTTTTAATAGGGTTATTTGTCTCCCTGCAGTCTAACTTCTTGAGTTCTTTGTATATTTTGGATATAAGCCCTCTATCTGTTGTAGGATTGGTAAAGATCTTTTCCCAATCTATTGTTTGCCGTTTTGTCCTAACAACAGTGTCCTTTGCCTTACAGAAGCTTTGCAGTTTTATGAGATCCCATTTGTCGATTCGTGGTCTTAGAGCCTAAGCCATTGGTATTTCGTTCAGGAAATTTTCTCCAGTGCCCATGTGTTCAAGATGCTTCCCCACTTTTTCTTCTATTAGTTTGAGTGTGTCTGGTTTGATGTGGAGGTCCTTGATCCACTTGGACTTAAGCTTTGTACAGGGTGATAAGCATGGACCAATCTGCATTCTTCTACATGTTGACCTCCAGTTGAACCAGCACCATTTGCTGAAAATGCTATCTTTTCTCCATTGGATGGTTTTGGCTCCTTTGTCAAAAATCAAGTGACCATAGGTGTGTGGGTTCATTTCTGGGTCTTCAATTCTATTCCATTGGTCTATCTGTCTGTCTCTGTACCAATACCATGCAGTTTTTATCAATATTGCTCTGTAATACTGCTTGAGTTCAGGGATAGTGATTCCCCCTGAAGTTCTTTTATTGTTGAGGATAGCTTTAGCTATCCTGGGTTTTTTGTTATTCCAGATGAATTTGCAAATTGTTCTGTCTAACTCTTTGAAGAATTGGATTGGTATTTTGATGGGGATTGCATTGAATCTGTAGATTGCTTTTGGTAAAATGGCCATTTTTACTATATTAATCCTGCCAATCCATGAGCATGGGAGATCTTTCCATCTTCTGAGGTCTTCTTCAATTTCTTTCCTCAGTGTCTTGAAGTTCTTATTGTACAGATCTTTTACTTGCTTGGTTAAAGTCACACCGAGGTACTTTATATTATTTGGGTCTATTATGAAGGGTGTCGTTTCCCTAATTTCTTTCTCGGCTTGTTTCTCTTTTGTATAGAGGAAGGCAACTGATTTATTTGAGTTAATTTTATACCCAGCCACTTTGCTGAAGTTGTTTATCAGCTTTAGTAGTTCTCTGGTGGAACTTTTGGGATCACTTAAATATACTATCATGTCATCTGCAAATAGTGATATTTTGACCTCTTCTTTTCCGATCTGTATCCCTTTGATCTCCTTTTGTTGTCTGATTGCTCTGGCTAGAACTTCAAGAACTATATTGAATAAGTAGGGAGAGAGTGGGCAGCCTTGTCTAGTACCTGATTTTAGTGGGATTGCTTCAAGTTTCTCTCCATTTAGTTTAATGTTAGCAACTGGTTTGCTGTATATGGCTTTTACTATGTTTAGGTATGGGCCTTGAATTCCTATTCTTTCCAGGACTTTTATCATGAAGGGGTGTTGAATTTTGTCAAATGCTTTCTCAGCATCTAATGAAATGATCATGTGGTTCTGTTCTTTCAGTTTGTTTATATGATGGATCACGTTGATGGTTTTCCGTATATTAAACCATCCCTGCATGCCTGGGATGAAGCCTACTTGATCATGGTGGATGATTGTTTTGATGTGCTCTTGAATTCGGTTTGCCAGAATTTTATTGAGTATTTTTGCGTTGATATTCATAAGGGAAATTGGTCTGAAGTTCTCTTTCTTTGTTGTGTCTTTGTGTGGTTTAGGTATAAGAGTAATTGTGGCTTCGTAGAAGGAATTCGGTAGGGCTCCATCTGTTTCAATTTTGTGGAATAGTTTGGATAATATTGGTATGAGGTCTTCTATGAAGGTTTGATAGAATTCTGCACTAAACCCGTCTGGACCTGGGCTCTTTTTGGTTGGGAGACCTTTAATGACTGCTTCTATTTCCTTAGGAGTTATGGGGTTGTTTAACTGGTTTATCTGTTCCTGATTTAACTTAGATACCTGGTATCTGTCTAGGAAATTGTCCATTTCCTGAAGATTTTCAAATTTTGTTGAATATAGGTTTTTATAGTAAGATCTGATGATTTTTTGAATTTCCTCCGAATCTGTAGTTACGTCTCCCTTTTCATTTCTGATTTTGTTAATATGGACACACTCTCTGTGTCCTCTCGTTAGTCTGGCTAAGGGTTTATCTATCTTGTTGATTTTCTCAAAGAACCAACTTTTGGTTCTGTTGATTCTTTCTATGGTCCTTTTTGTTTCTACTTGGTTGATTTCAGCTCTGAGTTTGATTATTTCCTGCCTTCTACTCCTCCTGGGTGTATTTGCTTCTCTTTGTTCTAGAGCTTTTAGGTGTGCTGTCAAGCTGCTGACATATGCTCTTTCCTGTTTCTTTCTGCAGGCACTCAGCGCTATGAGTTTTCCTCTTAGCACAGCTTTCATTGTGTCCCATAAGTTTGTGTATGTTGTATCTTCATTTTCATTAAATTCTAAAAAGTTTTTAATTTCTTTCTTTATTTCTTCCTTGACCAGGTTATCATTGAGTAGAGCATTGTTCAATTTCCACGTATATGTGGGCATTCTTCACTTATTGTTATTGAAGACCAGTTTTAGGCCGTGGTGGTCCGATAGCACGCATGGGATTATTTCTATCTTTCTGTACCTGTTGAGGACCGATTTTTGACCAATTATATGGTCAATTTTGGAGAAAGTACCATGAGGAGCTGAGAAGAAGGTATATCCTTTTGCTTTAGGATAGAATGTTCTATAAATATCCGTTAAGTCCATTTGGCTCATGACTTCTCTTAGTCTGTCGACATCACTGTTTAACTTCTGTTTCCATGATCTGTCCATTGATGAGAGTGGGGTGTTGAAATCTCCCACTATTATTGTGTGAGGTGCAATGTGTGTTTTGAGCTTTAGTAAGGTTTCTTTTACGTATGTAGGTGCCCTTGTATTTGGGGCATAGATATTTAGGATTGAGAGTTCATCTTGGTTGATTTTTCCTTTGATGAATATGAAGTGTCCTTCCTTATCTTTTTTGATGACTTTTAGTTGGAAATTGATTTTATTTGATATTAGAATGGCTACTCCAGCTTGCTTCTTCTGACCATTTGCTTGGAAAGTTGTTTTCCAGCCTTTCACTCTGAGGTAGTGTCTGTCTTTGTCTCTGAGGTGTGTTTCCTGTAGGCAGCAGAATGCAGGGTCCTCGTTGCGTATCCAGTTTGTTAATCTATGTCTTTTTATTGGGGAGTTGAGGCCATTGATATTGAGAGATATTAAGGAATAGTGATTATTGCTTCCCATTATATTCATATTTGGATGTGAGGTTATGTTTGTGTGCTTTCATTCTCTTTGTTTTGTTGCCAAGACGATTAGTTTCTTGCTTCTTCTAGGGTATAGCTTGCCTCCTTATGTTGGGCTTTACCATTTATTATCCTTTGTAGTGCTGGATTTGTAGAAAGATATTGTGTAAATTTGGTTTTGTCATGGAATATCTTGGTTTCTCCATCAATGTTAATTGAGAGTTTTGCTGGATACAGTAACCTGGGCTGGCATTTGTGTTCTCTTAGGGTCTGTATGACATCAGTCCAGGATCTTCTGGCCTTCATAGTTTCTGGCGAGAAGTCTGGTGTGATTCTGATAGGTCTCCCTTTATATGTTACTTGACCTTTTTCCCTTACTGCTTTTAATATTCTTTCTTTATTTTGTGCGTTTGGTGTTTTGACAATTATGTGACGGGAGGTGTTTCTTTTCTGGTCCAATCTATTTGGAGTTCTGTAGGCTTCTTGTATGCCTATGGGTATCTCTTTTTTTAGGTTAGGGAAGTTTTCTTCTATGATTTTGTTGAAGATATTTACTGGTCCTTTGAGCTGGGAGTCTTCACTCTCTTCTATACCTATTATCCTTAGGTTTGATCTTCTCATTGAGTCCTGGGTTTCCTGTATGTTTTGGACCAGTAGCTTTTTCCGCTTTACATTATCTTTGACAGTTGAGTCAATGATTTCTATGGAATCTTCTGCTCCTGAGATTCTCTCTTCCATCTCTTGTATTCTGTTGGTGAAGCTTGTATCTACAGCTCCTTGTCTCTTCTTTTGGTTTTCTATATCCAGGGTTGTTTCCATGTGTTCTTTCTTGATTGCTTCTATTTCCATTTTTAATTCCTTCAACTGTTTGATTGTGTTTTCCTGGAATTCTTTCAGGGATTTTTGCGATTCCTCTCTGTAGGCTTTTACTTGTTTATTAATGTTTTCCTGTGCTTCCCTAAGTGTGTTCATGTCTTTCTTGAAGTCCTCCAGCATCATGATCAAATATGATTTTGAAACTAGATCTTGCTTTTCTGGTGTGTTTGGATATTCCATGTTTGTTTTGGTGGGAGAATTGGGCTCCGATGATGGCATGTAGTCTTGGTTTCTGTTGCTTGGGTTCCTGCGCTTGCCTCTCGCCATCAGATTATCTCTAGTGTTACTTTGTTCTGCTATTTCTGACAGTGGCTAGACTGTCCTATAAGCCTGTGTGTCAGGAGTGCTGTAGACCTGTTTTCCTCTCTTTCAGTCAGTTATGGGGACAGAGTGTTCTGCTTTCGGGCGTGTAGTTTTTCCTCTCCCCAGGTCTTCAGCTGTTCCTGTGGGCCTGTGTCTTGAGTTCACCAGGCAGCTTTCTTGTAGCAGAAAATTTGGTCTTACCTGTGGTCCCGAGGCTCAGGTTCGCTCGTGGGGTGCTGCCCAGGGGCTCTCTGCAGCGGCAGCAACCAGGAAGACCTGTGCCGCCCCTTCCGGGAGCTTCAGTGCACCAGGGTTCCAGATGGTCTTTGGCTTTTTCCTCTGGCGTCCAAGATGTGTGTGCAGGGAGCAGTCTCTTCTGGTTTCCCAGGCTTGTCTGCCTCTCTGAAGGTTTATCTCTCCCTCCCACGGGATTTGGGTGCAGAGAACTGTTTATCCGGTCTGTTTCCTTCAGGGTCCGGCAGTGTCTCTGGCAGGTGTCCTGCTGCTCCTGGGCCCTCCCCCACGGGAGCCCAGAGGCCTTATACAGTTTCCTCTTGGGCCAGGGATGTGGGCAGGGGTGAGCAGTGTTGGTGGTCTCTTCCGCTCTGCAGCCTCAGGAGTGCCCACCTGACCAGGCGGTTGGGTCTCTCTCTCACCGGGTCTGGGAGTAGAGAGCTGCTGCGGGCCGGGATCCTCGGGTGTGGGATTTCCAGTAAACACAGAACGTGCCTGGTCCTAGAGAAATTCTGCTTCCGTTTGTCCCAAGCTCACCAGGCAGCTTTCTTGCAGCAGAAAATTTGGTCTTACCTGTGGTCCCGAGGCTCAGGTTCGCTCGTGGGGTGCTGCCCAGGGGCTCTCTGCAGCGGCAGCAACCAGGAAGACCTGTGCCGCCCCTTCCGGGAGCTTCAGTGCACCAGGGTTCCAGATGGTCTTTGGCTTTTTCCTCTGGCGTCCGAGATGTGTGTGCAGGGAGCAGTCTCTTCTGGTTTCCCAGGCTTGTCTGCCTCTCTGAAGGTTTAGCTCTCCCTCCCACGGGATTTGGGTGCAGAGAACTGTTTATCCGGTCTGTTTCCTTCAGGGTCCGGCGGTGTCTCTGGCAGGTGTCCTGCTGCTCCTGGGCCCTCCCCCACGGGAGCCCAGAGGCCTTATACAGTTTCCTCTTGGGCCAGGGATGTGGGCAGGGGTGAGCAGTGTTGGTGGTCTCTTCCGCTCTGCAGCCTCAGGAGTGCCCACCTGACCAGGCGGTTGGGTCTCTCTCTCACCGGGTCTGGGAGTAGAGAGCTGCTGCGGGCCGGGATCCTCGGGTGTGGGATTTCCAGTAAACACAGAACGTGCCTGGTCCTAGAGAAATTCTGCTTCCGTTTGTCCCAAGCTCACCAGGCAGCTTTCTTGCAGCAGAAAATTTGGTCTTACCTGTGGTCCCGAGGCTCAGGTTCGCTCGTGGGGTGCTGCCCAGGGGCTCTCTGCAGCGGCAGCAACCAGGAAGACCTGTGCCGCCCCTTCCGGGAGCTTCAGTGCACCAGGGTTCCAGATGGTCTTTGGCTTTTTCCTCTGGCGTCCGAGATGTGTGTGCAGGGAGCAGTCTCTTCTGGTTTCCCAGGCTTGTCTGCCTCTCTGAAGGTTTAGCTCTCCCTCCCACGGGATTTGGGTGCAGAGAACTGTTTATCCGGTCTGTTTCCTTCAGGGTCTGGCGGTCGCCAGTATGTCTTAAATTAGTCCATAAGAAGCAACAACAACATGCCCATTTTGGTCATGCTTCTTCTTGAGTTTCATGTGGTCCATGGATTGCATCTTGGGTAATTTGAGCGTTTGGGCTAATATCCACTTATCAGAGAGTGCACACAATGTGTGTTTTTTTGTGATTGGGTTACCTCATTTAGCATGATATTTTCTAATTCATTCCATTTACCTATGAATTTCATGAAGTCATTGTTTTTGATAGCTGAGTAGTACTCCATTGCGTAGATGTACCACATTTTCTGTATCCATTCCTTTGTTGAAGGGCAACTGGGTTCTTTTTCAGCTTCTGGCTATTATAAGTAAGGCTGCTATGAACATAGTGGAACATGCATCTTTGCTCTATGTTGGAGCATCTTTTGGGTATATGCCCAGGATTGGTACAGCTGGATCCTACGGTAATGCAATGTCCAATTTTCTGAGGAACCTCTAGACTGATTTCTAGAGAGGTTTTACCAGTTTTCAATACCAACAACAATGGGGGGTGTTCCTCTGATGAATGATGACCAAAATGAGGATGCTTCACTCCTTCTTAAGAGGGGACCAAAAATATCCATAGTAGGGGATAGGGAGGCAAAGTTTAGAGCAGAGACTGAAGGAACAACCATTCAGAGCCTGCCCCACATGTGGCGTGCATATATATATATATATATATATATATATACCAAAATGAGATACGATGGCTGCAGCTAAGAAGTTCATGCTGACAGGAACTGGATATAGATCTCTCCTGAGAAACACAGCCAGAACAAATACAGAGATGAATGCTATCAGCAAACCACTGAACTGAGAATGGGATCCCTGTTGGAAGAACTAGAGAATGGATTGAAAAAGCTGAAGAGGCTTGCAACCCCATAAGAACAACAATGCCAACAAATCAGAGCTTCCAGGGACTAAACACCTACCCAAAGACTATACAAGGAATGACCCATACCTCCAACTGCATATGTAGCAAAAGATGGCCTTGGTGGGTACCAATGGAAGGAGAATCCCCAGTGTAGAGGATTGTGGGTGGGGGGAGGGTGGCTGGATGGGGAGGGGAACATCCTTATAGAAGGGGAGGTGGAGGGGTTTTGGGGCTTATAGATTGGACACCAGGAAAGGTAATAACATTTGAAATGTAAATAAGAAATACCCAATTAAAAAAACAATGACTTCCTGCAATTCATAGGCAATGGATGGAACTAGAAAATATCCTGAGTGAAGTAACCCAATCATAGAAAAACACACATGGTATGCACTCACTGATAAGTGAATATTAGCCCAAAAGATGGAATTATTCAAGATATAATCCACAGAGCACATGAAGTTCAAGAAGAAGGATGACCAAAATGCGGATGCTTCACTCCTTAGAAGGGGGAACAAAATATTCATAGGAGGGGATATGGAGGCTATGTTTGGAGCAGAGACTGAAGGAATGGCCATTCAGAGCCTTCCCAGCATGTGGCATATATATATATATATATATATATATATATATATATATATATATATATATATATATATATATGATCTCCACCAAAACTAGATAAGATTGATGAAGGTAAGAAGTGCATGCTGACAGGAACTGGATATAGATGTCTCCTGGGAGACACAGCCAGAGCGTGTCAAATACAGAGGTGAATGCTAGCAGCAAACCATTGAACTGAGAAAGAGATCCCCATTGGAAGAGTTAGAGAAAAGATAGAAGGGGTTGAAGGGGTTTTCAACCCCATGAGAACAACAATACTAACCAACCAGAGCTCCCATTCATGGGACAGACCCATGAATCCAGCTGCATATGTAGCAGAGGGTGTCCCTGTTGTGCCCCAAATGGAAGGAGAAGCTCTTGTTCCTGCCAGTGTAGGGGAATGTTGGGGAGAGGAAAAGGGGTTTGGATGGGGGGGGGGGACCACCCTTATAGAAGAAGGGGAGTGCGGATGGGATAGGAGGTTTATGTCCAGGAAACCAGGAAAGGGAATAATATTTGAAATGTAAATAAAAATTATCCAATAAAAGAAAAAAGAGAAAAAAATTTATTACATAACAACAAGACAAAGAAATTGTAAAAAAAAAAAGTCCTACTTGTTCTTTGTGTATTCAAGTACCATTAGCTGCTGGAAGTAACTCTTAGTGTACCCACAGAAATGAAATTTGACTGATGGATGTATTTTGCTTTGCAGAATTTGGAAAACTATAGTGTATATATCATACAATTGATGTATTTGAGATTTCAATAGGCTTCCGCTTTTAGTTCTGAAAAGGCTGATTCTGTAATTGCACATTTGTTGCTAGTGATGCTTATCATGGGGAAACCTTTACAAATTTAGACTGATAATGGCTCCACAAACATTTCCAATAATATAGAGCTATTTTGTCTATTATAACATAAAGCATATTTCAGGTATACCAGACAATCCAACAGGACAAGCAATTATACAAAGATGTAATCATACCTTAAAGGAGATGCTTAATAAACAGAAAGGGAGAATAAGAACTCCCAGAAATAGACTTAATACTGCCTTATTAGCTTTAATTTGGAATTTGTTGAATGCCACGGAATGATGCAGGGACAACAGTTGTAAAAAACAAAAAGAAGCAACAAAAACAATATTTCTGAAATCATTTGATATGGTACAGTTACCCTGGTACTCAATTCACATAGCACCTGAAAGAAAAATAATTACAGAGTAATATTTTTATGTACATGGTTGCAAAAATACTAAATAAAATTCTTGAAACTGGATGTAACAATACATCCACCAGACAAGATGAATAAGGTTTATCTCAGTGATTCAAAGATAGTAACATACAAAAATAAGTAGATTCAACATTTCATATAAATTAACTGAAAGAAAAAATGAATAATCATATCATTCGATACAGAATAGGCCTTTGATAAAATCCAACGTACCTTCATTATAAAAATTCTGAAGAGATGAGGGACACAAGGGCCATACTTAATTGTAAGGAAGGTAATTACAGCAATCATATAGCCAAACATCAAACCAAATGGATAAAAACACACAATGTAATTCCACTAAAATCAGGAACAAGACTAATTAGTGTATTCTCTACATATCTATTCAGTATAGTACTCCAAGTTTTAGCTAGAGCAATAAGACATCTGAAAGAGATCAATGCAATAAAATCTGGAAAAGAAATCAATGTACTGTCATTTGCAAATGATAGAATATTATACATAACTCAATATAAGACTTCCACTAGAAGACTCCTCCATCTGAAAACCACTTTCAGCAATGTGGTTGGATATGAGATTAACTAAAAATAAATCAGTAGCCTCTCTATATACAAAAGGCAAATGGACTGATAAAGAAATCAGAGAAACACAACCAATTCACAAAAGCCTCAGATAATATTAAATATCTTGGCATAATTCTAACCAAGGAAGTTACAGTCTTCTGTTTTAAAAGCTTCAAGTGTTTGAACAAAGAAATTGAAAGAGATATGTGAAAATGAAACATTATTCTATGCTCATGACATCTATGGGATTAACACATTAAAATGAACACCCTACCAAAAACATTTTAAAGATTCTATGCAACCCCCTTAAAAATTCTAGCATGGTTCTTTGGAACTTTAGAGGATAATTCTCAACTTCACATGGAAAAACACACAATACCCAAAATAGTCCTGAACAATGAAATCATTGCTGGATATATCACCATCCTTGATTGAACCCTGTTTAACAGAGATATAACAAAACCTGCATTGTATTGGCATAAAAACAGACACTTTGGTCAATGAAATTGAACTGAAAACCAAAATATAAATCCCAATACATATGGACACCTGAATTTGATAGAATTCAAAAATACATACTGGGAATAAGGCAGCATCTCCATCAAATGAAAATGGTAAAATAGATTTCTGCATGGAGGACAGAAATAGCTCCATATTCATTGCCTTGCAATAACCTCAATTCCCAATGTTCCCAGACCAGGACATAAAAGAAGAGACACTGGATCAGAGAGAAGATAAAGTGGGGCGTAACCCTGAATTCATTGGAACAAGTGAAGACTCTTTTCACTGATAGCATAGGCACTAAGGTGAACAATTAATATATGGGACTTCATGGAAGTGACAAATTTGTAAGACAAAGGACACAGTTATTTAGACAAAGCAGTTGCTAACTAATTGATAAATCATTTTTTTACCAAACTATACATCTGACAGAGCACTAATGTCCAGAATATATAAAGAACTCAATAAGCTAGATATGGAAAACAAATTATCCAACTAGAAAATAATGTAGAACCCTAACAAAGAATGTTCAATAAGTTGAGAAAAACTTTAATGTTCAACATCGTTAGACACATGGAAATCTAATATAAATCAGATCTACTTTTGGTTTACACCCCACATTGATAACTGAGATCAATGGTACAATGATACCTCATGTTGCTGAGGATATGGAGTGGGAACACTTCTCCATTGTTGGTGGAAGTGAGACCTTGTATAACCACTCTGGACATCAATAAGTTAACTCCTCAGTACATTAGGAAGTGAGCTATCACAAAAACTAGCTATACAACTTTTTAGCAAACAACCAAAAAACACCCCATCCTAAATATTAAAACACTTCCTCAAACATGACCAATGTAGACTTATATTCAAAATAGAAACTAGAAATAAATTACATGCCACCCAACTGAAAATGGATAAAAATCATGGTATGGTTAAGTGTTGGAATATTATTCAGCTGTGAAAAAATGACATCATGAAATTTGCAGGAAAATGGATACTAGAAAAAAAACCATTCTCTTGAGTGAGATAACCCAGACCTAGAAAGACAAATATGATACCTATCACTTACAAGTTGATATTTGTCCTTAAGTAAATAATAAGCAATTTACAATAAATTGACTCAGAGATGTTAGGTCAGTTGTTCTTAACCTTCTAGTGCTGTGATCTTTTAATCCAGTTCTTCATGTTGCTGTGATATCCAGCAAAAAGTTACTTTTTTGTTATTTCATAACTGTAATTTTGCTATTGCTATGAATCATAATGTAAATATATTCCCCTTAATACTCTTAAATGACCCTTGTGAAATAGTTTTTCAATCCCCACAGACTGAGAAATGATGGACAATTTGAATCTCTGAAAGTGATTCTATTGAGGACTCCTAGTAATAGATGATAAGGAATCTCCTGTAGCCAGGCTAGAAGTACTGGAGCTAAATCACTTTCATTCACGTTTTTGGCCAAGAAAGTCTTATGGAATCACCAAATAATTCAGGCTGACAAAGGCCTAGTTTCCAAAAACTGAGAGAATGGGTCCTTGTTTCAGAGGACAACATTCATACAAATTACTGAATATAGAAAAGTTGACCTGGTGCCCACATGGAGCCTTGATGCCTGTGTTTTCTCAGCCATTTGTGATTCCTCTATTTAGAATTCTCTGTTCAGATCTGTACATCATTTTTCAGTTGACATTTTTATAGCTATTTCACTAAGTTCTTTATATATTCTGGACTTTAGGGATTTTTTTTTAATTTGGAGTTGGTAAACATAATTTATTGTCCTGTAGGGAGCTGCTCTGTTTGGTTGTTTTCACTTATAAACTTGCTCTTTTGTAATGAGAGAAAGAACATGAGTTCATCCACATGTTGGAAGGGAACTGGGAGGAACAGAGTGAGGAAAAACTATAATCATGATACTTTTTAAAAACAAATTGTTTTCACTAAAAAAAATAAAATAAAATTAGTAGTGAATTCAAAAGAAAGCAAGCAAGAGTTTATAGAAGAATGTGTGGGTATAAAATGAAAGAATAGAATGAAATAAGAAAAATAACAAAATTAAAAAATAAACTAAACATGTTAGTTTAGCAGAAGCAGAGGTTATAAGATCAGCACCAGATTTCACACACAGATATATCCAGATGTGATGTTCCCATTTGAAAAAGAAATTGGATCTAAACTAGTGATTTTAAGTGATAATGAATGATTTCAATATAGCATTCTAACAAGAGGTCTGAAGGATGAAACTCTGTACAACATCATCATCTAATTAAGACCAGCACAATGGCAATGCCAGTAGACATTCCAACATTCATTTGGGTCTTTCAATCTTTGTTCATAAACAGAGCTTTAACACTATGATAGAGGAAATCTAATTTTAAATGTGGTTTTATTTTAAAATAGTTTTTCAAGGAGCTAGCTGTGACCTGACCCCAGATCTCCATTGTTTAGCTGCTCTGCCAGCTGCCATGAGGCCCTCTGAACAAGGAACAATCAGGTCAGATCCCTTCCCCCAATTCCACTTCTATCTCTCAGGGCAAGCCCAGATGCCCTGAGCTAGCTGCAGACTGTCACACTGACCTATATTGTTTGTTCTCAGTTCTGCTGGCCTCAATCAGGCCCAACAAACATGGAATATCCAGGCCTGCTATACTAAGAACCTCCATTACACAACTGTCCACCAGAGGCCTCCTACACAAGGAACATCCAGATTAGGCCTGCTTTCCCAATATTTGGTACACTAGGAATATCCACAGACAACCAGATGCCGAATGGCCAGCACTAGATTCCAAACAAGAGCCAAGGTAATATGGAACCTTCAGAGCAAAGCTATCCCACTATACCAATCCCTGAATATCCTAAGACAACCAAAGCATAAGAAAATGACCTTAAATTCACCCTTATGAAGATGATTGATACCTTTAAAGAGAAGTCCCTCAAAGAACTTTAGGAAGATAATAAATGTAGATGCCTTTAAAGAGAAAACTGATTAAGTCCCTTAAAGAAATACAGGAAAATACAATTCAACAGGTGAAGTAAGTGAATAAAAAGCTCAAGACCTATAAATGAAAATAGAAGTAATGAAGAAAACACAATCTGAGGAAATCTATGAAATTCCTGATACAGAACACCTAGGAAAGACCAAACCTAAAAAAAAAATAGGAATAGAAAGGAGGAGAAGAGAACCAGCTTCAAAGACTGCAAAATATTTTCAGGAAAATTATAAAACAAAATTTCCTCAATCAAAAGAAACAGATGCCTATAATAATCCATGATGTGTACACAAAACCAAGCCAATCAGACTAGAAAGGAAAATACTCTCATCACATAATAAACGAAACACAAAATCTCTAAAGAAAATATATTAAGAGTCATAAGGGAAAAATTTGACATGCAAAGTCCTACCAGAATTACACATGACTTCTCAACCTCAACAGAGACTATAAAGGTTAGAAGAGCATGAACAGAGAAATGTCTTACAGCTTCTAATAAAGCACAGATGCAAACCTAGAATATTCTACCCAGCAGAACTCTCATTCACTATAGGTGGAGAAAATAAGATATCCCAAGTCACAAGCATATTTTAAAAATATCTATCTACAAATCCAGCCCTACGAAAAGTACTAGAAGGAAAATTGCAACCCAAGGAGGAAAACTAGACATAAGAAAACACTAGTAATAAGTAATTTTACACCAATGAAAACAAAATAAGGGAAGTGTGGGGCAGTGGATCATGTCAGGAGACTTGATGAGGCTGAGTGGGCTTGGAAGCCCTGGAATCTCATATCAAAGAATGGTAGGTATTCACCTGTTCCTGACCACGCCCCTGTCATGTGACCACAGCATCCTATGGAGAGGATCATGACAATAGATCACATAGGGGCAGCACCCCAAGCCCCTCTATAGTAGATGAGGCATTCCTAACATCTCAGACCAAGCCAATGTAAGGCATCTATTGTCAGATGCCAATCTACACCAAAATGTATATAACACCCTATCCAGAAGGAATAAATGTGTGAGAATTATTCTATGAAGGATATGAGAACTTTTGTCATATGAGAGTTGTAACACCTGAAGGGGGAATATTATTTTTGCCCAAAGTGCTGACTCTGGAGCAGTGGCAGAGGTCAGAGCAGTAGAAGCAGATGAGCAATTACAGTCCTCTCTGTTTTTGGCCAGCCCGTCTGCTGTGTGTATCTTGCTGCTCTAGAGTAGGAACAGCCACAGGACAGAGCAGTGGTCTTCTTGTTCTGACTCTCTTCTCCCCTTCAGAGAGTGTAATTTCTTGACCACTCCAGTCAGGCCTGAACTGCCACGGATCTCTATGGATAGTGTATATAGACTGGTAATATAGACTGGCAACAGGCAACCACATGGGGCAAGAATAGCAGTCACACTAAAATCAATGGGATGGGAAGGTGAGGGCTCCTCCCCCACTCCAACTCTAGAGACAAAGTTGCTTTTTGTAGATTTAGACAAGCTAAAGGGATGTTTAAAGTCTTCTGGCCAGAGCAACTCTCTGATATTGGCTGAAGGTTCCTCTAGCCCCTGTCGAAAACCCAATAGCCCATAACAGACATTGACAAACACTCTATCTAACTTTTCCTTAAAACAAAAACAAAAAACCTGGTAACACAACAATCACATAAAAGCCACAGGGTGGCTGCCAGTTCTTAAATCAGCAGAAAGGATTAGGATTTTAGACCTCTGTAAAGTTCCTCCAAAGCCAATAGGCCAAGCAAGTGTTCCCATTAGACAAGACATTTCTCCTCTTTTCTGTCATGGATAACTCCTCATCACATAGAAGAAACCCAGGTTATAGAGATATATGCCCTGCTAAAAGCCCACAAAATAAAAATAGCCAAAACCCAAGCTTCCTTATTTTAGGAAAAAGTCCTTCAGATAGCACCATACGTGGTCAATGATAATATTTACAGCCCTGAGTTATGGACCCAAGAAACTTTTCTCATCAGAAATAGAGATACTAAAGAAGAAAAAAACCCTCCTGTGATTTTTTGCCAATCTTAGCTACAGTCTGACAATACATAAGACTGTCTGAAATAGGACAGATTAATAACAACATAGCCCCAGAATTCACTCAGCCAGATGACCCCAAAGATCAAGGTCTTAAAGACCATTCTATTTCAGATCTCATATCTCTTACCCAACGAGCAAGAAAAATAAAAATCATTCTACACAGCCCCTGCCCCCTTATCCCTCAAAAAAGTACTAAATGAACCATATACTCACCTCCATCCTCCTTCCCTCTCCCAAAGACTGGGCTCCATTAAAAAACAACTAGACTGCTTCTGGCCTCTCCCTGCACTTCACATTCTCTCTTGGGAGAGAGGTATCTCTCTTCCCCTCTCCCTGAGACACAAATGACAAAGTCCTACCAAAGCTTCAACAAAAACCTGCCAAACTCCAGAGTCACCGACCCTCAACCACCTATTATACAACTTTATAATTTTCATTACTCCCTTATAAAAACAAACCCTGTCTTTCATATTGCTCAAGACTCTGATACAGAAATCCCCAAACAGCCAATCATTCTCTATAAATATTAACTCCAATCAAACTAAACCACTCAACCCATTCCAAGTATCCACGCTAAGCCTCAGACTTAAAAATCTCAGAAAATAAAAAAATATGACACCCACACACCTTAGATAAAATTTCTCCTACAGAGCCATATTGTTCTGTAAAGTGCACCAAATTAAAAAAAATTATTTGTCAGTCCTACCTGCCCAGTCTGATATTTTTACAATGAGAGACACTATTTCAAGATAAATGTCTTCAACAAGTCAAACAAAATTGAGACTGACGTGACACTCCATAGGGTTGTGATAAACTCTTTGGCCAAAAAGATGTTTCCACTATAACACAACAAACAACACAGGCAACAATCTATTATAATCAGGTCTGCCTCTTAATAACCCAAGCTAGAGACAGCCTCAAACTACTCTCAGGTTTAAAAAACCTTGCCTTCTCCCTGATTTTTCTGTGCCAGCTACCACCACCACCACCACCACGACCACCACCACCACCACCATCAACAACAACAACAACAACAACAACAGCAACAACAACAATACCCCACAAATATATCTATTCATAACACTTCCTGGGGAGGATTGTTCTCTCCTGAAAGTTTCATCACTGGAAGCTGCCTGGGACCACCACACTCACTTCCCACCCAGAGTCCCTGACCTTGAAACTAGCTCATCCCCTCTCCACAGTCTCCCTCCTCTCCCCCTCCCTCAGCATCTTACTGCTTTGTTCCTCAGGAACAGGCATGATGGTCTAGCTTCCTCTCTCTGCTCAAGCAGAAGTTGCCCTCTCTGCTAATGCCAGCATTCCCAACTCTAGAGTAGCAACAGCTGTGAAAGAGAGCAGAGAATATCTCAGTCTGACTCCCCTCTCCCCTTGGGAGATTACAATTCCTTGAACACTCTATCTGGGTCAGAATCCCTACAGCTATCTCTGGATAGCATCCCGTATACACACCAAAAGGGAAGCACACATGAGTACACAGAAACACACACACACACACACACACACACACACACACACACACACACAGTACCACCACCACCACCACCACCACCACCACCACCACCACCACCACCACCACCAACAACAACAACAACATCAAAATAATAGAAATCAATGATCATGGGTCATTAACATCTCTCAACAACAATTGACTCAATTCCCCAATAGAAGACACACGCCAAGAGAATGAATGAGAACACAGGACCCATTATTTTGCTGTATACAAGTAACACACTCCAGCAACAATGACAGTCATTACTTCGCAATAAAAGCCTGAAAACATGTTTATGAATAAATAGAGCCAAAGAAGCAAGCTGGCGTAGCTGTTATAATATCTAATAAAATAAGCTTTCAATGAAAATTAAGCAAAAGAGATGGGGTATGTGCAGTTCATACTCATCGAACAAAAAAATGCAATAAAATGACAGCTCAATTTGAACATATATGTCCCAACTCCAGGGCACCCACATTCATAAAAGAAATGTTACTAAAACTTAAACCACACCTCAAACCTCATGCATTAATAGTGGGAGACATCCTCACACTCTCCCCAGAAGACAAGTCATCAAGAATCAGATACTAACAGAGAAATAATGAAACTAAGTGAGGTTATGAATCCAATGGATCTAAAAGATATTTACAGAATCCTTCACCCAACACACACAAAAAAATACCATTTTCTTAGCACTTCATGGAACCTTCTCCAAAGTTGACTATATAGGTGGTCACAAAGCAATCTCAACAGAATCAAGAAAATTGAAATAGTTCCCTGTATCTAATTAGACCACCATGGATTAAAGCTGGATTATTTTTTTCTTTTTTTAAAATTTTTTATTTTATTTTATTTTATTTTTTAACTTGAGTATTTCTTATTTACATTTCGAGTGTTATTTCCTTTCCCGGTTTACGGGCCAACATCCCCCTAACCCCTCCCCCTCCCCTTCTTTATGGGTGTTCCCCTCCCCATCCTCCCCCCATTGCTGCCCTCCCCCCAACAATCACGTTCACTGAGGGTTCAGTCTTAGCAGGACCCAGGGCTTCCCCTTCCACTGGTGCTCTTACTAGGATATTCAATGCTACCTATGAGGTCAGAGTCCAGGGTCAGTCCATGTATAGTCTTTAGGTAGTGGCTTAGTCCCTGGAAGCTCTGGTTGGTTGGCATTGTTGTTCATATGGGAAATCGAGCCCCTTCAAGCTCTTCCAGTTCTTTCTCTGATTCCTTCAACGGGGGTCCTGTTCTCAGTTCAGTGGTTTGCTGCTGGCATTCACCTCTGTATTTGTTGTATTCTTGTAAAGCTGGATTATTTAGAACAACAGAAGCAACAGACAGACCACATAATCATGGAAACTGAACAACTCTCTACTCAATGATAAGTGCCAAGAAGAAAGTTCATAGCACTGAGTGCCTTTGTAAACAAATTGGAGAGTTCTCATACTAGCAATTTAAAAATACACCTGAAAGCTCTAGAAAAAAAAAGCAAATGCACCTAAGAGGAACATATGGCCAGAAATTATGAAAATCAGTCTGGAGGTTCCTCAGAAAATTAAACATTCCATTACCTGAGGACCCAGCAATACTTCTCTTGGGCATATACCCAAAATATGCTCCAACATACAACAAAGACACATGCTCCACTATGTCCATAGCAGCCTTATTTATAGTAACCAGAAGCTGTAAAGAACTGAGATGCCCTTCAACAGAGGAATGGATTAAAAAATGTGGTACATCTACACAATGGAGTACTACTCAGCTATCATGAACAATGACTTCATGAAATTCATAGGCAAATGGATGGAACTAGAAAATATCATCCTGAGTGAGGTAACTGAATCACAGAAAAACACACTGGGTAAGCACTCATTGATAAGTGGATATTAGTCAAAAAGCTCGAATTACCCAAGATGCAATCCACAGACCACAGGAAGCTCACGAAGAAGGATGACCAAAGTGCTAGCAGCAAACAACTGAACTGAGAACAGAACCCGCTTGGGGGGAGATTAGAGGAAGTATTGAAAGAGTTGAAGGAGCTTGCAATCTCATAAGAACAACGATGGTAACCAACCAGAGCTTCCAGGGACTAAACCACTACCGAAAGACTACACATGGACTGACCCAGGGCTCCAACTGCATATGTAGCAGAGAATAGCCTTGTTGGGGCACCAGTGGAAGGGGAAGTCCTTCGTCCTGCAAAGGTTGGACCCCAGGGCAGGGGAATATGGAGGGGTAGTAAGGGTGATATATGGGGGAAATACCCATATGGGGGAGGGGAAGGGACGGGGGATTATGGACAGGAAACCGGAAAGGGGAATAATGGCATTTGAATTGTAAGTAAAGAAATATGTCCAATAAAAATAAAAAAAACAACCCTGGGCTTTTGAGGCTATAGAGATGGCTCAGTGGGTAATAGTACTGACTGCTTTCCAGAGGTCCTGAGTTCAAATTCCAGCAACCACATGGTGGCTTATAACCATATGTAATGAGATCTGATGCCCTCTGTTGGTGTGTCTAAAGACAGCTACAGTGCACTTATATTTAATAAATAAATAAATATTTTAAAAAACCTGGACTTTTTGTCCTCATGTGATGATCTACCAGAGAGTGGTTCTTTTTTTTTTTCCATCTTTATTAACTTGAGTACTTCTTATTTACATTTCAATTGTTATTCCCCTTCCTGGTTTCTGGGTCAACATCCCCCTAACTCCTCCCCCTCCCCTTCTATATGGGTGTTCCCCTCCTATTAACGCCCCCCCCCGTCACCAATCACGTTCACTGGGGGTTCAGTCTTGGCAGGACCAAGGGCTTCCCATTCCACTGGTGCTCATACTAGACTATTCACTTCTACGTATGAGGTTGGAGCCCAGGGTCAGTGTTTGGGTAGTGGCTTAGTCCCTGGAAGTTCTGGTTGGTTGGCATTGTTGTTCTTATGGGGTCTTGAGCCCCTTCAAGCTCTTTCAGTGCTTTCTAAGATTCCTTCAACCAGGATCCTGTTCTCAGTTCAGTGGTTTAATGATGGCATTCACCTATGTATTTGCTGTATTCTGGCTGTGTCTCTCAAAGAGATCTACATCTGGTGCCTGTCGGCCTGCACTTCTTTGCTTCATCCATCTTATCTAGTTTGGTGGCTGTATATGATGGGCCACATGTGGGGCAGGCTCTGAATGTGTGTTCCTTCTGCCTCTGTTCTAAACTTTGCCTCCCTATTCCTTCCCAAGGGTATTCTTGTTCCCCTTTTAAAGAAGGAGTGAAGCATGCGCATTTTGGTCACCCTTCTTGAGGTTCATGTGTTCTGTGCATCTAGGGTAATTCAAGCATTTGGGATAATATCCACTGATCAATGAGTGCATACCATGTGTGTTTTTCTGTGATTGGGTTACCTCACTCAGGATGATATTTTCCAGTTCCCTCCACTTGCCTATGAATTTCATAAAGTCATTGTTTTTGATAGCTGAGTAATATTCCATTGTGTAGATGTACCACATTTTCTGTATCCATACCTCTGTTGAAGGGCATCTGGGTTCTTTCCAGCTTCTGACTTTTATAAATAAGGCTGCTATGAACATAGTGGAGAACGTGTCTTTGTTATATGTTGGGACATCTTTTGGGATATGCCCAAGAGAGGTATAGCTGGGTCCTCAGGTAGTTCAATGTCCAATTTTCTGAGGAACCTCCAGACTGATTTCCAGAATGGTTGTACCAGTCTGCAATCCCACCAACAATGGAGGAGTGTTCCTCTTTCTCCACATCCTCGACAGCATCTGCTGTCACCTGAGTTTTTGATCTTAGCCATTCTCACTGGTGTGAGGTGAAATCTCAGGGTTGTTTTGATTTGCATTTCCCTTATGACTAAAGATGTTGAACATTTCTCTAGGTATTTCTCAGCCATTCGGGATTCCTCAGCTGTGAATTCTTTGTTTATCTCTGAACCCCATCTTTTAATAGGGTTATTTGTCTACCTGGGGTCTAACTTCTTGAGTTCTTTGTATATTTTGGATATAAGCCCTCTATCTGTTGTAGGATTGGTAAAGATCTTTTCCCAATCTATTGTTTGCCGTTTTGTCCTAACAACAGTGTCCTTTGCCTTACAGAAGCTTTGCAGTTTTATGAGATCCCATTTGTCGATTCGTGGTCTTAGTGCCTAAGCCATTGGTATTTCGTTCAGGAAATTTTCTCCAGTGCCCATGTGTTCAAGATGCTTCCCCACTTTTTCTTCTATTAGTTTGAGTGTATCTGGTTTGATGTGGAGGTCCTTGATCCACTTGGACTTAAGCTTTGTACAAAGTGATCAGCATGGATCGATCTGCATTCTTCTACATGCTGACCTCGAGTTGAACCAGCACCATTTGCTGAAAATGCTATCTTTTTCCATTAGATGCTTTGGCTCCTTTGTCAGAAATCAGGTGCCCATAGGTGTGTGGGTTCATTTCTGGGTCTTTAATTCTATTCCACTGGTCTATCTTTCTGTCTCTGTACCAATACCATGCAGTTTTTATCACTATTGCTCTGCAATACTGCTTGAGTTCAGGGATAGTGAATCCCCCAAAAGTCCTTTTATTTTTGAGGATAGTTTTAGCTATCCTGGTTTTTTGTTATTCCAGATGAATTTCGAAATTGTTCTGTCTAACTCTCTGAAGAATTGGATTGGTATTTTGATGGGGATTGCATTGAATCTGTAGATCACTTTTGGTAAAATGGCCATTTTTACTGTGTTAATCCTGCCAATCTATGAGCATGGGAGATCTTTCCATCTTCTGAGGTCTTCAATTTCTTTCTTCAGAGGCTTGAAGTTCTCATCGTACAGATCTTTTACTTGCTTGGTTAAAGTCACACCAAGATATTTTATATTATTTGGGACCATTAGGAAGGGTATCGTTTCCCTAATTTTTTTCTCAGCTTGTTTCTCTTTGTGTAGAGGAAGGCTACTGGTTTATTTGAGTTAATTTTATACCCAGCCACTTTGCTGAAGGTGTTTATCATGTTTAGTAGTTCTCTGGTGGAACTTTTGGAGTCACTTAAATATACTATCATATCATCTGCGAATAGTGATATTTGTAAATGTAACCTGTTCCAACTATAATTTTTGGGTTTGTTAAGGATAGATACTCAAGAAAATACCTGGAGTCATGGCCTCACTTAGAAATTTCTAACTTTGTGCTTATTTGTGCTTATCATGATCTCCAGAACACAGAAGGGCTTCAAAATAAGGTCAAATAAAAATGTTTCCTTAAAAAACAAAAGGAATACTTCATTTATGACTTTCCTAAAGACTTAGACATAATTTTCTCTGGAAAAGACATAAAATAATTCATAATGCACACAAAAGCAATAGATGGCAGAAAATAGTCAAATTCAGGGCTGATATAATCCACAGACCACATGAAGCTCAAGAAGAAGGATGACCCAAGTTTAGATGCTCCAGTCCTTCGTAGAAGAGGGATCAAAAATATTCATAGGAAATATGGAGACAAAGTTTGGAGCAGAGACTGAAGAAATGGCCGTGCGGAGCCTGCCTCACCTGGGGATCCAGCCCATATACATACAGCTACTAAACCAGATAATATTGCTGATACCGAACAGTGCATGCTGACAGGAGCCTGATATAGCTGTCTCATGAGAGGCTCTGCCAGAGCATGGCAGAGACAGAGGTGGCAGCTTGCAACTAACCACTGAACTGAGAATGGGTTCCCCATTGGAGGAGTTAGAGAAAGGTTTGAAGGAGCTGAATGGGTTTACAGCCCCAGAAGAACAACAATACCAACTGACCAGAGCTCCCAGGGACTAAACCACCATCTAAACATCACACATGGACAGACTAATGGCTCTATTTGCATATGTAGCAGAGGATGGCCTTGTTGGGCACCAACGGGAGGAGAAGCCCTTGGTCCTGTCAAGACTTGACTCCTCAGTGTAGGGTAATGTCAGGGAAGGGAGGCGGGAAGGGGTGGGTGGATGGGTGGGGGGAACATCTTCATAGAAGAGGGGGCAGGGGGATTTCAATAGGGGGTTTATGGATGGGACACCAGGAAAGGGGATAACATTTAAAATGTAAATTAGAAAATCCAGTAAAAGATACAAGGAAAAATACAAAATATCTTGCTGGGATCTCCATGGGGTGATAGAATTTCTGGGTGGAGTGAGGCAAGGGAGATGAAAATAGGATGAGCTGTAAGAAGTGTGATATGAGATGGAATTGAGGGTGAGAATGAGGACAAGGACAACTAGAAATAAAGTGTATTATTGAAGGAACAACATGGAAACCTGATGCAAGGGAAACATCCTTTAACAGTGATAGAAATAGAATCCCACTGCCCATCTCTGGTCAACAAATGAAGTTATGAATACTGGGACTGGGTTTCATGAATGAGTTGTTTGTTCAAAAGGTGCCCTGCATTCCTTCCCACCCCCACAAAAAACAGGCTATTGCCAAGACAGTAGGTTGCTCTGCAAAACCTGATAACAAAGTCCCACTGCTCCAGATAAAACAAAAGAAACTTAGCAATGATAGAGATTAAATATATCTACTGGAGAAATCAAATCTAACTGCTTATTCCCCTAAAGTGTAAAACAACAGCAGCAGCAGCAGCAACAACAAATCCCTGTATTGGAAATAATGGTAAAGAGGATGTGAGAAACCCAAGTTTTAAGTGAATGCAACATGTGACCGAGTATTGTTTGAAAATATATAGAAATGGTGCTAAAAACACTGTGTCCATGGTGAAATGAAAAAGGCCATTAATGTGTGGGAAAAGTGAGTATTCAGGAAAAAATATGTGTAGTGGATCAGCAATATAAGTCAAGGATGATTTCAATATCTAGAGAATGTGATTTAAAAAAATAAAACTAGCAGCAATCCTTAAATTTCTAATAAGGAAATGTGAGATAATCTCTTACTTATTTCCAGTCTTTCCCCATTTGCTTAGGTATAACAGACTCCTGTGGATGAGCTGGAAACTTCTCTGTAAGCCTGTATTTACCTGTCTCGTTGGAAATCTCATTGTCTGCACAAGGAGTACAATCAAAGCAGCAGACAGCCTTGCCTTCCTGGGCAGCTTTCCTGAATCCAGGCCTACAGCTCGCACTGCACACAGACTGAGGAACCTGAGAGAAATGTAAGCTATTAGTCAATGCTTGGGCTCATTTGAAAAATCCAAGTATTTCTGACTGTAATTGAGCAGTTAATTTTACAATTGAAGCTAATGGGTTTTGGTATTGCTAATTTTATCTACACAGGCCATATGTTTAAGATTTGGTCCAATTCCTGAAGACATTGATAATTATAGATGATTAAAGGAATGTTCAAGAAAGTCATGATATGAATTCAGATTTAACTTGTCTCTATGCTTACTAGGGGGAACTTTTATATTGAAAGTAATTGTTTTTTTCAAGTTGTTTTATATTTTATTTCATTTTTATCAGATATATTTCTTTACTTACATTTCAAATGTTATTCCCTTTTCTGGTTTTCTGTCCATAAGCCTCCATCCCCTCACCTCCCCTATGGATGTTTCCCCCATCCATCCCCCTTACCCCCCTCCCACACACACATTCCCCTTCCCTGGCGGTCAAACCTTGGTAGGACCAAGGACTTCCCCTTCCACTGGTGCCACAACAAGGCTATTCTCTGCTACATATGCAGTTGGAGCCCTGGCTCAGTCCATGTATAGTCTTTCGATAATGGTTTAATCCCTGGAAGCTCTGGTTGGTTGGCATTGTTGTTCTTATGTGAAAGTGGTTGTTAATGTTGATTGACAACTTTACAGATCTTGGATTCATCATGGAAGCAAATCTTATGCATCTCCATGCTTAATTTTATATAGGCACTTACTGAGATCTCAAAATGGTGGTCAGTATTTCACTGGCTAATGTCACACAATGAAAAGGTGATAGAAGTGAGCAACCACATCCTTTCTTCTCTGGTTCTAATTCTGGTCTATGAACATGTTGTCATCACTACATCTGGCTTCCAAAACATTTTTTGCCCAACACAATATAACGAGTGTTACAGAGTCAGCCAATAAAAACTTGTCCTCCTCTTTGTTGCTTTGGTTGAATATTTACATGAAGTAGCAAGTCAAGCATTACACATAACAGAAACACACACAAATATACACACAAACAGACACATACACCTGTTATACTATTGTGGCTTTTCTCAAGCTGGGAAACTAGAATGCCATCTTACATTACTGTAATTTCTTCATTTAGGTGACAAAATGAATATATATGTGGCCTGAGGCAGTAACTAATAGACAATCTATTTTTAAGAAATGTTTGGGCATTATCAAATTTAAAATAAACATATCCATTGAACAGAGTTAAGGCATGAGAAAATAGTCTATGTTATCTGTTTTTATGTGAAGATCCTTAATGGTAGTTCAATATTTATTGGTATTGACTAAGAGTCTAATGATCATTACATCCTGAGAATTACCTTAGTTCTAAGAAAGGTCAGAGAAGTGAAAAAAGTCACAACTCACCTTTGTAAGCCTTGTAGGCCATTGTATCATCTCTTCACATAGAGATAACTGTACACCCTAGTGAGCACTTAGAGAATAGGTTCCTACTTTCACCTTTAATCCAAGACCACTTGGAAAATTCCAAAAATTAAGAATGTCATACTTTGTATCTAAGTTTCTTCCCCCATCCATTAGTGTGTGTCCTCTCACATGGCTTTTCATTATTGTGTTCTTTAGGAAAGGGAGAAGCTAAAAGAAATGCAAAAACATAGGTTAAAAATCATATGAGGTACTAAAACATTTTTTTAATTAACTTGATTATTTCTTATTTACATTTCGAATGTTATTCCCTTTCCCGGTTTCTGGACAAACATCCCCCTAATCCCTCCCCCTCCCATTCTTTATGGGTGTTCCCCTCACCACCCTCCTCCCATTGCTGCCCTCCCCCCAACAATCACGTTCACTGGGGGTTCAGTCTTAGCAGGACCCAGGGCTTTCCCTTACACTGATGATCTTACTAGGATATTCATTGCTACCTATGAGGTCAGAGTCCAGGCTCAGTCCATGTATAGTCTTTAGGTAGTGGCTTAGTCCCTGGAAGCTCTGGTTGCTTGGCATTGTTGTTCATAAGGGGTCTGGAGCCACTTAGAGCTCTTCCAGTTCTTTCTCTGATTCCTTCAACGGGGGTCCTATTCTCAGTTCAGTGGTTTGCTGCTGACATTCGCCTCTGTATTTGCTGTATTCTGGCTGTGTCTCTCAGGAGCGATCTACATCCGGCTCCTGTTGGCCTGCACTTCTTTGCTTCATCCATCTTGTCTAATTGGGTGGTTGTATATGTGTGGGCCACATGTGGGGCAGGCTCTGAATGGGTGTTCCTTCAGTCTCTGTTTTAATCTTTCCTTCTCCATTCCCTGCCAAGGGTATTCTTGGTCCCCCTTTTAAAGAAGGAGTGAAGCATTCACATTTTGATCATCTGTCTTGAGTTTCATGTGTTCTATGCATCTAGGGTAATTCAAGCATTTGGGCTAATATCCACGTATCAATGAGTGCATACCATGTGTGTTTTTCTGTGATTGGGTTACCTCACTCAGGATGATATTTTCAAGTTCCAACCATTTGCCTATGAATTTCATAAAGGCATTGTTTTTGACAGCTGAGTAATATTCCATTGTGTAGATGTACCACATTTTCTGTATCCATTCCTCTGTTGAAGGGCATCTGGGTTCTTTCCAGCTTCTGGCTTTTATAAATAAGGCTGCTATGAACATAGTGGAGCACGTGTCTTTTTTATATGTTGGGGCATCTTTTGGGTATGTGCCCAAGACAGGTATAGCTGGGTCCTCAAGTAGTTCAATGTCCAATTTTCTGAGGAACCTCCAGACTGATTTCCAGAATGGTTGTACCAGTCTGCAATCCCACCAACAATGGAGGAATGTTCCTCTTTCTCCACATCCTCGCCAGCACTTGTTGTCACCTGAGTTTTTGATCTTAGCCATTCTCACTGGTGTGAGGTGAAATCCCAGGGTTGTTTTGATTTGCATTTCCCTTATGACTAAAGATGTTGAACATTTCTTTTTTTTTTTGATTTTTTTCTTTTTTTAAAATTTATTTAGTACTTAATAATAATTCTTTGGTTTCTGGGCAAACATCCCCCTCCCCCCTCCCCTTCCTTATGGTTGTTCCCCTCCCAACCCTCCCCCCATTGCCGCCCTCCCCCAAACAGTCTAGTTCACTGGGGGTTCAGTCTTAGCAGGACCCAGGGCTTCCCCTTCCACTGGTGCTCTTACTAGGATATTCATTGCAACCTATGAGGTCAGAGTACAGGGTCAGTCCATGCATAGTCTTTAGGTAGTGGCTTAGTCCCTGGAAGCTCTGGTTGCTTGGCATTGTTGTACATATGGGGTCTCGAGCCCCTTCAAGCTCTTCCAGTTCTTTCTCTGATTCCTTCAACGGGGGTCCTATTCTCAGTTCAGTGGTTTGCTGCTGGCATTCGCCTCTGTATTTGCTGTATTCTGGCTGTGTCTCTCAGGAGAGATCTACATCCGGCTCCTGTATGTTGAACATTTCTTTAGGTGTTTCTCAGCCTTTCGGGATTCCTCAGCTGTGAATTCTTTGTTTAGTTCTGAACCCCATTTTTTAATAGGGTTATTTGTCTACCTGGGGTCTAACTTCTTGAGTTCTTTGTATATTTTGGATATAAGCCCTCTATCTGTTGTAGGATTGGTAAAGATCTTTTCCCAATCTGTTGGTTGCTGTTTTGTCCTAACCACAGTGTCCTTTGCCTTACAGAAACTTTGCAGTTTAATGAGATCCCATTTGTCGATTCTTGATCTTAGAGCATAAGCCATTGGTGTTTTGTTCAGGAAATTTTTTCCAGTGCCCATGTGTTCCAGATGCTTCCCTAGTTTTTCTTCTATTAGTTTGAGTGTATCTGGTTTGATGTGGAGGTCCTTGATCCACTTAAACTTAAGCTTTGTACAGGGTGATAAGCATGGATTGATTTGCATTCTTCTACATGTTGACCTCCAGTTGAACCAGCACCATTTGCTGAAAATGCTATCTTTTTTCCATTGGATGGTTTTGGCTCGTTTGTCAAAAATCAAGTGCCCATAGGTGTGTGGGTTCATTTCTGGGTCTTCAATTCTGTTCCATTGGTTTATCTGTCTGTCTCTGTACCAATACCATGCAGTTTTTATCACTATTGCTCTGTAATACTGCTTGAGTTCAGGGATAGTGATTCCCCCTGAAGTCCTGTTATTGTTGAGGATAGTTTTAGCTATCCTGGGTTTTTTGTTATTCCAGATGAATTTGCAAATTGTTCTGTCTAACTCTTTGAAGAATTGGATTGGTATTTTGATGGGGATTGCATTGAATCTGTAGATCACTTTTGGTAAAATGGCCATTTTTACTATATTAATCCTGCCAATCCATGAGCATGGGAGATCTTTCCATCTTCTGAGGTCTTCTTCAATTTCTTTCTTCAGGGTCTTGAAGTTCTTATTGTACAGATCTTTTACTTACTTGGTTAAAGTCACACCGAGGTACTTTATATTGTTTGGATCTATTATGAAGGGTGTTGTTTTTTCCGTAATTTCTTTCTCGGCTTGTTTCTCTTTTGTGTAGAGGAAGGCTATTGATTTATTTGAGTTAATTTTATACCCAGTCACTTTGCTGATGTTGTTTATCAGCTGGTACTAAAACATTTTTAAAGTGCTACAAGAAATTTCAGTTGACACAGCCATGTCCATTGGAAATGGTGAAAGTCATGAAGCTTGGACAGTTGTTTGCCACAAGTCAAGCAAAGATAAGCCAATGCTTGGATCATTTTCATGCTGTTTCTCTTTTAGGATTGGTCTCTGTCTCTAGAATTCTTGGAACTTTCTGCATTATGATTTATTTTATGTCTTTTCCAGAGAAAATTATGTCTAAGTCTTTAGGAAAGTCATAAACGAAGTATTCCTTTTGTTTTTAAGGAAATACTTTTATTTGACCTTATTTTGAAGCCCTTCTGTGTTCTGGAGATCATGATAAGCACAAATAAGCACAAAGTTAGAAATTTCTAAGTGAGGCCATGACTCCAGGTATTTTCTTGAGTATCTATCCTTAACAAAGCCAAAAATCATAGTTGGAACAGGTTAAATTTAGAAATATTTGAGAAATTCTAACTGGCCAGGAGAACTGATAACTGACTGTACACCATTTTTTTACAATACATTTAGAGTTCTCTTAAAATGTACTTTAACTGTAGGGCATCATACATGGTATACTCACTGAGGAATGGAACTCAGTAAATAAGATAGATTGATTAAAATAAACTTTTATTACTTAATACACATGATGAAATTATATAAATAAAAACATTACATACTAGTATTAGCTATTCATGAAATGACCAGTTCATGTATTTTTTATTTGTTGGAGCGTACATACTGTAAATACTGACAGCTTAAGAGCATGCCGTTATATAATAAATGTTTGCTTTGGTAGACACACTTCTTAAATTCTTTGAATTAGAATTGTAAAGTAGATTTAAAAAATCTGTTCTATTTGTACTTTCTAATTTTGATTGAACTTCTAACCATGAAGATGTAATGGAAAATCAAAAAACATGCATGGAGACAAAATGATATAATCTGTATTTCTTGGATAATCTTTGGATGTCATTCTTCTGTGGAACCTGTATACATGAGGAATCAATCTGACTATTAGTGGGACAGAACATTGTGATTTCCCTGACAACCATGCCTAAGTCACTCCTCTCTCACAGACTCATGGTCTTCTCTTGAGGAGCCCTAAGTACCTTCAGGGTTGCTCCCTGACCCTCAATGGTGTCCACACAACAAGGATCATCATTAAAGGAGCTATCAAAGATCCTGAGATACTTGCATGGAAATGCATTAAATTTCAAAAGTCTCATTCTGTACAAGATGAATCATTGAACTAAATATTGGAAAGATACAAAGATACCAATGTACATGGACTGAGATAATTCATATTTTGTTGATAAGCTAGCCCTACCTATTCACTTTAGGAATATATTTAGAGATTCTGTCCTTAAAAAAAGGACCTGAAAGTCTGAAGTACACTTTAAAGTAATCCTTAACTTTATAACCCTGTGGTAGTACTCAGGATCATTTTAACTCTTTTTTTTTAATTTTTTTTATTAACTTGAGTATTTCTTATATACATTTCGAGTGTTATTCCCTTTCCCGGTTTCCGGGCAAACATCCCCCTCCCCCCTCCCCTTCCTTATGGGTGTTCCCTTCCCAACCCTCCCCCCATTGCCGCCCTCCCCCCACCAGTCTAGTTCACTGGGGGTTCAGTCTTAGCAGGACCCAGGGCTTCCCCTTCCACTGGTGCTCTTACTAGGATATTCATTGCTACCTATGGGGTCAGAGTCCAGGGTCAGTCCATGTATAGTCTTTAGGTAGTGGCTTAGTCCCTGGAAGCTCTGGTTGCTTGGCATTGTTGTACATATGGGGTCTCGAGCCCCTTCAAGCTCTTCCAGTTCTTTCTCTGATTCCTTCAACGGGGGACCTATTCTCAGTTCAGTGGTTTGCTGCTGGCATTCGCCTCTGTATTTGCTGTATTCTGGCTGTGTCTCTCAGGAGCAATCTACATCTGGCTCCTGTCGGTCTGCACTTCTTTGCTTCATCCATCTTGTCTAATTGGGTGGCTGTATATGTATGGGCCACATGTGGGGCAGGTTCTGAATGGGTGTTCCTTCAGTCTCTGTTTTAATCTTTGCCTCTCCGTTCCCTGCCAAGGGTATTGTTTTTCCTCATTTAAAGAAGGAGTGAAGCATTCACATTTTGATCATCCGTCTTGAGTTTCGTTTGTTCTAGGGATCTAGGGTAATTCAAGCATTTGGGCTAATAGCCACTTATCAATGAGTGCATACCATGTATGTCTTTCTGTGATTGGGTTAGCTCACTCAGGATGATATTTTCCAGTTCCAACCATTTGCCTACGAATTTCATAAACTCGTTGTTTTTGATAGCTGAGTAATATTCCATTGTGTAGATGTACCACATTTTCTGTATCCATTCCTCTGTTGAAGGGCATCTGGGTTCTTTCCAGTTTCTGGCTATTATAAATAAGGCTGCAATGAACATAGTGGAGCACGTGTCTTTTTTATATGTTGGGGCATCTTTTGGGTATATGCCCAAGAGAGGTATAGCTGGATCCTCAGGCAGTTCAATGTCCAATTTTCTGAGGAACCTCCAGACTGATTTCCAGAATGGTTTTACCAGTCTGCAATCCCACCAACAATGGAGGAGTGTTCCTCTTTCTCCACATCCTCGCCAGCATCTGCTGTCACCTGAGTTTTTGATCTTAGCCATTCTCACTGGTGTGAGGTGAAATCTCAGGGTTGTTTTGATTTGCATTTCCCTTATGACTAAAGATGTTGAACATTTCTTTAGGTGTTTCTCAGCCATTCGGCATTCCTCAGCTGTGAATTCTTTGTTTAGCTCTGAACCCCATTTTTTAATAGGGTTATTTGTTTCCCTGAGGTCTAACTTCTTGAGTTCTTTGTATATTTTGGATATAAGGCCTCTATCTGTTGTAGGATTGGTAAAGATCTTTTCCCAATCTATTGTTTGCCGTTTTGTCCTAACCACAGTGTCCTTTGCCTTACAGAAGCTTTGCAGTTTTATGAGATCCCATTTGTCGATTCTTGATCTTAGAGCATAAGCCATTGGTGTTTTGTTCAGGAAATTTTTTCCAGTGCCCATGTGTTCCAGATGCTTCCCTAGTTTTTCTTCTATTAGTTTGAGTGTGTCTGGTTTGATGTGGAGGTCCTTGATCCACTTGGACTTAAGCTTTGTACAGGGTGATAAGCATGGATCGATCTGCATTCTTCTACATGTTGCCCTCCAGTTGAACCAGCACCATTTGCTGAAAATGCTATCTTTTCTCCATTGGATGGTTTTGGCTCCTTTGTCAAAAATCAAGTGACCATAGGTGTGTGGGTTCATTTCTGGGTCTTCAATTCTATTCCATTGGTCTATCTGTCTGTCTCTGTACCAATACCATGCAGTTTTTATCACTATTGCTCTGTAATACTGCTTGAGTTCAGGGATAGTGATTCCCCCTGAAGTCCTTTTATTGTTGAGGATAGCTTTAGCTATCCTAGGTTTTTTGTTATTCCAGATGAATTTGCAAATTGTTCTGTCTAACTCTTTGAAGAATTGGATTGGTATTTTGATGGGGATTGCATTGAATCTGTAGATTGCTTTTGGTAAAATGGCCATTTTTACTATATTAATCCTGCCAATCCATGAGCATGGGAGATCTTTCCATCTTCTGAGGTCTTCTTCAATTTCTATCCTCAGTGTCTTGAAGTTCTTTTTTTTTTTTTTTTTTTTTTCCGGAGCTGGGGACCGAACCCAGGGCCTTGCGCTTCCTAGGTAAGCGCTCTACCACTGAGCTAAATCCCCAGCCCCTTGAAGTTCTTATTGTACAGATCTTTTACTTGCTTGGTTAAAGTCACACCGAGGTACTTTATATTATTTGGGTCTATTATGAAGGGTGTCGTTTCCCTAATTTCTTTCTCAGCTTGTTTCTCTTTTGTATAGAGGAAGGCAACTGATTTATTTGAGTTAATTTTATACCCAGCCACTTTGCTGAAGTTGTTTATCAGCTTTAGTAGTTCTCTGGTGGAACTTTTGGGATCACTTAAATATACTATCATGTCATCTGCAAATAGTGATATTTTGACCTCTTCTTTTCCGATCTGTATCCCTTTGATCTCCTTTTGTTGTCTGATTGCTCTGGCTAGAACTTCAAGAACTATATTGAATAAGTAGGGAGAGAGTGGGCAGCCTTGTCTAGTCCCTGATTTTAGTGGGATTGCTTCAAGTTTCTCTCCATTTAGTTTAATGTTAGCAACTGGTTTGCTGTATATGGCTTTTACTATGTTTAGGTATGGGCCTTGAATTCCTATTCTTTCCAGGACTTTTATCATGAAGGGGTGTTGAATTTTGTCAAATGCTTTCTCAGCATCTAATGAAATGATCATGTGGTTCTGTTCTTTCAGTTTGTTTATATAATGGATCACGTTGATGGTTTTCCGTATATTAAACCATCCCTGCATGCCTGGGATGAAGCCTACTTGATCATGGTGGATGATTGTTTTGATGTGCTCTTGAATTCGGTTTGCCAGAATTTCATTGAGTATTTTTGCGTCGATATTCATAAGGGAAATTGGTCTGAAGTTCTCTTTCTTTGTTGTGTCTTTGTGTGGTTTAGGTATAAGAGTAATTGTGGCTTCGTAGAAGGAATTCGGTAGTGCTCCATCTGTTTCAATTTTGTGGAATAGTTTGGATAATATTGGTATGAGGTCTTCTATGAAGGTTTGATAGAATTCTGCACTAAACCTGTCTGGACCTGGGCTCTTTTTGGTTGGGAGACCTTTAATGACTGCTTCTATTTCCTTAGGAGTTATGGGGTTGTTTAACTGGTTTATCTGTTCCTGATTTAACTTCGATACCTGGTATCTGTCTAGGAAATTGTCCATTTCCTGAAGATTTTCAAATTTTGTTGAATATAGGTTTTTATAGTAAGATCTGATGATTTTTTGAATTTCCTCTGAATCTGTAGTTATGTCTCCCTTTTCATTTCTGATTTTGTTAATTTGGACGCACTCTCTGTGTCCTCTCGTTAGTCTGGCTAAGGGTTTATCTATCTTGTTGATTTTCTCAAAGAACCAACTTTTGGTTCTGTTGATTCTTTCTATGGTCCTTTTTGTTTCTACTTGGTTGATTTCAGCTCTGAGTTTGATTATTTCCTGCCTTCTGCTCCTCCTGGGTGTATTTGCTTCTTTTTGTTCTAGAGCTTTTAGGTGTGCTGTCAAGCTACTGACATATGCTCTTTCCTGTTTCTTTCTGCAGGCACTCAGCGCTATGAGTTTTCCTCTTAGCACAGCTTTCATTGTGTCCCATAAGTTTGAGTATGTTGTATCTTCATTTTCATTAAATTCTAAAAAGTTTTTAATTTCTTTCTTTATTTCTTCCTTGACCAGGTTATCATTGAGTAGAGCATTGTTCAATTTCCACGTATATGTGGGCATTCTTCCCTTATTGTTATTGAAGACCAGTTTTAGGTCGTGGTGGTCCGATAGCACGCATGGGATTATTTCTATCTTTCTGTACCTGTTGAGGCCCGTTTTTTGACCAATTATATGGTCAATTTTGGAGAAAGTACCATGAGGAGCTGAGAAGAAGGTATATCCTTTTGCTTTAGGATAGAATGTTCTATAAATATCCGTTAAGTCCATTTGGCTCATGACTTCTCTTAGTCTGTCGACATCACTGTTTAATTTCTGTTTCCATGATCTGTCCATTGATGAGAGTGGGGTGTTGAAATCTCCCACTATTATTGTGTGAGGTGCAATGTGTGTTTTGAGCTTTAGTAAGGTTTCTTTTACATATGTAGGTGCCCTTGTATTTGGGGCATAGATATTTAGGATTGAGAGTTCACCTTGGTGGATTTTTCCTTTGATGAATATGAAGTGTCCTTCCTTATCTTTTTTGATGACTTTTAATTGGAAATTGATTTTATTTGATATTAGAATGGCTACTCCAGCTTGCTTCTTCTGACCATTTGCTTAGAAAGTTGTTTTCCAGCCTTTCACTCTGAGGTAGTGTCTGTCTTTGTCTCTGAGGTGTGTTTCCTGTAGGCAGCAGAATGCAGGGTCCTCGTTGCGTATCCAGTTTGTTAATCTATGTCTTTTTATTGGGGAGTTGAGGCCATTGATATTGAGAGATATTAAGGAATAGTGATTATTGTTTCCCTTTATATTCATATTTGGATGTGAGGTTATGTTTGTGTGCTTTCATTCTCTTTGTTTTGTTGCCAAGACGATTAGTTTCTTGCTTCTTCTAGGGTATAGCTTGCCTCCTTATGTTGGGCTTTACCATTTATTATCCTTTGTAGTGCTGGATTTGTAGAAAGATATTGTGTAAATTTGGTTTTGTCATGGAATATCTTGGTTTCTCCATCAATGTTAATTGAGAGTTTTGCTGGATACAGTAACCTGGGCTGGCATTTGTGTTCTCTTAGGGTCTGTATGACATCAGTCCAGGATCTTCTGGCCTTCATAGTTTCTGGCGAGAAGTCTGGTGTGATTCTGATAGGTCTCCCTTTATATGTTACTTGACCTTTTTCCCTTACTGCTTTTAATATTCTTTCTTTATTTTGTGCGTTTGGTGTTTTGACAATTATGTGACGGGAGGTGTTTCTTTTCTGGTCCAATCTATTTGGAGTTCTGTAGGCTTCTTGTATGTCTATGGGTATCTCTTTTTTTAGGTTAGGGAAGTTTTCTTCTATGATTTTGTTGAAGATATTTACTGGTCCTTTGAGCTGGGAGTCTTCACTCTCTTCTATACCTATTATCCTTAGGTTTGATCTTCTCATTGAGTCCTGGATTTCCTGTATGTTTTGGACCAGTAGCTTTTTCCGCTTTACATTATCTTTGACAGTTGAGTCAATGATTTCTATGGAATCTTCTGCTCCTGAGATTCTCTCTTCCATCTCTTGTATTCTGTTGGTGAAGCTTGTATCTACAGCTCCTTGTCTCTTCTTTTGGTTTTCTATATCCAGGGTTGTTTCCATGTGTTCTTTCTTGATTGCTTCTATTTCCATTTTTAATTCCTTCAACTGTTTGATTGTGTTTTCCTGGAATTCTTTCAGGGATTTTTGCGATTCCTCTCTGTAGGCTTCTACTTGTTTATTAATGTTTTCCTGTGTTTCCCTAAGTGTGTTCATGTCTTTCTTGAATTCCTCCAGCATCATGATCAAATATGATTTTGAAACTAGATCTTGCTTTTCTGGTGTGTTTGGAAATTCCATGTTTGTTTTGGTCGGGGAATTGGGCTCCGATGATGGCATGTAGTCTTGGTTTCTGTTGCTTGGGTTCCTGCGCTTGCCTCTCGCCATCAGATTATCTCTAGTGTTACTTTGTTCTGCTATTTCTGACAGTGGCTAGACTGTCCTATAAGCCTGTGTGCCAGGAGTGCTGTAGACTTGTTTTCCTCTCTTTCAGTCAGTTATGGGGACAGAGTGTTCTGCTTTCGGGCGTGTAGTTTTTCCTCTCTACAGGTCTTCAGCTGTTCCTGTGGGCCTGTGTCTTGAGTTCACCAGGCAGCTTTCTTGCAGCAGAAAATTTGGTCTTACCTGTGGTCCTGAGGCTCAAGTTCGCTCGTGGGGTGCTGCCCAGGGGCTCTCTGCAGTGGCAGCAACCAGGAAGACCTGTGCCGCCCCTTCCGGGAGCTTCAGTGCACCAGGATTCCAGATGGTCTTTGGCTTTTTCCTCTGGCGTCCGAGATGTGTGTGCAGGGAGCAGTCTCTTCTGGTTTCCCAGGCTTGTCTGCCTCTCTGAAGGTTTAGCTCTCTCTCCCACAGGATTTGGGTGCAGAGAACTGTTTATCTGGTCTGTTTCTTTCAGGTTCTGGCGGTGTCTCTGGCAGGTGTCCTGCTGCTCCTGGGCCCTCCCCCACGGGAGCCCAGAGGCCTTATACAGTTTCCTCTTGGGCCAGGGATGTGGGCAGGGGTGAGCAGTGTTGGTGGTCTCCTCCGCTCTGCAGCCTCAGGAGTGCCCACCTGACCAGGGGGTTGGGTCTCTTTCTCACCGGGTCTGGGATCAGAGAGCTGCTGCGGGCCAGGATCCGCGGGTGTGGGACTTCCGGTAAACACAGAACATGCCCGGTCCTAGAGAAATTCTGCTTCCGTGTGTCCCAAGCTCACCAGGCAGCTTTCTTGCAGCAGAAAATTTGGTCTTACCTGTGGTCCCGAGGCTCAGGTTCGCTCGTGGGGTGCTGCCCAGGGGCTCTCTGCAGCGGCAGCAACCAGGAAGACCTGTGCCACCCCTTCCGGGAGCTTCAGTGCACCAGGGTTCCAGATGGTCTTTGGCTTTTTCCTCTGGCGTCTGAGATGTGTGTGCAGGGAGCAGTCTCTTCTGGTTTCCCAGGCTTGTCTGCCTCTCTGAAGGTTCAGCTCTCCCTCCCACGGGATTTGGGTGCAGAGAACTGTTTATCCTATCTGTTTCTTTCAGGTTCCGGCGGTGTCCTCATTTTAACTCTTAAAGATACCCTGCATGCAGTCCAGACACCACCTGGACATGAAGGGAACCATTCAACAGTTCTCTGCACCCAAATCCCGTGGGAGGGAGAGCTAAACCTTAACAGGGACAGACATGCCTGGGAAGCCAGAAGACACTACACTGTGCCCACATATCTGACTCCAGAGGAAAATACCTTATGCCATCTAGGACCCCGGTGCACGGGGGCCACAGGAAAAGGCGGCGCAGTCCCTCCTGGTTGCTGCCCTCATAGAGAGTTGAAAAGCAGCCCCCCACTAGCAACATGAGCCGGGGACCACAGGTAAGATCAACATTTCTGCTCCAAGCGACCTGTCAGGTGGACTCAGGACACAGGCCCACAGGAACAGCTGAAGACCAGTAGACAGGAAAGACTACATGCCTGAAAGCAGAACACTCTGTTCCCATAACTGGCTGAAAGAAAACAGGAAAACAGGTCTACATCACTCCTGACACACAGGGCTATAGGATGGTCTAGCCACTGTCAGAAATAGCAGAACAAGGTAACACCAGAGACAACATGATGGCGAGAGGTAAGTGCAGGAAGCCAAGCAACAGAAACCAAGATTACATGGCATCATCAGAGCCCAATTTTCCCACCAAAGCAAACACTGAAAACCCAAACACACCAGAAAAGCAAGATCCAGATTAAAAATCACATTAGATCATGATGCTGGAGGACTTCAAGAAAGACATGAAGAACTCCCTCAGAGAAATGCAGGAAAACAGCAATAAACAAGTAGAAGCCTATAGAGAAGAATCACAAAAATCCCTGAAAGAATTCCAGGAAAACACAGTCAAACAGGTGAAGAAATTAAAAATGGAAATAGGAGCAATAAAGAAAGGACACAGGGAAACAACCCTGGATATAGAAAACCAAAGGAAGAGACAAGGAGTCATAGATACAAGCATCACCAACAGAATACAAGAGATAGAAGAGAGAATCTCGGGAGCAGAATATTCCATAGAAATCATCAACACAACAGTCAAAGATCATGTAAAACAGAAAAAGCTACTAGTCCAAAACATACAGGAAATCCAGGACTCAATGAGAAGATCAAACCTAAGGATAATAGGTATAGAAGAGAGTGAAGACTCCAGCTCAAAGAACCAGTAAATATCTTCAACAAAATCATAGAAGAAAACTTTCCGAACCTAAAGAAAGAGATGGCAATAAACATAAAAGAAGCCTACAGAACTCCAAATAGATTGGACCAGAAAAGAAAATCCTCCCATCACATAATAATCAAAACAGCAAATGCACAAAATAAAGAAAGAATATTAAAAGCAGTAAGGGAAAAATGTCAAGTAACATATAAAGGCAGACCTATCAGAATCACACCAGACTTCTCGCCAGAGACTATGAAAGCCAGAAGATCCTGGACAGATGTCATACAGACCCTAAGGAAACAAAAATGCCAGCCCAGGTTACTGTATCCAGCAAAACTCTCAATTAACATAGATGGAAAAACCAAGATACACCATGACAAAACCAAATTTACACAATATCTTTCTACAAATCCAGCACTACAAAGGATAATAAATGGCAAAGTCCAACATAAGGAGGCAAGCTACACCCTAGAAACTTGGCAACAAAACAAGGAGAAGAAAAGCACACAAACATAATCTCACATCCAAATATGAAAATAACAGGAAGCAATAATCACTATTCCTTAGTATCTCTCAAAATCAATGGTCTCAACTCCCCAATAAAAAGACATAGATTAACAAACTGGATACACAATGAGGACCCTGCATTCTGCTGCCTACAGGAAACACACCTCAGAGACAAAGACAGACACTACCTCAGAATGAAAGCCTGGAAAACAACTTTCCAAGCAAATGGTCTGAAGAAGCAAGCTGGAGTAGCCATTCTAATATCGAATGAAATCGATTTTCAACTGAAAATCTTCAAAAAAGATAAGGAAGGACACTTCATATTCATCAAAGGAAAAATCCACCAGAATGAACTATCAATCCAAAATATCTATGCTCCAAATACAAGGGGACCTACATACATAAAAGAAACCTTACTAAAACTTAAAGCATTTTATTTTACTAAAAAAAAAGCAGGAGATCTCCCCCCTCTCATAAATGGACAGATCATGGAAACAGAAATTAAACAGAGACATAGACAGACAAAGAGAAATCATGAAACAAATGGACTTAACAGATATTTATAGAACATTCTATCCTAAAACAAAAGGATATGCCTTCTTCTCACCACCTAATGGTATTTTCTCCAAAACTGACCATATAATCAGTCATAAAACAGGCCTCAACAGATACATAAAGATAGAAATAATCCCATGCGTCCTATCAGACCACCCCGGCGAAAGCTGGTCTTCAATAACAGTAAGGAAAGAAAGCCCACATATACATGGAAGTTGAATAATGCTTTACTCAATGATAACCTGGTTAAGGGAGAAATAAACAAAGAAATTAAAGACTTCTTAGAATTTAATGGAAATGAAGGGACTACATACCCAAACATATGGGACACAATGAAAATTGTGCTAAGACAAAAACTCATAGGTCAGAGTGCCTGCAGAAAGGAACAGGAGAGAGCATATATCAACAACTTGACAGCACACCTAAAAGGTCTAGAAAAAAAAGAACCAAACACACCCTAGAGGAGTAGAAGGCAGGAAATAGTCAAACTCAGAGCTGAAATCAACCAAGTAGAAACAAAAAGGAGTATACAAAGAATCAACAGACCCAAAAGTTGGGTCTTTGAGAAAATCAACACGATATATAATCCCTTAGCCAGACAACAAGAGGACACAGAGAGTGTGTATAAATTAACAAAACCAGAAATGAAAAGGGAGACATAATTACAGAATCAGAGGAAATTCAAAAAATCATCAGATCCTACTAAAAAAGCCTATACTCAACAAAACTTAAAAATCTTCAGGAAATGGACAATTTCCTAGACAGATACCAGGTACTGAAGTTACAGATAAATCAGGAACAGATAAACCATGTAAACAACCCCATAACTCCTAACGAAGTAGAAGTAGTCATTAAAGGTCTCTCAACCAAAAAGAGCCCAGGTCCAGACGGGTTTAGTGCAGAATTCTATCAGACCTTCATAGAAGACCTCGTACCAATACTATCCAAACTATTCCACAAAATTGAAACAGATGGAGCGCTACCAAATTCCTTCTATGAAGCCACAATTACTCTTATACCAAAACCACACAAAGACCCAACAAAAAAAGAGAAATTCAGACCAATTTCCCTTATGAATATTGAAGCTAAAATACTCAATAAAATTCTGGCAAACCGAATCCATGAGCACATCAAAACAGTCACTCACCCTGATCAAGTAGGCTTCATCCCAAGCATGCAGGGATGGTTTCATATATGAAAAACTATCAACGTAATACACTATATAAACAAACTGAAAAGTAAAAACCACATGATCATTTCACTAGATGTTGAGAAAGCATTTGACAAAATTCAACACCCCTTCATGATAAAAGTCCTGGAAAGAATAGGAATTCAAGGCTCATACCTAAACATAGTAAAAGCCATATACATCAAACCAGTAGCTAACATTAAACTAAATGGAGAGAAACTTGAAGCAATCCCACTAAAATCAGGGACTAGACAAGGCTGCCCACTCTTTCTCTACTTATTCAATATAGCTCTTGAAGTCCTAGCCAGAGCAATCAGACAACAAAAGGAGATCAAAGGGATACAGATTGGAAATCAAGAAGTCAAGATATCACTATTTGCAGATGATATGATAGTATATTTAAGTGATCCCAAAAGTTCCACCAGAGAACTACTAAAGCTGATAAACAACTTCAGCAAAGTGGCTGGGTATAAAATTAACTCAAATAAATCAGTAGCCTTCCTCTACACAAAAGAGAAACAAGCCGAGAAAGAAATTAGGGAAACGACACCCTTCATAATAGACCCAAATAATATAAAGTACCTCGGTGTGACTTTAACCAAGCAAGTAAAAGATCTGTACAATAAGAACTTCAAGACTCTGAAGAAAGAAATTGAAGAAGACCTCAGAAGATGGAAAGATCTCCCATGCTCATGGACTGGCAGGATTAATATAGTAGAAAGGCCAATTTACCAAAAGTGATCTGCAGATTCAATGCAATCCCCATCAAAATACCCATCCAATTCTTCAGAGAGTTAGACAGACGAAATTGAAAATTCATCTGGAATAACAAAAAACACAGGATAGCTAAAGCTATCCTCAACAATAAAAGGACTTCAGGGGGAATCACTATCCCTGAACTCAAGCAGGATTACAGAGCAATGGTGATAAAAACTGCATGGTATTGGTACAGAGACAGAAAGATAGACCAGTGGAATAGAATTGAAGACCCAGAAATGAACCCACACCTATGGTCACTTGATTTTTGACAAAGGATCCAAAACCATCCAATGGATAAAAGATAGCATTTTCAGCAAATGGTGCTGGTTCAACTGGAGGTCAGCATGTAGAAGAATGCAGATCGATCCATGCTTATCACCCTGTACAAAGCTTAAGTCCAAGTGGATCAAGGACCTCCACATCAAACCAGACACACTGAAACTAAGAGAAGAAAAAGTAGGGAAGCATCTCAAACAAATGGTCACTGGAGAAAATTTCTTGAACAAAACACCAATGGCTTATGCTCTAAGATCAAGAGTCAACAAATGGGATCTCATAAAATTGCAAAGCTTCTGTAAGGCAAATGACACTTTTGTTAGTACAAAAGGGCAACCAACAGAGTGAGAAAATATCTTTACCAATCCTACAACAGATAGAGGCCTTATATTTAAAATATACAAAGAACTCAAGAAGTTAGACCCCAGGGAGACAAATAACCCTATTAAAAATGGGGTTCAGAGCTAAACAAAGAATTCACTGCTGAGGAATGCCTAATGGCTGAAAAACATCTAAAGAAATGTTCAACATCTTTAGTCATAAGGGAAATGCAAATCAAAACAACCCTGAGATTTCACCTCACACCAGTGAGAATGGCTAAGATCAAAAACTCAGGTGACAGCAGATGCTGGCGAGGATGCAGAGAAAGAGGAACACTCCTCCACTGTTGGTGGGATTGCAGACTGGTACAACCATTCTGGAAATCAGTCTGGAGGTTCCTCAGAAAATTGGACATTGAACTACCTGAGGACCCAGCTATACCTGTCTTGGGCACATACCCAAAAGATGCCCCAACATATAAAAAAGACACGTGATCCACTATGTTCATAGCAGCCTTATTTATAATAGCAAGAAGCTGGAAGGAACCCAGATGCCCTTCAACAGAGGAATGGATACAGAAAATGTGGTACATCTACACAATGGAATATTACTCAACTATCAAAAACAATGACTTTATGAAATTCATATGCAAATGTAGGGAATGGAAAATATCATCCTGAGTGAGGTAACCCAATTTCAAAAAAACACACATGGTATGCACTCATTGATCAGTGGATATTATCCCAAATGCTTGAATTACCCTAGATGCACAGAACACATGAACCTCAAGAAGGGTGACCAAAATGCGAATGCTTCACTCCTTCTTTAAAAGGGGAACAAGAATACCATTGGGAAGGAATAGGGAGGCAAAGTTTAGGACAGAGGCAGAAGGAACACCCATTCAGAGCCTGCCCCACATGTGGCCCATCATATACAGCCACCAAACTAGATAAGATGGATGAAGCAAAGAAGTGCAGGCCGACAGCAACCGGATGTAGATCTCTCCTGTGAGACACACCCAGAATACAGAAAATACATAGGTGAATGTCAGCAGCAAACCACTGAACTGAGAACAGGACCCCCGTTGAAGGAATCAGATAAAGGATTGGAAGAGCTTGAAGGGGCTCGATTTCCCATATGAACAACAGTGCCAAGCAACCAGAGCTTCCAGGGACTTAGCCACTACCCAAAGACTATACATGGGTTGACCCTCGGCTCCAACCTTTTAGGTAACAATGAATAGCCTAGTAAGAGCACCAGTGGAAGAGGAAGCTCTTGGTCCTGCCAAGACTGAACCCCCAGTGAACATGATTGTTTGGGGGAAGGTGGTAATGGGGGGAGGATTGGGAGGAGAAGCCCATACAGAAGGGGACAGGGGTGGTTAGGGGGATGTTGTTCTGGAAACTGGGAAGGGGAACAATAATCAAAATGTAAATAGAAATACTCAAGTGAATAAAGATAAAAAATGATGCTAATATAATATTTTGGGAAATTAAAAAAATAGATATACTGCCACGATATCTTCACTGAGAAATATATATGGCAAAGCTCAACTTTTCACTTTGAAGATATTGTGAAGAATCCTGTGAGGCAATGTGGTACATAAATTCCATATTAACATAAGGTTTGTTTCTTGTTACTGACACTTCATTAATTAAGAACCCTTATTCAGGTTTTAATATTTATCTCCAGACATAGAAAAATATTCTCTTTCTTGTTTATTGTTAACGTAGTCTAGAACTTAGGATGTCAAATTTGAGACAGATGCTTGACTCCAACCATTGGACTGAGAATGGGGTTCCCAATGTAGGAGTTAGAGAAAGGACTGAAGTAGCTGAAGGGGTTTTCAACCACATAAGAATAACAACAATAGCAAACAACTAGAAAACTCAGAGCTCCCATGTTCTAAACCACCAACAAACGAGTACACATGGTGCAACCACTGGCTTCAATCCCATATGTATCAGAGGATGGCCTTGTCAAGCACCAATGAGAGGAGAGGCCCTTGGTCCTCTGTAGTCTAGATGCATCAGTGTAGGGGAATGACAGTATGGAGAGGCAGTGGGTAGGTAGGTGTGGCAGCACCCTCAAAGAAGGAGGGGGAAATGGCATAGGGGGATTCCAGAGGGAAAACCAGGAAAGGTGTTTGAAATGTATTAAGAAAATATCCAATTTTAAAGAAAGTTAAAAAAAAGAGAAATAATAAAAAAATGCCACATGGCTGACATTACAATACAAAGGAAGAAGTATCACCTGCCAGTGTGAGAATACCATTCCTTCTTCATTAGCATATGATTGTGTCTGTATTTGTTGAAGATTTAACTCATGGAGACTATAGGCCACAGCATACACAGCATTGTATATATTGTAGCCTTCTTCATTCATAGTTGGGTCAAAAATGTGTCTGGGAACTAGTTCCAAAGAAGCATTGGGTTGGCAGTTCTCCAAAAGTTGACAGTCAAACTTAGAAAATGAGCACTTGAAAAACAAAAACCAAAATTTAGGAAGATAATCATCTTTTGGGTATTTGTAAGGATTAACTGTTTGAATAAAATTCATAAACTCAATCATATCTTCATGGCAGTATGAAAAAAATGAGACTCCCATGAAAAGACTCTAACATAAAATAATCAGAATGGCTATCAACATCCCAGGAAAAGTTCAAGACCCAAACTTTCCATGTAACTAACAGTTGTGCAATATGCCGAATTAACCCTTCTACAGAAATGATGTCCCCATAAATAAGTATCACATTTGCTGATGATTCCTCAATCTTCTCCATATTTTTCCATAATGCATTGGAAAATGCATTCCATGTGCCAGGGATCATTTTCAAAAAAGCTATGCAGATGTTATTGCTCTCCATATTTTCTCTCAAGTCTGATAGAAACTGAGTACCTCTGTGGTCATCTGGGAGCATCAGACCAACCCAGGACCAGCTGAAATGAAGCATCAAAAGGACTATCACAAGTGACAGAGATGTGTCCTTGGGAGCCATCTGATAGCGTGAATTAAATTGACCTTGGTCATTCAAGATAGAATCAAAAGGCCCAAAAGTGAGCTGAAGAGATAATAAAATACATTGCCATGAAATACAATCTCAGATCAAAATCAACAGATGGAAACAGAATTCAAGATGAAGATGGGCTTATTTGTAAACTCACTACATTTTTTTCTCTACAAAAATTGCTGACAGTCTTCCAGTTCCAATAACCTAGCTGGTCTTTCCCACTTCTCTGTTCATTCTATTTTAAGAAATGGAAATATGGGTCTATTAAATATCTTCATACTTTTCTTTGATAGGTCATTAAATCCAGTACCCCTATTTTACATTTTCAGATACCTATAATGCCACAAAGGATATTTTTCTCCTAGTTCTTACATCCCATTCCTCACCTGAGGTATTTTGTAGAGTTGTAGCAGTGTTCCAATGTGGGCAGAGGCTGACCATGATGGTCCTGTGAGTACAGCAGGTGACTTTCTCTTGTGCCCACAGTCACAGTTAGGAAGGGGACTGATTATCCCCGTACGCCAAAGAAAGGCACTATAAAAAATATTCTTTTCAGTATACAGAATATTATAGACATCATATCCAAGAGTTGTATTGGGTAGAAGATCAGGGTTTCTGTTGATCTCTTCAATGGCAAACATCAGGGCCAGAACAAACTTGCAGTTCTTAAATTTATACCTGCACAGATTTCACAAAATTACACAGGAAGAAATCATAGACCATACAACCTTTCTATTTGGTGTAAATGTAAATGTAAATGTTTCTATGAAATCATTATTTTAGTATCTTCTCATGAATGATTGGAATGAAAATGGAGATTTTAAGCAGATGAGGTTAGTAATATCCTACACTCATTCATTATGGTGCATGAGATTCTAGGTTATCATTATATTGCTTTATTTATCTTTAATGTGTGGAAAAATTAAAAAAAAACTCCATGAATAAGGAATTAGGTCCTGAAAAACAGCAGAACTCTTGTCTGGAACTTGGCTTTTCAGTTTCTTCAGTTATTGAAGGACAATATGTCTTGATCCAATCTCCCACTTTTCTGTAACAATACCCACCTTAAAATTAGCAAAAAATTAATTCAAATAATATATCACCACAGGTGTCATTTCTAAGACTTTTTAATAGGGTGGTCTGGAACATACTATGTAGAACAGGCTGATCTTGAAGTAATGAAGATATTCTTGACTCTGTCTCTTGGTTAATGGGATTAATTAATGTGAAACCACACCCAAATTTATTTCACCTTTGTGTGTGTTCATTAGTTTTGTATAACACTTATGTAGATGTGAGGTTTTGTGTAGGTATAGATTCATCAGTTTCATGAACTATGAGTCCAAGGCAGAGAAGGACATCCAGGGTCAGTTCAGGCTATCCACATGATTTCACGTGGAGTCTCTTAATTTGCTTAATTATTGATTGACTGACTAACTTATTTGATTGACTGAGACAGGTTCTGAACATGTAGCCTTGGCTGGCATGGAACACACTTTGTAAACAAATTTGACCTCAAAATCATGAAGACTTTCTGCCTCTCCTTTCCCAGTGCTGGAGAGAAGAGAGAATACTATGCTAACTGACTTCCAGTTTCTTCATTGTTTTCAGCACATAAGACTTGAACTCTAGCCAGCAAACTTGTAGGGAGTCACCTCTCCTATTCTACCCTCCATATGATCATTAGAATACAAGAGTATACTCATGATTGTTAGGAGGTCCAAGGTAAGGTCCTCAAACTTGCACCTAGAGCATTTTACCTTGTTAGGCAAATATGTCTAACAATAATGTGATAAGAGAAAACATTAGACCTCTAGTAATGCCAAAGATTCACACACAAAGAAATAGCATTACATTTTAGTGTAAAAGTCTGCAATTGACAAAAACGGTTTCCTTAAGATTATGTTTAGCAAATTGTTCTTCAGTTGCACATAAAATATTTCTTCTTTTAAGTTCTTTTCTTTTTTTTTAATTATTTTTTTTAATTTATTTAATACTTAATAATAATTCTTTGGTTTCTGGGCAAACATCCCCCTCCCCCCTCCCCTTCCTTATGGGTGTTCCCCTCCCAACCCTCCCCCCATTGCCGCCCTCCCCCCAACAGTCTAGTTCACTGGGGGTTCAGTCTTAGCAGGACCCAGGGCTTCCCCTTCCACTGGTGCTCTTACTAGGATATTCATTGCTACCTATGAGGTCAGAGTCCAGGGTCAGTCCATGCATAGTCTTTAGGTAGTGGCTTAGTCCCTGGAAGCTCTGGTTGCTTGGCATTGTTGTACATATGGGGGTCTCAAGCCCCTTCAAGCTCTTCCAGTTCTTTCTCTGATTCCTTCAACGGGGGTCCTATTCTCAGTTCAGTGGTTTGCTGCTGGCATTCGCCTCTGTATTTGCTGTATTCTGGCTGTGTCTCTCAGGAGCGATCTACATCCGGCTCCTGTCGGTCTGCATTCTTTGCTTCATCCATCTTGTCTAATTGGGTGGCTGTATATGTATGGGCCACATGTGGGGCAGGGTCTGAATGGGTGTTCCTTCTGTGTCTGTTTTAATCTTTGCCTCTCTCTTCCCTGCCAATGGTATTCTTGTTCCCCTTTTAGAGCAGGAGTGAAGCATTCACATTTTGATCATCCGTCTTGAGTTTCATTTGTTCTAGGCATCTAGGGTAATTCAAACATTTGGGCTAATAGCCACTTATCAGTGAGTGCATACCATGTATGTCTTTCTGTGATTGGGTTAGCTCACTCAGGATGATATTTTCCAGTTCCAACCATTTGCCTACGAATTTCATAAAGTCATTGTTTTTGATAGCTGAGTAATATTCCATTGTGTAGATATACCACATTTTCTGTATCCATTCCTCTGTTGACGGGCATCTGGGTTCTTTCCAGCTTCTGGCTATTATAAATAAGTCTGCGATGAACATAGTGGAGCACGTGTCTTTTTTATATGTTGGGGCATCTTTTGGGTATATGCCCAAGAGAGGTATAGCTGGATCCTCAGGCAGTTCAATGTCCAATTTTCTGAGGAACCTCCAGACTGATTTCCAGAATGGTTGTACCAGTCTGCAATCCCACCAACAGTGGAGGAGTGTTCCTTTTTCTCCGCATCCTCGCCAGCATCTGCTGTCACCTGAGTTTTTGATCTTAGCCATTCTCACTGGTGTGAGGTGAAATCTCAGGGTTGTTTTGATTTGCATTTCCCTTATGACTAAAGATGTTGAACATTTCTTTAGGTGTTTCTCAGCCATTCGGCATTCCTCAGCTGTGAATTCTTTGTTTAGCTCTGAACCCCATTTTTTAATAGGGTTATTTGTCTCCCTGCAGTCTAACTTCTTGAGTTCTTTGTATATTTTGGATATAAGGCCTCTATCTGTTGTAGGATTGGTAAAGATCTTTCCCCAATCTGTTGGTTGCCGATTTGTCCTAACCACAGTGTCCTTTGCCTTACAGAAGCTTTGCAGTTTTATGAGATCCCATTTGTCGATTCTTGATCTTAGAGCATAAGCCATTGGTGTTTTGTTTAGGAAATTTTTTCCAGTGCCCATGTGTTCCAGATGCTTCCCTAGTTTTTCTTCTATTAGTTTGAGTGTGTCTGGTTTGATGTGGAGGTCCTTGATCCACTTGGACTTAAGCTTTGTACAGGGTGATAAGCATGGACCAATCTGCATTCTTCTACATGTTGACCTCCAGTTGAACCAGCACCATTTGCTGAAAATGCTATCTTTTCTCCATTGGATGGTTTTGGCTCCTTTGTCAAAAATCAAGTGACCATAGGTGTGTGGGTTCATTTCTGGGTCTTCAATTCTATTCCATTGGTCTATCTGTCTGTCTCTGTACCAATACCATGCAGTTTTTATCACTATTGCTCTGTAATACTGCTTGAGTTCAGGGATAGTGATTCCCCCTGAAGTCCTTTTATTGTTAGGATAGTTTTAGCTATCCTGGGTTTTTTGTTATTCCAGATGAATTTGCAAATTGTTCTGTCTAACTCTTTGAAGAATTGGATTGGTATTTCGATGGGGATTGCATTGAATCTGTAGATTGCTTTTGGTAAAATGGCCATTTTTACTATATTAATCCTGCCAATCCATGAGCATGGGAGATCTTTCCATCCTCTGAGGTCTTCTTCAGTTTCTTTCTTTAGTGTCTTGAAGTTCTTATTGTACAGATCTTTTACTTGCTTGGTTAAAGTCACACCGAGGTACTTTATATTATTTGGGTCTATTATGAAGGGTGTCGTTTCCCTAATTTCTTTCTCGGCTTGTTTCTCTTTTGTATAGAGGAAGGCTACTGATTTATTTGAGTTAATTTTATACCCAGCCACTTTGCTGAAGTTGTTTATCAGCTTTAGTAGTTCTCTGGTGGAACTTTTGGGATCACTTAAATAAACTATCATGTCATCTGCAAATAGTGATATTTTGACTTCTTCTTTTCCGATCTGTATCCCCTTGACCTCCTTTTGTTGTCTGATTGCTCTGGCTAGAACTTCAAGAACTATATTGAATAAGTAGGGAGAGGGTGGGCAGCCTTGTCTAGTCCCTGATTTTAGTGGGATTGCTTCACGTTTCTCTCCATTTAGTTTAATGTTAGCAACTGGTTTGCTGTATATGGCTTTTACTATGTTTAGGTATGGGCCTTGAATTCCTATTCTTTCCAGGACTTTTGTCATGAAGGGGTGTTGAATTTTGTCAAATGCTTTCTCAGCATCTAATGAAATGATCATGTGGTTTTGTTCTTTCAGTTTGTTTATATAATGGATCACGTTGATGGTTTTCCGTATATTAAACCATCCCTGCATGCCTGGGTTGAAGCCTACTTGATGGTGGATGATTGTTTCGATGTGCTCTTGGATTCGGTTTGCCAGACTTTTATTGAGTATTTTTGCGTCGATATTCATAAGGGAAATTGGTCTGAAGTTCTCTTTCTTTGTTGTGTCTTTGTGTGGTTTAGGTATAAGAGTAATTGTGGCTTCATAGAAGGAATTCGGGAGTGATCCATCTGTTTCAATTTTGTGGAATATTTTGGATAATATTGGTATGAGGTCTTCTATGAAGGTTTGATAGAATTCTGCACTAAACCCATCTGGACCTTGGCTCTTTTTGGTTGGGAGACCTTTAATGACTGCTTCTATTTCCTTAGGAGTTATGGGGTTGTTTAACTGGTTTATCTGTTCCTGATTTAACTTCGGTACCTGATATTTGTCTAGGAAATTGTCCATTTCCTGTAGATTTTCAAGTTTTGTTGAATATAGGCTTTTATAGTAAGATCTGATGATTTTTTGAATTTCCTCTGAATCTGTTGTTATGTCTCCCTTTTCATTTCTGATTTTGTTAATTTGGATACACTCTCTGTGTCCTCTCGTTAGTCTGGCTAAGGGTTTATCTATCTTGTTGATTTTCTCAAAGAACCAACTTTTGGTTCTGTTGATTCTTTCTATGGTCCTTTTTGTTTCTACTTGGTTGATGTCAGCTCTGAGTTTGATTATTTCCTGCCTTCTACTCCTCCTGGGTGTATTTGCTTCTTTTTGTTCTAGAGATTTTAGGTGTGCTGTCAAGCTGCTGACGTATGCTCTTTCCTGTTTCTTTCTGCAGGCACTCAGCGCTGTGAGTTTTCCTCTTAACACAGCTTTCATTGTGTCCCATAAGTTTGGGTATGTTGTACCTTCATTTTCATTAAATTCTAAAAAGTCTTTAATTTCTTTCTTCATTTCTTCCTTTATCAGGTTATCATTGATTAGAGCATTGTTCAATTTCCACGTATATGTGGACATTCTTCCCTTATTGATATTAAAGACCAGTTTTAGGCTGTGGTTGTCCGATAGCACACATGGGATTATTTCTATCTTTCTGTACCTGTTGAGGCCTGTTTTTTGACCAATTATATGGTCAATTTTGGAGAAAGTACCATGAGGAGCTGAGAAGAAGGTATATCCTTTTGCTTTAGGATAGAATGTTCTATAAATATCTGTTAAGTCCATTTGTTTCATGATTTCTCTTTGTCTGTCTATGTCTCTGTTTAATTTCTGTTTCCATGATCTGTCCATTTATGAGAGGGGGGAGATCTCCTGCTTTTTTTTTAGTAAAGTAAAATGCTTTAAGTTTTAGTAAGGTTTCTTTTATGTATGTAGGTCCCCTTGTATTTGGAGCATAGATATTTTGGATTGATAGTTCATTCTGGTGGATTTTTCCTTTGATGAATATGAAGTGTCCTTCCTTATCTTTTTTGAAGATTTTCAGTTGAAAATCGATTTTATTCGATATTAGAATGGCTACTCCAGCTTGCTTCTTCAGACCATTTGCTTGGAAAGTTGTTTTCCAGCCTTTCATTCTTTCATTTTTATAGAAAAGTAGCATTATGTTTTATAGTTTCAAAAGACATATAGGGAAGAAGAATATTTCTACACTAAAAAATACTTGACAAAAAGGAACATGACATCTTTAGACGCAGAAATTTTCTATAGAAAGAATTCTGGCATTTTAGTCACATTTAAAAAATTCTGTTTTGCGTTTTTTGTTTATGCTTTAGTGAATGTTTGCTTCTTTGATACTTTGTGCTTCACTCCTTTTCTAAAACTTCTTTTTTTCCATTCATGTAACTGCAGATATGCCACATATCTGACATGCATGATGGCACAAGAAAAATGTTGCTGTTGTTCTTCCCTCCTCTGTATTCCTTTTTATAATTTCATGCCCCGAGGTATATATTATTTAAACCAAGTGGATTTTTCTAGTAACATGACACAAAATAAAACAAAAGACTTTGTGTATATAATTATTTAAAACAATATGTAATGATAAAACTTTTATTTATCAGGATGAAATTATGACAGCTACAGATTTCATAAAGAACATGAGAGACTACAAAGACAAAAATATGGGTGAAAAGTATAGGTATGAAAATACTTTACGTAAAATATATTATGAAGGAAGCTGAGGAGGATGGTGGCCCTATGGAAAGATCAGCAATCTCAACTGACCTGTATCCCTGAGATCTCTCAGAACCTGGCCCACCAATCAGCATATACCAGTTGATATGAGACTCCTGACACATATACATCAGAAGACTTCCTGGTCTGGGCTCAGTGAGAGAAGATGCACCTAGCCTTTAGAGACATGAGGCTCCAGAAAGTGTGGAGGTCAGGTGGGGTGGAGGTGGGGGAGTGGTGACATACTCTTGGAACCAGGGAGAGGAGGTATGAGATAGTGAGTGTTCAGGGAACAGACTGGGAGATGGATGAAGACTGGACTATAAAAAGGATTAAAGAATAATAATTTAAAAAAGAATTCTTAAATCAAATGTACAGGGAAACAAAATTAACCACACCATAACCACAGCTCCATGAACATTCATACAATTAAAATAACCAATCGGAGTCACATTTAGAGAGTCAAATATCATACATTTTCATACTCTTCATCTAGAATATCTCTCAGGAAGACACAAGATTGGATCCTGCAGAACTTGATGGAAAGACTCCATTGCTGAGGACACTGCATACCTGAATCACGGAATATAGAGAAATGACACTGTTACTCACCTGGATTCTTTATATCTCCTGGCTAGATTTCAGAGTGCTGGAATATGCTATTCATGCTACCAAAGAAAATGAAATAATCATCATTCTCACTAAGCTGGGTACCATGAGGGATACAGTAATGACTGGTTTATCTGATATGCCATCTGGTACTAAGATGGGCACACATGTTACATGTGGATCCAACCTTTGTCTGATTCAATATAATATTCACTCCCCAGTATAGAAAACATCCATGGCACTATAAAATTGCAAGACTCTGTGATAAGGAAAGTCATAGTCACACAGGAATAGTTTAATAATTTTATTATATTAAAGCACAAAACCAACCACTAATAGTTAATTGCTGTACCGGTGAATTAGTGCTTCCATTAGATATTCTCATAGGGTGTTTTTACAGTAAATGATACATAGTACACAAACCAATGCCTGTGATACAGAAAATAATAGACTATAAACATGGGTTAGATATCACACCCCTACAAACAATGCTGAGCAATCATGGCCAAAAAGAAGTAGAAAGATTGTATAGACTAGAGGCTGTGGATAATCTCAAGAAAGCAACATTTTCTTTCCACAAGAGATGCACATTTGAACCCAGCACAATTATGAAAGCATGTACAAGACCATGTGTATTCAAACAAGACACAATACCAACATGGAGGCGATAGTCATGAAATTTCACCCTGAGCTAAGATACTATTGAGATTTGATAGTTATTAGGTGAGAGATAGTCTATTTCCTCACTGTTGTGACCCTTAGGAGGTCAACCACACTCAAAGGAAGGTTTCAGTGATGATAGAACTTATAGAACACAAACTGTACTTGACTGGAAAAAAAGAAAGAAGTTAATTTTGTAAGAGGATAAGGGTCAAAAGAGAAGATATGAAAGTATAGGATGGGGTGGGTGATTACACTCAAAATGTTTTGTATGAAGTTAGTAAAGAATTAAATGCTTTTCAAGGAAAAAATTAAAAAGTTCGAGTTAAATGATACCATCGCACAGTTCCCTGCACCCAAATCCCATGGGGAAGAGAGTGTACTATACAGGAGTTTGGACATCCTGACGCAGTAGGACAGACTTGGACCACTGCACACCTCGGCCCACATCCCTGGTCCAAGGGGAAACTGCACAGTGCCTCTGGACACAGGGATATGAGAACAGTCAGGTGCCATACCTGCTGTTCTGGTCTGTGCCCAGGACCATTGGAACTGGCCAAACAGCTCCCTGCGCCCAAATCCTGTGTGGGAGAGATCTGGACCCTTAGAAGTGCAAATATTCCTGAGAAGTCAGAGGAGAATACCCTCTGTCCACAGTCCAGACACAAGAGGGAATCGGATATTGCCAAATGTGCCCGTGGGGTCCAAGGACTTACATGAGCAACAAGGGGCAGGACTCTTTGATTCTGGCCCACGCCTAGAGCTGGAAGACAGTCTTCAGGAGCACTGCCACACTTGAAATCAGAGCACCTATTCTCAGGAAAGGCTGTAAGAAAACAGGAAATCAGTTCTACAGGAGTGCTGACTCAGAGGCCTACAGCAAGGTAAAGTCACTCCCAGAAACAGTAAGACAAGTAAAAACTCATGACAACCCAATGGGTAGAGGCAAGCGCAAGAACCTAAGCAACAGAAACCAAGACTACTTGGCATCATTAGAGCCCAGTACTCCCACCAAAGGAAATACTGGATATCCAAACATAGCAGAAAAGCAAGAATTAGATTTAAAATCACATTTTTTTAGAATGATGGAAGACTTTAAGAAAGACTTAAAGAACTCCCTTAGAGAAATGGAGGAAAACCCAAGTAAACAAGTGGAAGCCCTTCGAGAGGAAACACAAAAATCCCTGAAAATTATAGGAAAACACAAGCAAACAGGTGAATGAATTGAAAATGGAAATAGAAATTATAGAGAAAGCACAAAGGGAGACAACCCTGGAAAAAGAAAACCAAAGGGAGAGACAAGGAGTTATAGATACAAGCATCATCAACAGAATACAAGACATAGAAGGGCAAATCTCAGGGGCAGAAGATACCATGGAAAACATTGACATGACTGTCAAAGATAATGTAAAATGCAAAAAGCTTCTAGCCCAAAACATACAGGAAATCCAGGACACAATGAGAAGATGAAACCTAAGAATAATAGGTATAGAAGAAGGTGAAGACTCCCAATTTAAAGGGCCAGTAAATATATTCAACAAAATTATAGAAGAAAACTTCCCTAACCTAAAGAAAGAGATGCCCATAAACATACAAGAAGCCTACAGAACTCTAAATAGATTGGACCAGGAAGGAAAATCCTCCTGTCACATAATAGTCAAAACACCAAATGCACAAAACAAAGAAAGAATATTAAAAGGAGTAAGGGAAAAAGGTCAAGTGACATATAAAGGCAGACCTATAAGAATTACACCAGACTTCTCACCAGAGACTATGAAAGTCAGAGGGTCCTGGGCAGATGTCATACAGACCCTAAGCGAACACAAATGTCAGCCCAATCTACTGTATCCAGCAAAACTCTCAATAACATAGATGGAGAAACCAAGATATTCCATGACAAAACCAAATTTACACAATATATTTCCACAAATCCAGTCCTACAAAGGATAATAGATGGAAAACTCCAACACAAGGAGAAAACTACACTGTACAGAAAGCAACAATATAATTTCCTTGCAATGAAAACAAAAGAGAGACAAACAAACATAATTCCACCTCTAACAACGAAAATAACAGAAAGTGACAATCACTATTCCTTAATATCTCTCAACATCAATGGACTAAATTCCCAAATAAAAAGACATAGACTAACAGACTGGATACATAAAGAGGACCCATCATTTTGCTGCATACAGGAAACACACCTCAGAGACAAAGACAGACACTACCTCAGAGTAAATGGCTGGAAAAGAACTTTCCAAGCAAATGGCCTGAAGAAACAAGCTGAAGTTGCCACTCTAATATCAAATAAAATTGACTTTCAACCAAAAGTCACTAAAAAAGATAAGGAAGGACACTTTATATTCATCAAAGGAAAAATTACAAAGATGAACTCTCAATCCTAAATATCTATGCTCCAAATACAAGGGCACCTACATTCCTAAAAGAAACCTTACTAAAGTTCAAATACACATTGCACCTCACATGATAATAGGAGGAGATTTCAACACCCAACTCTCATCACTGGACAGATAATGGAAACAGAAATTAAACAGAGACATGGAGAAACTAACAGAAATTACAAATAGATTTAACAGATATTTATAGAATATTCCATCCTATAACAAAAGGATATGCCTTCTTCTCAGTACCTCATGGAACCCTCTCCAAAACTGACCATATAATTGGGCACAAAACAGTCCTCAACAGATACAGGAAGATAGAAATAATCACATGCATCATATCAGATCACCATGCACTAAGACTGGTGTTCAATAACAAGAATAATGGCAGAAAGCCCCCATATACATGGAAGTTGAACAGTGTTCTACTTAATGACAACTTGGCCAAGGATGAAATAAAGAAAGAAATTAAAGACATCTTAGAATGTAATGAAAATGAAGATACAACATTCCCAAACTTATGGGACACAATGCAAGTGGTACTAAGAGGAAAACTCATAGCTCTGAGTGACTGCAAAAAAAAAAACAGGAGAGAGCATATGTCAGCAGCCTGACAGCACATGTAAAATCTTTAGAAGAAAAATAAATAAAAAACCTAAGAGGAGTAGAAGTCAGGAAATAAACAAATTCATAGTTGAAATCAACCAAGTAGAAATGTAAAAAACTATACAAAGAATCAGCAAAACCAGGAGCTGGTTCTTTGAGAAAATCAATAAAATAGATAAATCCTTAGCCAGATGAAACAGAGGTCACAGAGAGTGTATCGAAATTAACAATATCAGAAAGGAAAAGGGAGACATAACAATAAAATCTGAAGAAATTAAAAAAAATCAACAGATCCTACTACAAAAGCCTATATTCAAGAAAATTTGAAAATCTGTAGGAAATGGACAATTTTCTAGACAGATACCAGGTAACAAAGCTAAATCAGGAATAAATAAACCATCTAAACAACCCCATAATTACTAAAGAAATAGAAGCAGTTATTAAAAGTCTCCCAACCAAAAAGAGCCCAGGTCCACATGGGTTCAATGCAGAATTCTATCAGACCTTCATAGAAGATCTCATACTAATACTGTCCAAACTATTCCACAAAATTGAAACAGACAGAGCACTACCAAATTCCTTCTATGAAGCCACAATTACTCTTATACTGAAACCACACAAAGAGCAACAAACAAAGAGAACTTCAGACCAGTTTCCCTTATGAATATTTGTGCAAAAATACTCAATAAGATTCTTGCAAACTGAATCCAAGAACACATCAAAACAACCATCCATCATGATCAAGTAGGCTTTATCCCAGGGATGCAGGGATGGTTTAATATATGAAAATTCATCAATGTAATCCACTATATAAGAAAACTCAAAGATAAGAACCATGTGGTCATTTCATTGGAGGCTGAGGAAGAATTTGACAAAATTCAACATAGTGAAAGCCATATACAGCAAACCTGTAGCTAACATCAAACTAAATGGAGAGAAACTTGAAGCTATCCCACTAAAATCAGGGATTAGACAAGGCTGCCCACTCTCTCCCTACTTATTCACTATATTACTCAAAGTCCTAGCTAGAGCAATCAGACAGCAAAATGAGGTCAAATGGATACAAATTGGAAGGGACGAAATCAAAATATCACTATTCGCAGATGATATGATAGTGTACTTAGGCGACCCCAAAAGTTCTACCACAGAACTACTTAACCTGATAAACAACTTCAGCAAAGTGTCAGGGTATAAGATTAACTCAAACAAATCAGTTGCCTTCCTGTACTCAAAGGACAAATAGGCTGAAAACGAATTTAAGGAAATGACACCTTTCACAATAGTACCAAATAATATAAAATATTTTGGTGTGACTTTAACCAAGTAAGTGAAAGATCTTTATGACAAGAACTTCAAGTCTCTGAAGAAAGAAATTGAGGAAGATCTCAGAAGATGGAAAGATCTTCTATGCTTATGGATTGGCAGGATTAATATAGTAAAGATGGCCATTTTGCCACAAGCAATCTACAGATTCAAAGCAATCCCCATCAAAATTCCTACTCAATTCTTTATAGAGATAGAGCAATTTGAAATTTCATTTGGAATAACAAAAAACCCAGGATAGTGAAAACTATACTCAACAATAAAAGAATTTCTGGGAGAATCACCATACCTGATTTCAACCAGTATTACAGAGCAGTAGTCATAAAAACTGTATGGTATTGGTACAGAGACAGGCAGATAGATTAGTGGAACAGATTTGAAGTCCCAGAAATCAATCCACACACGTACAGTCACTTGATCTTTGACAAAGGACCTAAAACCATTCAATGGAAGAAAGATAACATTTTCAACAAATGGTGCTGGTTCAACTGGAGGTCAGCATGTAGCAGAATGCAAATTGATCCATTCTTATCGCCCTGTACAAAGTTTAAGTCCGATGACATCCACATCAAATGAGATACACTCAAACTAATAGAAGAAAGAGTGTGGGAAGAGTCTTGAACACATGGGCACTGGGGAAAATTTCCTGAAGAAAACACCAATGGCTCATGCTCTAATATAAAGAATGGACAAATGGAACCTCATAAAATTGCAAAGCTTTTGTAAAGCAAACGACACTGTCATTAGTACAAAACGGCAACCAAAAGATTGCCAAAAGATCTTTACCAATCCTACATCTGATAGAGGGCTAATATTCAAAATATACAAAGAACTCAAGAAGTTAGACTCCAGAGAGCCAAATAACCCTATTAAGAAATGGGGTACAAAGCTGAACAAAACATTCTCTGTAGAGGATTATTGAATGGCCAAAAAGCACCTAAAGAAATGTTCAACATCCTTAGTCATCAGGGAAATGCAAATCAAAAGAACCCTGAGATTCCACCTCACACCCGTTAAAATGGCTAAGATTAAGAAACTCAGGTGACAGCAGATGCTGATGAGGATGTGGAGAAAGAGGAATGTAGAGAATAGCCATGTTGGGGCACTAGGAGAAGGGGAAGCCCTTGGTCCTGTCAAGGTTGGACCCCCAGTGCATGGTAATATAGGGGGGCATAAGGGGAATGTATAGGGGAAATACCCATGTGGGGGAGGGGGAAGGGAGGTAATGGGGGCTTGTGGACAGCAAACCATGAAGGGGAATAATGTTTGAAATGTAAGTAAAGAAATATATCTAATAAAAAAATATAAAAATATTTAAAAGGTTCATCTAATGGAGAGTCATTGGGTCAGAATTGTGAGAAACAAGAAAATTATAGTTTTTATCAATAGACAGTATAGATTTAAAAGCATATATACATAAATATGGCATGTATTATTTTGACAATTTTGTACATCTAAGCAAAGGTTTATGAACTCAATATGGAGAGAAATCACCACTACATAATTCATGATGAAGCAGCATAGTCAATCCAAACTTTCCACATAAAGTAATGATAAGGAGATAGGGACTTTGCCTCCACGATTTCAGTACTTTTAGATTCACATTTTGAGAAAACATAGTATGTCATAAACATGTATGATTCATGACAAATTTATGTACAATTAATGATAAAACTGTTTAAAATTCAACACTATTTTACTTCATACTTCGTAATTTTTTTCATGCACCGTGTTTAAAACTGGATTTTATAGATTGGTTAAACAGTCATTTTGATTAATATATTCAAAGTATGTAATGTTCATGAACATTTTTTATAATGACTGGATTTGTTTTTCTTTTTCTTTTTCCTTCCCATATTATAACCCATCTATATCCATGCTCTCTGTCTCTGTCATTCTCTCTCTCTCTCTTGTGTGTGTGTGTGTGTGTGTGTGTGTGTGTGTGTGTGTGTGTGTGTGTTTAGAAAACAAACAGCAAAATTGAAAGAGCAACCAAACAGTTACTTTGAAAAAACAGGGAACCTGAGTTTGATGGTACAACATTAGTAAAAAAGTCCAAGAGGCAAAAGCAGGTAGATTTCTGATTTCAGGATCAGCCTGGTATACATAGAGGGTTTTAGGGCAGCCAGGGCTAAAAAAGAAATTTATTTCTCAAAGAAAGTAAGAAAGAATGAAGAAGCAAACAAAGAAAAAGAGAGAGAGAAACAAAAATGTTCCATGTGGAATATGGGTGCATGCCTTCAGGCTCAGCACTCAGGAGGCAGGGGCACATGGATCTCTGACCACCTGGTCTACATAGTATGTTCTTCATTGCTTTTCATTATTGGAGGGAGTCAGGACAGGTACGCAAGTAAGGCAGATCTCTGTACACAGGAATTGATCTACTGGCACCATGGAGCAATGCTGATTATTGTTTTGCTCACTTTGACTGGCTCAGTCTTTTTTTGGAACCCAGTGCCACATTTGCAGAGGTGGTACCCCAACCACAATGGACTGGGTCCTCTCACATCAAGGAAGGATTAAGAAAATACCCTACAGGTCTGCCTACAGCCTGATTTTATTGAGACAATTACTCAATTGAGTCTTCCTCCTCTCCCGTGACTCTAGTCTGTGTCTAGTTGATATAAAACTAATCAGCACACCAAGAAAAAAGATGAACAAATCTACAAATGTTTCAGAGAATGTGAAAATGTTAAGAACTTGGTAATAATACTTTAATAAATGTGTAAGACAATGAGTACATGAAAATAATCTTAATAAGTGGTTATTTACAAGATGTTTCTTGGAATAATGATCATAACAGAACATGTAGACAAATCTGTAGAAAATTACTCAGAATTCTGAGTAATTTTTTTGTATTATTTCTAAATGTTTACTGCATCATACAACTTACACTGAAAATTAGAGACTACTTTATGAATTATTTACTTATTCAATTAGAGGAGATAAAGTTGAAACATTATACAATTTAATAATTTCTTAATCTGTTAATTTAAAAGAACATTAACCTACAAAGGTCTAGATATTTTCTTCACCTGTTTCTGTTATCTATATTTATTTCTGTAAGTGATAGTTTGAGGTAAATGGTAGAAAAATATTCACAATGCTGACAATGACTGCTATAAGCACTCACCTAAGCAAACCAAGTAGGGAAGAACCCTGAACACAGGAGCTGATCCACTGGCCATGGAGCAATGCTGGTTTTTTTTGGTTTGCTCACTGTGGCTTGCTCAGTTTGTTTTCCTATTGAACTCAAGACCACGTTTACAGAGATGGTACCCTACCCACAATGGACTGGGCCATCCCACATCAAGGAAGGATTAATAAAATACACTACAAACCTGCCTATACCCAATCTTATTGAGGTACTTACTCAATTGAGTCTCCCTCAACTCCAATGACACCAGTTTGTGTCAAGTTGACATAAAAGTAACCACCACACCAAGGAATGAGATAAAAAATCTACAAATGTTTCATACAATATGGAAATGTTAAGAAATTGGTAATAATAGTTTAATAAACATGTAAGATAATGAATACTCAAAAAATCTTAAGTGCTTCTTTACAAGATTCTTATTAGAATAATGATCATAACAGAATATGCAGATAAATCTTTAGAAAAGGTCAGCATTCTGAGAAGTTTCTTGTATTATATGAAAATGTTTACCACATCAGGTCATTTACACTGAAAATTAGAGAATACTTCTTGAATTATTTACTTATTCAACTACAGTAGATACAGTTGAAACTTCACAAAATTCAATAATTTCTTAATCTGTTAATTTAGAAGAAAATTAACCTACAAAGGTCTAGATATTTTCTACATCTATTTCTGTAGTTTATATTTATTTGTGTAAGTGATAGTTTGTGATAAATGCTAGAGTAATTCCTACAGTGCAGACAATGACTGCTATCAGCACTCACCTAAGCAAACTATGGCAAAGCTCTTGCATCAGAGAGGTTGGCACATACTTGAATGGCTGTTTGTGTTTGTGTTTCCAGCTATGCTGGAAGTTACCTTTGTATATTACAGCTTCTTTGTTAATTATCAACCTGAGTGCCAGTTAAATAACAAACAGTAGATGACAAAATATCAGTGAATACACTAAAGCAGATATCACAATTGTACTTCTCAAATAAATCAATGCAGTCAAAATACATGATAGATATCCATGAACGAATTTAAAGGCTACTCAAGGGCTATTCTAAATATGATGAAAAGAACACAAGGTTGCAATTCATGAAGTCACGACTTCAAGTGTAAGGCACCAGGCAAGAGTAGAGAAATGTGCTCAAGATAAAGATACATTTAGGGGTCGAATTATTTTCACTGCTAATACACGTAAGGATAAAATGGACAAAACAATCTCAGGTGACTTTTAGACACCAGAGCAATGTCCTAGGAAACTTAGAGCAGCTCCAAATTTTTATGTTCTTTTAGTTGGGAAAATATAATACGAATATGTGTATGTAGGTAATGTTTGGGAATTGTATAGACAAAACTGTTAAATATTTTATAGTGAAAATACTGTTTCTTTGTAATGAACTACTTTGATTTTTTTCTATATAAGATGTTGAATAATTTTTATAGGATGAAATACTTTCATTCTTTCATCATGGAAAAATCCAACTACTTATGGCTCTCGTCTCTGACAGTACACTCTGTCTACCTATGGGTCTATTGCTGCATGAGGTAAAACGAACTACATACACATGTACATTCATGCCTGGACTGTTGAAAGTAGGGAAGAGTGGAAAAAGAGAGGAAGAAGAGATCTTAATTATAATGAAATAGAAGGAGCTCCACCCAGCATCCAGTGTCCCCAGGCCACTAGGCATATGACACATATTTAAGGTTTGATCCTTAAACAATTTTCTACCATGAATTCCCTTATTGAGATATTAATTATGGCATACAGATATAGAAGTTTGGCTCTATGGCCATCTTTGCTATGTTAGTTTCAAACTAAATGTGTCAAGACTCCAAATAGCTCATAATTTTTCCATTTGAACATATTTCTTCTTCTACTATCCTTGATTTTTTTTATTTTACACCACAGCAAGTATTTAACAATTACACAGTGGTATCACACAGAGCACAAGTCACATTCAGAAGTATGTTTTCTTTCTTTCTTTTTAATCTGATTTTTTCTTTTCTTTTTTTTTTTTTTGATGGATGAGCAGAGCCCCAGTAGTCACACTTTATTTCTTCTCTCAGTCTTTTGATACTTTCTTAGACAAAAGTTCTTGGTAAAATTACCTCACAGATAAAATGTTACACAAAAAGAGAGTTACAGAAGTATGTAAATATTACGTTCAAAGCAGTATTTCATTCCATAAGCTCATTATAAGTTCAGAGCAACAGTTTCATGTGGCCTCGCTTAATCATGGTGCACATCTGTGGCTTCATCCTTGGAGCTGACCTAGAGTGAATGTTTTCCTAGATCCCAAATCTGTCCCAAGCCTTTTTCTCTTCTTAGTGCAATTTGTGAAAGTTCATTGTTTTCCTCATAATGCAGTCTTTGCTTAAAATGTTATGAAGAGTGGGCACATTCTATTCTTGATTCTAACTTTATCACATTTTTCTGGCAAGACAACTAAAACCATCTCCTTAAACTTTCTTCATAAAATTATTTGAATCAAATCAGCAATGCTATGAAGTCACTAATTCATCTAAACGGCATTAATTCTTTCAAGTTCATCTTCTTGTTGAACCACAGGAAATTTGCTCAATGGTGGACCGGTGCCCAGAAATCATTAGGTTATGTGATAGTGGCAGGAAAAGCATATCAGCATCAAGAAGCAATCCTAGGACAAAGTCTTTGGGATGTGCCCCTCCAGAGTCCACCCATTGCAGCCATATTTGCTTGCCATAGTCTTTCCTAGATGGCTTCTGTCAAGAATGGCCCTCAAAGTCTCACATACTTAAATGATGTCACCAGGGAGTGCAACTGTTGGAAAAGAATTAGAAGAATTAGGATGTGTGACCTTGTTGGAGGAAGTGTGTCGCTGGGGGTAAGATTAAAAGTCAGTGTTTCTCTCTGACTGCTGCCTGTACATGAGGATGAAACTCTCGGATACAGCTCTGGTCCCACCATGCTCCCATCGTGATGACAACAGACTGACCCTCTGAGAGTATAAAGCAAGCCCAGACTAAATGCTTTCTTTCACGGGAGTTTCCTTTGATCATGGTGTCTCTTCATAGCAATAGAACAGAGGCTAGGACACTCCTCGTGGCTTCCTCAGCTGGCTTTCTTATAAAACCAGGACCACAAGCCCAGGGCTGGCAGCATACAATGAGCTGGGCCCTCCCACATGAATCTCTAAATAAGAAAATACCCTATAGACTTACCTATAACCAGATCTTATGGAAGCATTTTCTTTTTCTTTTTTTTTTAATTTAGAGAATACTTTATTAGTTTTTGTAATCAAACCCACGTATATAAGACCTTACATATTTAATACAGTGTGTTACCCCTGTACAAATGGAAAAAACTTAAGTTCACCATTTCTAGACCAATATGGCTGTTAATTTCTGTGCAGTGCCAACTCAACACAGTAAACGGGGATACTTTTTTCGAAAGTTGACAGCACAGGTAAAGTTTCAAAAAATTCAAATTATATATCTGTATATATATATATATTCATATTTATATTAAAAGACCAATAATAGCAGTGTGTTATGCATCAACAGCAGCAACAGCTTTTCCAGGTTCTGCAGTCATCTGAACAAAACTGTCGAGACATCCAGCACACTCCATTAAAAAAAAAAGTAAAAAAACAAAACCCGAGAAAACAGCACAGTTCTGTTACTCTTGTGGTACCTGGCACCATTTTTTTTTAAATTAGCTTCTCAATCATCATCTGGAAAGAAAACATTCTGAGCAACATCATTAAAAACAGCTCTGATAAAGCACGGTCACTACTACGTATCATAAAGCAGGTACAAGCTATTTTACATCCACAGAGGTATGATACAGTACTGTCCTACATCTATAATACTAGAGGATACAATTTAAAAGGCATTATTTGAGACTTGATTCTACTTTTCCAGCAGAGGGCCCAAAGGATGGTGTGACACAGCTTTGTAAAGAAACATACTCTAGACAGGATTTCCTTTCACTAGTGGCACACTTCTAAGGATTCATTCTCTCCATGAATGTCAGCTAAAACCGTTATTAAAAAAATGAAATATCCCTAGAACAAAACCGTATAACCACCGGATTCACATGAAGATGACCTAGTGGAGATAAGCTGGACCTCACCTTACCAACAAGCTATCAAATCTGTTATGTTTAAACAGTGAGACCTCCAAGGAAGGAGATGCCAAGTAGTGCTTCAAAGCTTCGGACCACAATCAAACACAGCATCCTTTTCAACAGAAGCAGAAGCTCATCTGAATATGCTCATGGATGCTGACATCAACATTTAATCATCTCCTCACTCATCCAGGAAGAGGGGGAGATCAGTTACTACTGTACTTTATTGTGTTCAACCAAATCACCATGTTACAAAAATAGCAAGCTGCCATAATAAAAAATAAGGCTCCTCTATCCAGCACCAGATAGCATCATTTTACTTTCAAGCCTAGAAATTGCACACTTGTATATAAACCAATCGAAGATGAGGATTGAGAGTTCATCTTGGTGGATTTTTCCTTTGATGAATATGAAGTGTCCTTCCTTATCTTTTTTGATGACTTTTAATTGAAAATTGATTTTATTTGATATTAGAATGGCTACTCCAGCTTGCTTCTTCTGACCATTTGCTTGGAAAGTTGTTTTCCAGCCTTTCACTCTGAGGTAGTGTCTGTCTTTGTCTCTGAGGTGTGTTTCCTGTAGGCATCAGAATGCAGGGTCCTCATTGCGTATCCAGTTTGTTAATCTATGTCTTTTTATTGGGGAGTTGAGGCCATTGATGTTGAGAGATATTAAGGAATAGTGATTATTGCTTCCTGTTATATTCATATTTGGATGTGAGGTTATGTTTGTGTGCTTTCATTCTCTTTGTTTTGTTGCCAAGACGATTAGTTTCTTGCTTCTTCTAGGGTATAGCTTGCCTCCTTATGTTGGGCTTTACCCTTTATTATCCTTTGTAGTGCTGGATTTGTAGAAAGATATTGTGTAAATTTTGTTTTGTCATGGAATATCTTGGTTTCTCCATCTATGTTAATTGAGAGTTTTGCAGGATACAGTAACCTGGGCTGGCATTTGTGTTCTCTTAGGGTCTGTATGACATCTGTCCAGGATCTTCTGGCCTTCATAGTTTCTGGCGAAAAGTCTGGTGTGATTCTGATAGGTCTGCCTTTATATGTTACTTGACCTTTTTCCCTTACTGCTTTTAATATTCTTTCTTTATTTTGTGCGTTTGGTGTTTTGACAATTATGTGACGGGAGGTGTTTCTTTTCTGGTCCAATCTATTTGGAGTTCTGTAGGCTTCTTGTATGCCTATGGGTATCTCTTTTTTAGGTTAGGGAAGTTTTCTTCTATGATTTTGTTGAAGATATTTACTGGTCCTTTGAGCTGGGAGTCTTCACTCTCTTCTATACCTATTATCCTTAGGTTTGATCTTCTCATTGAGTCCTGGATTTCCTGTATGTTTTGGACCAGTAGCTTTTTCTGCTTTACATTATCTTTGACAGTTGAATCAATGATTTCTATGGAATCTTCTGCTCCCGAGATTCTCTCTTCCATCTCTTGTATTCTGTTGGTGAAGCTTGTATCTACAGCTCTTTCCGGGAGCCTCCGTGCACCAGGGTTCCAGATGGCGTTTGGTGTTTTCCTCTGGCGTCTGGATGTGCACAGAGTGCAGTCTCTTCTGGTTTCCCAGGCGTGTCCGCCTCTCTGAAGGTTTAGCTCTCCCTCCCACGGGATTTGGGTGCAGAGAACTGTTTATCCGGTCTGTTTCCTTCAGGTTCCGGCGGTGTCTCAGGCGCAGGGGTCCTGCCGCCCCTGGGCCCTCCCCTACGGGAACCCAGAGGCCTTATACAGTTGCCTCTTGGGCCAGGGATGTGGGCAGGGGTGGGCAGTGTTGGTGGTCTCCTCCGCTCTGCAGCCTCAGGAGTGCCCACCTGACCAGGCGGTTGGGTCTCTCTCTCACCGGGTCTGGGAGCAGAGAGCTGCTGCGGGCCGGGATCCGCGGGTGTGGGACTTCCGGTAAACATAGGAAGTCTAATCTGATTTTTTCTAATGATTTTCTCATACATTCAAAGGCAAACTCTATTGCCCTACTCCATGGTCTTTTTCCACTGATGCATGGGTATTTTTGGTATATACCTCGGATAAGTATACTTTATCTCCTCTATAAAGAGCAAAAACATAATTCTTGTCACTACTTTCCTAAGAAATCAGATTTTCTGACACTATTTCTTAATATTGCAAATTTCAGTAAAGCCTAAAAATGCCCTACGTGGCCATCCTCCCAGATAGAGTATTTTGGGAGCACACACACATGAAGGACGAAAAGCTCTAGACACATATATGGTAATCAAATAAACATTTAAATCTGCTTTAGAATAAAAAAACTTTTGGAGGAAAAACAAAAACAATATTAAAACAATGAAATTAAAAGAAAGATAGAAAGAAAAAAGAAAGAAAGAAAAGAAGGAATAAAGAAGAAAAGACATGTGTAGAACAGAAAAGGCTCCTAAATCTTAATGGGGCAGTCCTCTTCTGAAATCAGCTGGGTTTACTATAGTCATTACTTGTCACTCTTGCAATATTCTAGGCTCTCAGGGGTCTCTTCACTCATTTACATCATCCCTTCCCTCAAGAGTACATATGAACTTCAAGAAAACCTAGAAATTCAAAGTCATACTTAAATTAACTTACCCATATTCTGAAATCATTAATACTGAAAATACTCTAATTATCTGGTGTTACAAGCATGACAGACAAAAAATCATGGATATTGAATAACAACAGGGAAAGCAAAATGAATAACATCAAATTTATCAATTTTCCTTTTAAAGAGGAAAAGTAGTACACAAGAAAATATAGTTGAAGAGATCTGAGAATGGAAAATGATTGTGGAAAAAACTAAAGGAATTTTTTATCTATATATCCACTAAATCATAAGAATTCAGAACTTTTAGAATGAATAATAGTACTTACTGTATATGAGTGTCTCGATAACTGTATGGCATATATTTATGAGGAACTTTGTTGCCTGTGTATGCTACATGTAGAGGGAAAAATGCACCAATTGTCACATCTCCTTTGTGGCAAAAATAATTCTTGCTTGTTAGACAGCAGTCATTGTCAGAAAAGGCACACACATAATCAGGAATATACAGGAGCCCAAATATAAAAATCCAGAACATCCTATTAACATATATATCTGCCCAGCCATAAGACTGATAGATACATATCTAATGATTTCCAGTAGGTATATATTTAGTTCAAGTGTTTGTGAATATTTTGTGCTTCTGACTGTTAATTAGTACAGCTGTGGCATTAGTCACCCACAAGTTCATAAGGACTCTTCTGGCACTGCCAATGAGAGTTGTATAACTCTGCTCCCTTAGGTGCTGCATCTGAGGCCCTGTTTCCTGATTTAAAAACAAATTGAAATTTATGTTTTGAATCTTCAATTCTTGCCAGAGGCACCATGATTTCAGCTAAGAAGTCACTGGGAGATAAATGATCAACTTCCTGACTGGGCTGTTGGGGCTTAATTTGAAACTTTTAATACGACAATTTTGGCTGATGAAATCATGCTACAACAGAGGTTGCAGTGGTAGATGAATTGGAAGAAGGCCTGAAAATGTCCATGCTAGTCTTGCACAGGGCATGTCAGTGGGCCATGCTATCACAAGGGCAATATTTGTATTTTATTCTTTGTACTCATTGACTCCTGTCTCAGAATTTTCTTCTATGATATATTTTTATCTGAAGAAAATGTGTTGTCTGCACCAAACACAATCAGTTTATTTCTCACTTTGGAAAAGTTAGTAGTCCTGCTGGATTTCTCAAATTATCTACGTAATTTCAATGAAAAAAATCAAGTCTATATTCTGATATTTGAACTTCTCTCCTCATACATTTTTTCTTTAATCCAAGGTTAATGTTTGAGTAAAAGTGTCTTTGTGCTCCATTTCTGCATCTAGACCAGGATGTTTACCTGCTGTTCATCATGCTCTGAAATTATTATGTGTTTCTTATTTAAGCAAAATGTATGGCAATTAAAGGCCTTACAATCTGTCCTTTCACCTAAATACTGAGGGAAGCGATCTTCAGCACGGTTCTCTTTCTAACCTCCAGCAGTTTAGGATAATGAATGTACTATCTACTGTGATAATGTTATGAAAGCATGCACTGCTCCCCAATAAGTCAACTCACCTACAGAAAAATGGGAGAATAGAGTGAACAAAATCCCAAATGAAACAAGAATAAAAAGCACTACCATAAGAAATGTTAACCAGTCACAGTGTAGCTTGTTGGAACTGTTGTTTTGCTTTAGATTAACAATATTCAATGAGCATATAGTAGACAGAACTTGTCTATTATAAGACTGAATGCAATGAACAGGCACAGGGAAACTTTCTGCTCAGTATATCACAATTTTAGTGCAGTCATAGGTAATAGAGCAAGCCTATGTGTCATTCAATTCAAATATGCTACTCCTTTTGTAACAGAGAACTAAATCTTCAGAAAAGGAAGTACACTGATGAATTTTTCAACAAGATTCTTTGGCAACATCTCTCTTTTCCCCGCTCCATCTTTCCCACTGTCTTTTGTGAGTTATAGAATCTGTTGCCTTGTTAATCAAGGGCCATAGTCACAGTAGTCCTGGCAACTGTTACCCATCAAAAACAACTACTCCTCTCCTCCTCTTCCTCCTATTCTTCCTCCTCTTCCCCACCACCAGCATTTCCATCACCCACCAACAACACCACAATAGTACACAGCCAAGAATGAAAATTCTGGATCATTATAATCTTCAGAAATAGTGGTAGAAGGTGTCAGAATGATTCCTTTTTCACATGAGAAAAGTGTAGTGTCTTTCATATGTAAGTTTCAAGAACGTTCCTAGGGAGAGAGAGCTGAAATCCCAGAATTGTGGACAATCCAGAGACCTCAGGACAGACTTCCACTTCTGCCCACTTCTGCCCATTTCTGCCCACATTCCTGGTCCAAGAGGAAACTACATAGTGCCTCTGGATACAGGGATATAGGATCAGCCAGTGGCAGGAACCAGTTGATTTCTGGCTATGCCAGGAACTGAATTGAACTGGTACCACAGCTCCCTGTACCCAAGTCCCATGGGGGAGAGAGCTGGACTGTCAGAAGTACGGATATTCCTGAGAAACTAGAGTCAACGAATATTTTCTGCCCACATTCCTGACTGAAGAGGAAATCATCTATTGCCATCTGTGCTCCCTAGGCACAGGGACATAGGAAGAGTCAGGGGCAGGACTCTTTGGGTTTCTGCCTGTGCCCAGAGCTGAAGCCAGTGTCTAGGAACACCTACACATCTGAGTGAAGATCTCTCTGTTCACATATCTGGATGAAAGAAAACAGGTCAACAGGAGTGCTGACACACAGGCCTAAAGGAGGGCCAAGCCACATTCAGAGTCAGCAAGACAAGCCAACACCACAGAAAACCTCACTGTGAGAGGCAAGCATAGGAGACTAAGCAACAGAAACCAAGACTACTTGCCATCATCAGAGCCTAGTTCTCTCACCAAGGCAAAGAGTGGATATCCAACACACCATAAAAGCAAGATTTAGATTTAAAATCACATTTTATGATAATGAAAGTGGACTTTAAAAAGGACTTAAATAACTTCCTGAAAAAAAATACAGGACAACACAAGTAAACAAATAGAAGCCCTTAAAGACGAAACACAAAAATCCCTTAAATAATCCCTTAAAGAATTACAGGAAAACACAACTAAATAATTGAAGGAAATGGACAAAACCATCCAGGATTTTAAAAATGAAAATAGAAACAATAAAGAAAGCACGAGGGGTTGGGGATTTAGCTCAGTGGTAGAGCGCCTGCCTAACAAGCGCAAGGCCCTGGGTTCGGTCCCCAGCTCCAAAAAAAAAAAAAAAAAAAAAAGAAAGCATGAAGAGAGACAACTCTGGAGATAGAAAACTTAAGGAAGTGATCAGGAGTCATAGATGCAAGCATCACAAACAGAATACAAGAGAGAGAAGAGAGAATCTCAGGGGGCAGAAGATACCATAGAAATTCCTCCTGTCATATAATAGTTATGGTGTTTGGCGTTAATAATAACACCAAATGCACAAAACAAAGATAGAATCTTAAAAGCAGTAAAGGAAAAAGGTCAAGTAACACATTAAGGCAGAACTATCAGACTTCTCACCAGAGACTATGAAAGCCAGAAGATCTCGGACAGATGTTATACACACCATAGAAGAACACAAATGCCAGCCCAGGCTACTATATCCAGCAAAACTCTCAGTTAACACAGATGGAGAAACCAAGATGTTCCATGACAAAACCAGGTTTATAGAATATCCTTCTAAAAATTCAGCCATACAAAGGATAATAGATGGAAAACTCCAACACAAGGAGGGAAAGTATACCTATTCAAAGCAAGAAAGTAATCTCCTTGCAACCAAATCAAAAGAAGAGAGACATACAAGTAGAATTCCAACTCTAACAACAAAAGTAACAGGAAGCAACAATCCTCACTATTCCTTAATATGTCTTAACGTCAATGGACTCAGTTCCCCAATAAAAAGATATAGACTAACAGAGTGGATCTGTAAAGAGGACCCAGCATTTTGCAGCATGCAGGAGACAAGACAGACACCATCTGAGAGTAAAAGGCTGGAAAACAACTTTCCAAGCAGATGGTCCAAAGAAGCAAGCGAGAATAGCCATTCTAATATCAAATAAAATCAACTTTCAATCAAAATTATCAAAAAAGATGTGGAAGGAAACTTCATATTCATCAAAAGAAAAATCCACCAAGATGAACTCTCAATCCTAAGTATCTATGCTCCAAATACAGGGTCACCTACATTCATAAAAGAAACCTTACTAAAGCTCAAAGCTCACATTGCACATCACAAAATAGTAGTAGAGTGTAGGGAGCGGCTAAAGATGGCGCCGACATCCAGTGGTTGTTTGTGATAAACACCCACAGCGCATGTGTTGGCAGTTCTCCGGCAGCTTCAGGTTGGAGTGATATTCATGCTAATGATGTATTTCATGCTCCACCAATCCCTAGAGGACAAGTATATAGCCATAGCCTGTCTTGTATATAAGGCTGGTGCCTTTGTTCCTCAGGGTCCCCTGTATCAACAATGCGGTGTTCCTGCAATAAAGGCTGTTGAGAAGAATCCAACGGTGTTGCGTCTCCCTTTCTGGATGAGGTGGGCATTACAACTGGTGGCCACATACGGAGACCCGAGAAAATTCTCCTGGATTCAGAACTCTTCAGAATCAGGACGGCGACGTCGGTAAGATTCCCGGATAAGGGACAATAAGGCTCCTGGATAAGGGACTATAAAGCTCCCGGGTAAAGGGACTATAAAATTCCCTAATAGGGACAATAAGGTTCTCTGGAGTAAGCAGAGATGATGAAAGCCTTGGTTTAGAGGCAAAAATGTTTGTGGAACACAGCAATGTTGTTTTCCCCAATTGATCCTCTGTGGGTTGGACTAGCACTTTTGCCTTTTACCCTTTTTGTGTTGTGGTGTTGTTACTGTTTGAATTGCCACCGTCCAGGACACGAGTGCATTTGCTGGGAAGAGCCCACTAATGATGAGCTACAAGATCATGTGTAAATAAACACGTCAGCCCGCCCTGCTTGTAAATCGATCGTAAATAAGCTCGTAAAGCATGGGAAACTCACACTCCACCCCACTGCTGTCAGCTCTTCAGGAGCTTCTTGGTCAGCGTAAGCTTAAAATCGAAAGGAAAATTCTGTTGAGTTTTCTTGATGAATGTAACCGTTGTGCTCCATGGTTTATAGTGTCAGGATCTCTTACTTTAAGAGCATGGAACAAGTTAGGAAAAGATCTGGATAGGGAAACAACAGAGGGCAAGCTTAAACCAGGGACAAAGCTGCTTTGACGAATGGTCCGTGCCTGCTTAGAAGATAAACGATGTGAAGAAGCTGTTAGGACAGGTCATAAAATCCTTACAGAACAACAAGAAAGTATGTCAGAGGGAGAGAAAGTTTTGAAGGAAGAAATAAAAAAGAAAGGGAGGAAAGGAAGTAAAAGAAAAGACAGAAAAAAACAAGGCGAGGATAGAGAAAGAAAAGAGCAATAGTCCAGACCTAGAGACAAAGAAAATATATCCCTCTTTAAAGGCATTGACCTTGGGAATGTCTAGTGACTCAGAGCTTAGTGAGAATGACTTGGCAGACCTTGAGGAAGAAACCAATCATAAATAAAAGTTCCCCAGATAAGGCCTCCAGCTATGGAGCAAGTATAGTGAGTAGGAAATTTAATTTATTGGATCCCGCTCTAGTGGCTGTGTGTTGGTTGATAGCCAACGTTAATTTTTGAAGCATAGTGTTTTATCTGTACTTGTGCTCACAGCCCACACAGTAGGGGGGAGCGAAACTAGCTGTGGAGCTGCTGCAGTGAGCATGGAGGCTTCTCAGTCTCACCCAATTTTTCTGGCTCTTCAAGAGCTGTTTGAAAGAAAAAGGCTTAGGATAGGGAGATTTCTTAGTGAATTCGATGCCATTGCACCTTGGTTTGCTGTCTCTGGGAATCTCACAGTGGACAGCTGAGATAAGCTGGGGAAAGATTTAGATTTTGCTTGGGAGCAAGGAACCTTGAAAGCACTTAGTGCGTAGCTGCCTAGAAGATCAGAAATGCTGTCAACAGGCTATAAAAAAGGGACAGGCTGTGTTAGAAATGCTACAGGAGGAACGATCTGAAAAGGCTGGGAGTGACGCGGGGGAAGATTCTAAGGAAAACAAAAACAAAAAAGGAATTTATCCATCCCTCAAAGAACAAGGTCAGAAAAAAAATAAAAAAAAATTCCAGTTGTTGCTTTTAGTGGCCTGACCTTCAACACTTGCTCACAGAAGGAGAGCGTTCATTAAGAGAAGTTCTTTCAGGGAGCCTACCTTATCTGTTGGCCTTATTCCAAGAGAGGAGTCAGTCTCCAACATTAAGTTACCTTTCCCATTGGTCATCATTAACATGGAGAGTGCCTTTGATCCTATCCCCTCAGCAGCCAGTTCCTGCCTCTATGGTCAAAATGCCCCAGGTTTGGGGACAGGAGAGCCCCTGAAGTAGTTTCAGAAAAAGTCTACAGCAGACTGTGAGTAACTGTTTTGCCAGACAGAACAGGCTTTACTGTAAGATGATAAGAGGAGAAAGTCTTGGCACCAGCTCTTCAGCTTACTCCAATTAGAGGCTGTGGCCAAGGTCAAGATTAATGTTTTCTTTTCCATGGGCCTTTAGCCCACTGAGACAGTTTTTGATAAAGGGCTGCTACTGAGGTCCTAAAACTCCCAGGTGAACTGGTTACAATTCTTTTGTCAGCCACTTGACGAAAAAAATCATCTAAAAACAGTGAATGACTTTCAAAAATTACTAGAACACATAAATTGGATTCGACCCTATATTAAAATGCCTAATATAGATTTACAACCACTCTATGAGATCCTGAAAGGGGATTCTCAGATTACTTCACCCCATGCTTTAACTAAGGAAGGACAATTATCCTTAAGGAAAGTAGAAGAAAGACTGGAAAGGGCAATGCTAAGAAGGTACAAGGAAAAGGAGGATCTCTTTTTGTGTATACTGAGAGCCTTTCATCAGCCTACAGGAGTGCTATGGCAACAAGGACCACTTCTGTGGATTTATCCCCATATTTCTCCAAATAAGACCCTTGAATGTTACCCTTCTGCTGTTGCCCAGCTTGCTATGTTAGGTGTTAAATCTTGCATTCAGCATTTTGGTATTTTACCCAAGAAAATTATTATACTTATACTACAGCTCAGATGGAAACATTGTGTGCCTTGATAGATGATTGGGCCATATTACACTGTAGTTTTGATGGAAAGTTTGACAATCATTCTCCTAAGGATCCTTTGCTACAATTTTTTACTGAACATCCAGTGATTTTTCCAAAGGTCACTGCCTCAGAGCCTTTGTCTGGAGCGTTAGATATTTATACAGATGGCTCCAAAACAGGTGTAGGTGCCTATATGGTTGATTCGCAAGAACCAGTATTAATTCAATACAGTCCAGGTACCCCCCAAATTACAGAATGTAAAATTGTATTGGAAGTTTTTAAAAGATTTCATGATTCTTTTAATTTAATTTCTGATTCTGCTTATGTAGTTAACGCTGTGCGCTCACTTAAAATTCAGGGCCAATTAGGTCGACTAGTACTGTATGTCAAATTCTTTTAGAATTCCAAAAATTGATTTGGGCCAGAAAAAATAAAATTTTCATACAACATATTCGAGCTCATACTTATTTGCCTGGTCCCATGGCCAGCAATAACGCCCTGGTGGATGCTAGTACTCATAGAGAGTTTATTTTTCATGCTGCTCCGGTTGATCTCGCTAGAGAATTTCATCAGAAGTTTCATGTTCCTACATTCACTCTTCAACAAAAATTTAAAATCTCTAGAGCTTCAGCTCGTGATGTGGTATTACGTTGCCAGAATTGTGTTCAATTTCATCACCCTCCTCAGGTGGGGATTAACCCTCGTGGTTTGCTCCCGCTAAGACTTTGGCAAATGGATGTCACACATATATCTCAATTTGGAAATTTAAAATATGCTCACGTTTCTGTTGATACCTGTTCCGGTATTGTACATGCCACTCTGATGACTGGTGAAAAGGCTCATAATGCCATTAGTCATTGCTTAGAGGCATGGACAGCCTGGGGAAAGCCTGATAGTCTCAAGACAGACAACAGGCCTGCCTACACAGCAAAGTCCTTTCAGGCACTTTGCCAGACAATGCAGGTCAAGCATACTACTGGATTACCGTACAATCCCCAGGGTCAAGGAATTGTGGAAAGAGCACATTGTACCTTGAAAGAGCTTATACAAAAACAAAAAGGGGGAATTGCCTATGGCAGAACATCAAGAGAACAGTTGTCATTAGCGTTTTTTACTTTGAACTTTTTAATCTTGGCCGCACATGGCCGCACTACACCTATGACTAATGCAGAAGTAAAGTGGAAGGATATCTTAACTGATGAATGGTGTGGCCCAGATCCCATAATTTCGAGATCTAGGGGAGCTGTTTGTGTTTTTCCACAGAATCAAGACAATCCAATCTGGGTGCCTGAACATTTGACTCGAAAACTGCTTCCTGCTATTCCTGAAGATGAGACTACAAACCCTACTATTACTACTGGGAATGGTAATTCAGGTTGATTCACTCACTCTGTGGGCTATTGCCAGATCCTGGCCAGTACTTATGCCAGTTCATAGCAATTCTACTGTTTTGCCAACTTTTTTCTCCACCTCCTGTTTGCGTGGTGTTCCTTGTATAGTGCCAAATGGAGAATTGCCCCAATGGTATACTGCCACTAATCTTTCTTTGTTGCATACATTATGTTTTACTCTTAAAAATTCCTCCCAGCCTTGTATATGGCTGTGAAGGACCACATTGGCTAATTGGTTAGATCCTGTTAGCAATAGTGCTATGGGCACTGGAACTATCCTGGCTGCTTTGAGTCAAGTTACCCAAGGAGCCTCTTCAGGCAGTGGAGACACATCAATCAATAATTCTGCTGAGTTGAACATTACAACTTTGATTATAATGTATAATTGTAGTTTTCCATCACCCCCGGGGCAAGGCAATCACACACTGGATAACTCTACCTGTCGTAGAGTCCTACCTACTTGCCCCCCATATCAAGCGTTTCCACCTAATTTTACCGCATGTCAGAGTCCATTCCATAGAGCAAAACAATTCCTACTGGAATTTGAATTTTCCCCTCCTCTTGGCAATGTACAGTATGATCGGGGAAAAAATAAGACTGGTAAGTGTAATTTTTGGCCTTGGTGTCAATGGGTATTATCAAATGAGCAGGGAGCATACACATCTCTAATTCCTTTTGCCCGATTATTAGGTGAAGACTTTACATTGTATAATATTTCAGCCACTAGAACAAATAACAAAACCAGTTTAGTAAATGTAAAGATTAATGGCCTTCTAGCAAATGATACTGCCATTGGAGCTTCAGTATGTGGTAGACCACCTTTCTTCTTTCTGATAAGCACTAATGTAAGCAATAATGCTTTAAATTGTAATAACTCTGATGTAGTCTGCTATTTAGCTGAATGCCGGGATGGCACCAATGATACCACAGTGATGGTCAAGATTCCCTCCTTTGTGCCAATTCCAGTAGAGGCCAACCCAGATAATTTTCCCATACTTCATTTACTAAGAATCAAAAGGGATTTTGGTATTATGGCCGCTATAATTTCAGCCATTGTACTATCAGCCGCTGCAGCAACAACAGCCGCGATTGCTATGACTAATCAAGTACAGACGGCTGAGACTATCAATCAGATTGTGGAAAGAACCGCAGTGGCATTAGAAATACAAGAAGAATTTAATGCCCACTTGGCATCTGGCTTTCTATTAGCTAATCAACCGATAGATTTAATTCAAGAACAAATTGAAGCACTATATCATATGACACAGCTGTCCTGCATTGCTTCCCTTAGAGGTTTATGCATTACTCCTTTGCAAGCTAACCTTTCTCAGTATTCTCAACAGAGCAAAGAAATCTCGAATTATCGGAAAGGAAACTGGTCCATGAAAGCGGAGCAATTATCGAGACAATTGCTGATGCAGATTGCTGTCCTTAACAACACTAGATTGGAACCCATCACGTTTGGAGATTTCACCTCATGGATTACCAATGCTTTCTCGATTTTTTTTTTAAAGAATGGGCTGGCATGTTTGCCTGGGGGGCCATTGTCCTTTTGGGATGCGGAGTATGTCTATGGCTTTTCTGCCGTTTACAACAAGAACATGCCAGACACAAAGCGATTGTTTACCAAGCTATAGTTGCCATTGATAGTGGTACGTCTCCCAACATATGACTGGCTTCTTTAAAAAATTAAGAGTTCACCCTAGATCATATTTTGTCACTGTCATGTGATGCCATTGTATCCAGAGACGGGCAACTTTCCTCGGGTTCAGACCAACCTAAGACACGGGGCCCGGTGGCAATAGGGTTACTGAAGGACAGGTAAGGCCGAGTTCGGGGAGGAACGACCTAAGAAAGGAGCAATGACATAAATTGACGTGACACCCAGATCTAGACCAGTCATTTTTAGAAAACAAAAAAGAGGGAGCTGTAGGGAGCAGGTAAAGATGGCGCCGACATCCAGTGGTCGTTTGTGATAAACACCCACAGCGCATGTGTTGGCAGCATTCCAGCAGCTTCAGGTTGGAGTGATATTCATGCTAATGATGTATTTCATGCTCCACCAATCCCTAGAGGACAAGTATATAGCCATAGCCTGTCTTGTATATAAGGCTGGTGCCTTTGTTCCTCAGGGTCCCCCATATCAACAATGAGGTGTTCCTGCAATAAAGGCTGTTGAGAAGAATCCAACGGTGTTGAGTCTTCCTTGCTGGACGAGGTGGGAGTTACAGTAGAGATTTCAGCACCCCACTCTCATCAATGGACAGATTATGGAAACAGAAATTAAATAGAGACATAGAGAAACTAACAGAAGTTATGAACCAAATGGACTTAAAGGTATTTATAGAACATTCCATCCTAAAACAAAAGGATATACATTGTTCGCAGCATCTCACAGTACCTTCTCAAAATTGACCATTTAATTGGTCACAAAATGGGCACCAGCAGATACAGTAGGATAGAAATAATCCCATCTTCCTGTCAGATAACCATAGACTAAGGCTGGTCCTCAATAGCTACAAAAATGTCAGAAAGTCCACATGAAAGTGGAAGAATCCTCTACTCAATAATAGCTTGGCCAAGGAAAACATAAAGAAAGTATTTAAAGACTTTTTAGAATTTAATAAAAATGAAGTCTCAATATACTGAAATTTATGGGTCAGAATGAAAGCAGTGATAAGAAGAAATCTCATAGCTATGAGTGCCTCAAAAAAGAAACAGGAAAGAGCATATATTACCAGCTTGACAGCACACTTAAAAGCTCTAGAACAAAAAGAATCAAATAGACACAAGAGCAGTAGAAGATAGGAAATAATGAAACTAGGAGCTGAAATCAACCAAGTAGAAACAAAGAGGACTATATAAAGAATCAACAAAACCAGGAAGAAGTTCTTTGAGAAAATCAACAATATAAATAAACCCTTAGCCAGACAAACCAGTGGGCACAGGGACAGTATCCAAATTAACAAAATCAGAAATGAAGAGGGAGACATAACAATAGAATCTGAGGAAAATAAAAAAAAATCAGATCCTACTACAAAAACCTACATTCACCAAAACTGGAAAATCTGTATGAAATGCAAAATTTTCTAGGCAGATACCAGGCACCACATTTAAATAAGGATCAGACAAACCATCTAAAGTGTCGCATAACTCCTTCAGAAATAGATACACTTATTAGAAGTCTCCCAGCAAAAAACAAACAAACAAACAAACAAAAAACTCCATGACTAGAGGGTTTAGTGCAGAATTCTATCAGACCTTCATACCAATAGGAAACCTCATACCAATACTGTCCAAACTGTTCCACAAAACAGAAATAGACGGAGCACTACCCAATTACTTTTATGAAGCCACAATTACACTTATACCTAAATCACACAAAGACCCAACAAAGAAAGAGAACTTCTGACCAATTTCCCTTATGAATATCGACACAAAAATACTCAATATAATTTTAGCAATCCATATCCAAGAACACATTAAAATGTTCATCCATCATGATCAAGTAGGGTTCATCCCAGGGATGCAAGGGTGGTTCAATATATGGAAATCCATCAATGTAATCCACTATCTAAACAAACTCAAAGATAAAACACATTATCATTTCTTTAGATGCTAAGAAAGAACTTGCAAAATTCGACACCCCTTCGTGATAAAAGCCCTGGAAAGATCAGGAATTCAAGGCCCATAGCTAAACTTATTAAAAGCAATATACAACAAACCAGTAGCAAAACTTAAACTAAATGGAAGGAAAGTTGAAGCAATCCCACTAAAATCAGGGATTAGACAAGGCTGCCCACTCTCTCCCTACTTATTCAATATAGTACTCAAATTCCTAACCAGAGCAATCAGACAACGAAAGGAGGTCAAAGGGATACAAATTGGAAGGGAAGAATTCAAAATATCACTATTTGCAGGTGATAAGATAGTATACTTAAGTGACACCAAAGTTTCAGCAGAGAACTACTAAGCCTGATAAACAACTTAAGCAATGGGGCTGGGTATAAAATTAACTCAAACAAATAAGTAGCTTTCCTTTACTCAAAGAATAAACAGGCTGAGAAATAAATTAGGGAAAGGAAACCCTCCACAATAGTCCTAAATAATGTAAAATACCTCAGTATGACTCTAACCAAGCAAATGAATGATCTGTGTGACATGAAATTAAAGTCTCTCAAGAAGGAAATTGAGAAAATCTCAGAAGATGGAAAGACCCCTCCCTCCCATGCTCAGGGATTGTCAGGATTAACAGAGGAAAAATGGCCATTTTTTCTAAAAGCAATCTACAGATTCAATGCAATCCCCATCAAAATTACATCTCAACTCTCCATAGAGTTAGAAAGAGTAATTTGCAAATTCATTTGAAATAATCAAAAAAATGAGGATAGCAGAAACTGTACTCAACAACAACAGATTTTCTGGGGGAATCACCATCCCTGACCTCAAGGAGTATTACAGAGAAATAGTGTTAAAAATTTTTATGGTATTGGTACAGAGACAGCAAGTAGATCAGTGGAACAGGATTGAAGACCCAGAAATGAACCCACAGACCTATGATCACTTGATCTTTGACAAAGGAGGTAAAACAATCCAATGGAAAAGAGATAGCATTTTCAAGAAATGGTGCTGGTTCAACTGGAGGTCAGCATGTAGAAGAATGCACATAGATCCATTCTTATCACCCTATACAAAGCTTAATTCCAAGTGGATCAAGGACCTCCACAATAAACCATATACATTCAAACTAATAAAAGAAAATATGAGGAAGATTTTCTATTACATGGGCAGTGGGAAAAATTTCCTGAAAAAAACACCAATGGTTTATGCTCTAAAATCAAGAATCCACAAATGGGACCTGAAAAAACTAGAAATCTGCTGTAAGGCAAAGGACACTCTCATTAAGACAAATTGGCAAATTTTCAACAAATGGTGCTGGTTCTACTAGATGTAAGCATTTCCCACAAATTTGGAAAAGATCTTTACCAAGTAAATATCCAAAATATATAAAGAACTCAAGAAGTTAGACTACAAAGATCAAAATAACCCTATTAAAACATGGGGTACAGAGCTTAATAAAGAATTTTCAGCTGAGGAATAATGAGTGGCAAGTGACAGAGAAGTACCTAAAGAAATGCTCAACATCTATTGTGAGCGATGCCCTTGAAACCCTCCATTATTGATGTTAATGTTATGGTTAGAGTTAAGTATGACTGGGTTCATGGAAAATCCCCAGCCAGCTACAGAAGACTAATATAAATCTGGTGGTCAGGATAAATAATGATATGATAAAGTTGTGACCTTGCTGAGAAATACATCTGATGTCAAGATGCCCAATGTGATGACCTATAATCTGTCTGAGAAACCAACATCCTGCTGACTAATAGATATGACAAATCTGTAACTTTTCTTGAAAAACCAATCCTGTGGACACCAGCTGATCACATGAATACTATGTCCTTAGCCTGCGTAAATGTTTCACACTCCCCCCCCCCTTTGTTACCCCTGTTATGGTATAAATTCAGCTTTTGGGAAAAATAAAATTTTTGCCATGATCAGGCTCTTGTCTTTGTGTCCTTCTTCACGTCTCTTGTCCCCCATTCTCTTCCAGGTATCCTCAGCACCCTTGTTGACAAACATCCTTAGTCATCAGGGAAATGCAAATCAAAACAACCATGAGATTCCACTTCACTCCAGTCAGAATGGCTAAGATCAAGAACTCAGGTGAGGACTGACCCTGGACTCTGACCCCATAGGTAGCAATGAATATCCTATTAAGAGCACCAGTGGAAGGGGAAGCCCTGGGTCCTGCTAAGACTGAACCCCCAGTGAACTAGACTGTTGGGGGGAGGGCGGCAATGGGGGGAGGGTTGGGAGGGGAACACCCATAAGGAAGGGGAGGGGGGAGGGGGATGTTTGCCCGGAAACCGGGAAAGGGAATAACACTCGAAATGTATATAAGAAATACTCAAGTTAATAAAAAAAAAAAAAAAAAAAAAAAAAAAAAAAAAAAAGAACTCAGGTGAAAGCAGATGTTGGCGAGGATGTGGAGAAAAAGGAACACTCCTCCATTGTTGGTGGGATTGTAATCTGGTAGAACAATTCTGAAAATCAGTTTGGACGTTCCTCAGAAAATTGGACATTCCACTACCTGAGGACCCAGCTATACCTTTCCTGGAAATATACCCCAAAATGTCCCACCATACAACAAAGACACAGTCTACTGTGTTCATAGTAGTCTTATTTTAATGGCCAGATCTGGAAAGAACCCAGATGCTCGTCAACAGAGGAATGGATACAGAAAATGTGGTACATCTACACAATGGAGTATTACTCAGCTATCAACAATGACTTCATTAAATTCATAGGAAAATGGATTGAACTAGAAAATATCTTCCTGAGTGTGGTAACCCAATCACAGAAAAACACACATGGTATGCACTCACTGATAAGTGGATATTAACCCAAAAGCTGAAGTTACCCAAGATACAATCCACAGACCACACATAGCTCAAGATGAAGGATGACCAAAATGCAGATGCTTCATTCCTTCTTAAAGGGGGAACAATAATATTCATAGAAGGGGATTTGGAGGCAACGTTTAGAGCAGAGACTGAAGGAATGGTCATTCAGAGCCTGCCCCATATATGGCTCATATATATATACTGCCACCGAAACTAGACAATGTTGAAGAAGCTAAGAAGTATATGCTGACATGAACTGTATATAGATGTCTCCTGAGAGGCACAGCAAGAGTATTTTACAAACAGAGGAAAATGTGAGCAGCAAACCATTGTACTTAGCAGGAGATCCCTGTTGGAGGGATTAGAGAAAAGATTGAAAGAGCTGAAGGGGCTTGCAACCCCATAAGAACAACAATGCCAACCAAACAGACCTCCCAGGGACTAAGCCACTACCCAAAGACAATACATGGACTGACCCATGTCTCCAGATGAATATGTAGAAGAGGATGGCCTTTTGGGCACCAGTGGGAGGAGAAGCCCTTGGTCCTACCTAGTTTGTACCCCAGTATAGGAGAATATTGAGAGGGGGCATAAGGTAGGGGTGGATGGGGAGAGGAACACATTTATAGTAGAAGGAAAGTGGGATGGAATACGGGGCTTATTTCCAGGTATCCAGGAAAGGGAATATCATTTGTAATTTAAATAAAAATATATCCAATTAAAACAAAGATTCTTTTGTGGAGGATAACCATAAGACTTAAACACATATGTTTGAAGAATTGTCCTGGTAGCAGTACGAGGCATTTATAAAACCTTTTTTCCTTGCATGTTGTGTCAAGAGTCATTCTTACAATGTTTTAAATGAATATTTGTGAAAATACAATATTTTTGTTACTGATATAGGTATTATAATCCAACAAGAACAAAAACTAGCTTGTTACAAGTATTTAAGGACAAACATTAAAGAAAATTGAGTTAATTAGTAAGATTGTCTGTGAAGAATGGGGCCATGTACTGACCTTGAAGATGCAACTCTATGACCCTAATGCTTATGTACGCATCTCTATCAAGTATAGAGTATGTTGGTACTATCCTTACCTGTGTATCTATCAATTTCTGAGTTATTAAAGTACCCTGGTTTGAATGTGCTTGGCCCAAGGTATGGCACTATTTAGAGGGGTAGCCTTGTTGAAGTAGATGTGTCAGTGTGGTTGTGGGCTTAAGACCCTCACCCTAGTTGGCTGGGAATCAGTATTCCACTAGTAGCCTTCAGATGAAGACATAGAACTCTCAGCCCCTCCTGCACCATGCCTGCCTGGATGCTGCCATTTCCCTACCTTAATGATAATGGACTGACCTTCTAAACCTGTAAACAAGCCCCAATTAAATGCTGCTTTTATAAGAGTTGCCTTATTAATAGTGTTTGTACACAGCAGAAAAAACTACCTAAGACATGAGAATAAATTAAAAAAATTAATCTATACTTCCTGTAAACATGTATTCCTCTGGGTCTCATTTAAAACCTCATACAATGACACACCTTGTAGATACTACAACTGGTACACTAGAGCATCTGTAGGCACCATTCATGACACAGATTCAAAGATTAATGCCAGGTGCCTTACTAGTATTCTTTGCTTCCCTATCCTCATTTGAATCCTAGACCATTTCTCACTGCCAGAGGAAAGTTTTTTAAGATTCTTTTATCTAACTCTTGAAAGAACTGGGCATAAGCTGTGCCAAAAAACCCCACAAAAAGCAAAAAGCAAAAACAAAAACAAAAAACAACAAAAACAAAGAAACAAACAAAAAACAGAACAAAAAAAGACCTGAATTCAAGTTGTTTTCTCAAATGATACACACGATAAATTAAGGCCCCAACAATATACATGAAGATGTGGCTCAGCTTTTACAGCTACTATCTGCTCTTTCAGAAGACTTGGGAACTATTCCCAGAACTAAAATTGAAGCTCACAACTATAGGTAACTCCAATTTTATGGAATACAATGCATATTTCTGATCTTTACTGGTAATAGTCATGGGTGTATTGAACAAACTTACATGTGGGCATAATTCCAATGCACACAAAATAAAAATATTAAATTGTTTGAATCTTCCCAAGACTGCTTTGAGTTGCCCTATTCTCAACAATGTAAATACTTCTAATGATAGAGAAGTCAAACTCTGATATCAAAATAGAGTTTGAATTTTTCAAGAAAATCCAAAGTGAAGGTATTCTGGAAAGGAAAACCTAATAAAGCAAATGCAAATCTCGATGTAATACCACTTTCACAACACTGATGATGCAAAGAAGTTGAGAATAGAAGACCATTGAAGAGAGAATTTAAGGGTAAATTCAATAACAGCCAATGAAAAACTTGAAATTGTGTATGAATAGAGCACAAGAGAGTTTGGGGATACCAAGGAAAGACCAAATCTCAGAATTATGATTAGAGAAAGAGGAGAATGAAAAAAGAGAGAAAATATCTCCAGTGGAGGTATAATTTGAGGAATGTCAATGTTAAAAGGCATAAGCTATGTGTACTTAACAGGAAAGATGAAAAATTTAAAACTTTGAAAAACCAGGAGAAGCAAAGACTACAAATGTTTATGGGTTGGCAGGAAAAAACTTGTGAAAATGTCTAACCTATCAAAAGCAAATTATATATTCAATACAATCTCCAAAAATATTCAAGTCTTCAAAGAACCTGAAAATAGTCTTGAAGTACATGTGAAAACAAATAAAGGCTCAGGACAAAAAATTCTTAATATAAAAATATTACTAGAGGCATTTCCATTCCATGTTCCATCTTAAATTTAAGAGAAATAGTATAACAACAGTATGGTACTGTGCACAAATGGGCTCACTGACAAATGGAGTAGAACTGAGGACCCACACGCAAAATCACTGTCTTGCAGTCATTTGATCTTTTAAAAATGATGTGATATTTTAGAGAACAAACATCTTCCAAAGTGTTGGCTAAATTGCATAGCTTCACTTAGGGAAGAAACTAGATATTTACCTTCACCTTGTACAAAACTCAACTATAGAAGTATCACAAAGGACTGTAACTTAACATGATATCCTAATCCTTAATCATGATATCCTATAGGTAATAGGGAAAAATATAGGGAATATCATTGAATTGGCTTGGAAGGAGTTTCTGAACAGGACCACAGAACACAAGCACAGAGATGAATACCATTATTAAGTGGACCTCATGAAACTAAAGAGCTTTTGCACCCAGCCTTTAGAAAATGAAACGGTATCAAGAAAGGGGAAAATCTTTACCAGCTATATGTCAGACAAGTTTATATTTAGAACATAGAAGGGATTCAAAAATCTGAACAGGACAGGCTCTGGATGGGGAAAGGATCTTCAACCCTACATCTGACAGAGGGGTAATATTGAAAATGTACACAGAACTCAGTAAGTTAGACAGTAATAAGCCAAATAACCCCATTAAAAATTATGTTGCTTTCAGCTTCTGACTATCACAAATAAGGCTTCTGTGAATATAGTGGAGCAAGTGTTCCTCTGCCACTTTTGGGTATATGCTCAAGAGTGGTATAGCTGGGTCTTCTGGTAGATCTATTTCTAGTTTTCTGAAGAACCTCGAGTTTGATTTCCAAGGTGGTTGTACCAGCTTGCAACCCACCAGCAATGGAGGAGTGTTCCTCTTTTTTCACATTCTCACCAACATGTGCTGTTATCTGAGTTTTTGATCTTAGCCATTCTGATTGTTTTTTTTCTTCTTTTTTTATTTATTTAATACTTAATAATAATTCTTTGGTTTCCGGGCAAACATCTCCCTCCCCCCTCCCCTTCCCCATGGGTGCTCCCCTCCGAACCCTCCCCCCATTGCCGCCCTCCTCCCACCAGTCTAGCTCACTGGGGGTTCAGTCCTAGCAGGACCCAGGGCTTCCCCTTCCACTGGTGCTCCCACTAGGATATTCATTGCTACCTATGAGGTCAGAGTCCAGGGTCAGTCCATGTATAGTCTTTAGGTAGTGGCTTAGTCCCTGGAAGCTCTGGTTGCTTGGCATTGTTGTACATATGGGGTCCCGAGCCCCTTCAAGCTCTTCCAGTTCTTTCTCTGATTCCTTCAACGGGGGTCCTATTCTCAGTTCAGTGGTTTGCTGCTGGCATTCGCCTCTGCATTTGCTGTATTCTGGCTGTGTCTCTCAGGAGCGATCTACATCCGGCTCCTGTCGGTCTGCACTTCTTTGCCCCATCCATCTTGTCCAATTGGGTGGCTGTACATGCATGGGCCACATGTGGGGCAGGCTCTGCATGGGAGTTCCTCCAGTCTCTGCTCCAATCTTTGCCTCTCTCTTTGCCATTCTGATTGTTGTACTGTGGAACTCAGGGTTGTTTTGATTTGCATTTTGCTGACAAGTAAGGTTGGTGAACATTTCTTTAAGTACCTTTAGGCCATTCAAGATTCTTCTGTTGCGCAGTCTCTGCTTAGTACTATACGTCATATTTTGATTAAGTTGTTTGGCTTTTGAAGGTTATCTTCATGGGTTCTTTATGTATTTTAGATATTAGCCATCTATAGGATATGAAGTTAGGAAAGATTTTTCCCAATGTTTGGGTTGTTGATTTGTTCTATTGATTGTGTCATTTGCCTTACAGAAGCTTATAAGTTTCATGGTTTCCTATTTTTCAATTTTAGATCCTTAGCCATTCGAGTTCTGTTTAGGAAGCCCCCCCCCCCCAACACCCGTGTCAATGAGGCTCTTTCCTATTTTCTCGTTTATTATGTTCCACTTATCTGGTTTTATGTTGAGGTCCTTGATCAACTTGGACTTCACCTTTCTGCAAGTTGAACAAATACGCATCTGAGTGGATTAAATCAGATAAAAAAAGACATGCATGATATTTACTCACTAGTAAGTGGATATTAGCCAAAAATGTGCAGGATAGCATCCACAGAACCCAAGAATGTACTCCAGCTGAAAGGTCCAGGTGAGGATGCATTCATCCCACTTAGGAGGGTGAAGAAAGCAATAGGGGTAGAGAATGAGGCAGGGAGTTTCCTAGGTTGGAAAAGGAAAGGGAGGAGGAAAAGGGGAATATGATCAGTTATGGAAAAGTGGGAGAAACAGGAGAGAAGGCTTGAGGACCAGCAAAATGAATGGAAATATGCAACCTCAAGGGGATGGAGGAACCCTCTAGAATGTACCAGAGACCTTTGAGGTGAGACTTTATAACGACTCAAAATTAGAGACCTTAAATACAACAACAACAGTATCCTTTGCCTTACAGAAGCTTTGCAGTTTTATGAGATCCCATTTGTTGATTCTTGATCTTAGGGAATAAGCCATTGGTGTTTTGTTCAGGAAATTTTCTCCAGTGCCCATGTGTTCGAGATGCTTCCCCACTTTTTCTTCTATTAGTTTGAGTGAATCTGGTTTGATGTGGAGGTCCTTGATCCACTTGAACTTAAGCTTTGTACAGGGTGATAAGCATGGATCGATCTGCATTCTTCTACATGTTGACCTCCAGTTGAACCAACACCATTTGCTGAAAATGCTATCTTTTTCCCATTGGATGGTTTTGGCTCCTTTGTCAAAAATCAAGTGACCATAGGTGTGTGGGTTCATTTCTGGGTCTTCAATTCTATTCCATTGGTCTATCTGTCTGTCTCCGTACCAATACCATGCAGTTTTTTATCACTATTGCTCTGTAATACTGTTTGAGTTCAGGGATAGTGATTCCCCTAGAAGTCCTTTTATTGTTGAGGATAGTTTCAGCTATCCTGTGTTTTTTGTTATTCCAGATGAATTTTCAAATTGTTCTGTCTAACTCTATGAAGAATTGGATTGTTATTTTGATGGGGACTGCATTGAATCTGTAGATCGCTTTTGGTAAAATGGTCATTTTTACTATATTAATCCTGCCAATCTGTGAGCATGGGAGATCTTTCCATCTTCTGAGTTCTTCTTCAATTTCTTTCTTCAGAGGCTTGAAGTTCTTATCATACAGATCTTTCACTTGCTTGATTAAAGTCACACCGAGGTATTTTATATTATTCGGGACTATCATGAAGGGTGTCGTTTCCCTAATTTCTTTCTCAGCTTGTTTCTCTTTTGTGTAGAGGAAGGGTGATTTATTTGAGTTAATTTTATACCCCGCCACTTTGCTGAAGGTGTTTATCATGTTTAGTAGGTCTCTGGTCGAACTTTTGAGATCACTTAAATATACTATCATATCAAGTGCAATTAGTGATATTTTGACTTCTTTTCTAATCTGTAGCCCTTTGATCTCCTTTTGTTGTCTGATTGCTCTGGCTAGAACTTCAAGAGCTATATTGAATAAGTAGGGAGTGGGCAGCCTTGTCTAGTCCCTGATTTTAGTGGGATTGCTTCAAGTTTCTCTCCATTTAGTTTAATGTTAGCTACTGGTTTGCTGTATATGGCTTTTACTATGTTTAGGTATGGGCCTTGAATTCCTATTCTTTCCAGGACTTTTATCACGAAGGGGTGTTGAATTTTATCAAATGCTTTCTCAGCATCTAATGAAATGATCATGTGATTTTGTTCTTTCAGTTTGTTTATATAATGGATTATGTAGATGGTTTTCCATATATTAAACCATGCCTGCATGCCTGGGATGAAGTCTACTTGATCATGGTGGATGACGGTTTTGATGTGCTCTTGGATTCAGTTTGCCAGAATTTTATTGAGTACTTTTTTTTTGTCGATATTCATAACGAAATTGGTCTGAAGTTCTCTTTCTTTGTTGAGTCTTTGTGTGGTTTAGGTATAAGAGTAATTGTGGCTTCATAGAAGGAATTCAATAGCCGTACATCTGTTTCAATTTTGTGGAATAGTTTGAATAGTATTGGTATGAGGTCTTCTATGAAGTTCTGATAGAACTGGGCACTGAACCTGTTTGGACCTGGGCTCTTTTTGGTTGGGAGACCTTTAAAGACTTATTCTATTATTTAGGAGTTATGAGGTTGTTTAAATGGTTTATCTGTTCCTGAATTTAACTTCGGTACCTGGTATCTGTCTAGGAGATTGTCCATTTACTGCAGATTTTCAAGTTTTGTTGAATATAGGCTTTTATAGAAGGATGTGTTGATTTTTAGAATTTCATCTGATTCTGTAGTTATGTCTCCTATTTCATATCTGATTTTGTTAATTTGGACACACTCTCTGTGTTCTCTCGTTAGTCTGGCTAAGGGTTTATCTGTCCGGTTGATTTTCTCAAAAAACCACCTTTTGGTTCTGTTTATTCTTTGTATGGTCCTTTTTGTTTCTAGTTGGTTGATTTCAGCTCTGTGTTTGATTATTTCCTAACTTCTACTCTCCCTGTGTGTATTTGCTTTTTTTTGTTCTAGAGCGTTTAGGTGTTCTGTCAAGATGCTGATATATGCTCTCTCCTATTTCTTTCTGCTGGCACTCAGAGCTATGAGTTTTCCTCTTAGCACAGCTTTCATTGTGTCCCACAAGTTTGGGTATGTTGTACCTTCATTTTTATTAAATTCTAAGAAATCTTTAATTTCTTTCTTTATTTCTTCCTTGACCAAGTTATCATTAAGTAGAGCATTGCTCAACTTCCATGTATATGTGGGCATTGTTCCCTTATTTTTATTGAAGACCAGCTTTAGCCCGTGGTGGTCTGATAGGATGCATGGGATTATTTCTATCTTTCTCTATCTATTGTGGCCTGTTTTATGACCAATTATACAGTCAATTTTGGAGGAAGTGCCAGAGGTGGTGAGAATAAGGTATATCCTTTTGTTTTAGGGTGGAATGTTCTATAAATATCTGTTAAGTCCATTTGGTTCATGACTTCTCTTAATCTGTCTATGTCTCTGTTTAATTTCTGTTTTCATGATCTGTCCATTGATGAGAGTAGGGTGTTAAAATCTCCTATTATTGTGTGAGGTCAATGTGTGCTTTGAGCTTTAGTAAGGTTTCTTTTATGTATGTAAGTGCCATTGTATTTAGAGCATAGATATTTAGGATCGAGAGCTCATTCTGGTGGATTTTTCCTTTGATGAATATGAAGTGTCCTTCCTTATCTTTTTTGATGATTTTTAGTTGAAAATTGATTTTATTCGATATTAGAATGGCTACTCCAGCTTGCTTCTTCAGACCATTTGCTTGGAAAGTTGTTTTCCAGCCTTTCATTCTGAGGTAGTGTCTGTCTTTGTCTCTGAGGTGTGTTTCCTGTAGGCAGCAGAATGCAGGGTCCTCATTGCGTATCCAGTTTGCTCATCTATGTCTTTTTATTGGGGAGTTGAGACCATTGATGTTGAGAGATATTAAGGAATAGTGATTATTGCTTCCTGTTATATTCATATTTAGATGTGAGGTTATGTTTGTGTGCTTTTCTTCTCTTTGTTTTGTTGCCAAGATGATTAATTTATTTCTTTTTCTAGGGTGTAGCTTGCCTCCTTATGTTGGGCTTTACCATTTCTTATCCTTTGTAGCGCTGGATTTGTAGAAAGATGTTGTGTAAATTTGGTTTTGTCATGGAATATCTTGGTTTTTCCATATATGTTAATTGAGAATTTTGCTGGATACAGTAACCTGGACTGGCATTTTTGTTCTCTTAGGGCCTGTATGACATCTTTCCAGGATCTTCTGGCTTTCATAGTCTCTGGTGAGAAGTCTGGTGTGATTCTGATACATCTGCCTTTATATGTTACTTGACCTTTTTCCCTTAATGCTTTTAATATTCTTTTTTATTTTGTGCATTTGGTGTTTTGACTATTATATGATGGGAGGAGCTTCTTTTCTGGTCCAATCTATTTGGAGTTCTGTAGGCTTCTTATATGTTTATGGGCATCTCTTTCTTTATGTTAGGGAAGTTTTCTTCTATGATATTGTTGAAAATATGTACTGGTCTTTGAGCTGGGAATCTTCACTCTCTCCTATACTTATTATCCTTAGGTACGATCTTCTCATTGAATCCTGGATTTCCTGTTTGTTTTGGACTAGTAGCTTTTTCCATTTTACATTATTTTTGACTGTTGTGTAGATGATTTCTTTGGAATCTTCTGCTCCTGAGTATCTCTCTTTTTATCTCCTGTATTCTGTTGGTGATGCTTGTTTCTATGTCTCCTTGTCTCTTCCTTTGGTTTTCTATATCCAGGGTTGTTTCCTTGTGTCTTTTGTTTATTGCTTCTACTTCCATTTTTAATTCCTTCACCTGTTGGATTTTGTTTTCCTTGAATTCTTTCAGGGTTCTTTGTGATTCCTCTCTATAAGCTTCTACTTGTTTATTTATGTTTTCCTGTGTTTCTCTAAGGGAGTTCTTCATGTCTTTCTTGAAGTCCTCCAGCATCATGATCAAATATGATTTTAAATCTAGATCTTGCTTTTCTGGTGTGTTTGGATATTCTGTGTTTGCTTTGGTGGGAGAATTGGGCTCTGATGATGCCATATAGTCTTGGTTTCTGTTGGTTGGGTTCCTGTGCTTGCCTCTCGCCATCAGGTTGTCTCTGGTGTTACCTTGTTCTGTTATTTCTGACAGTGGCTAGACAGTCCTATAGGCCTGCATGTCAGGAGTGCTGTAGACCTGTTTTCCTGTTTTCTTTCAGCCAGTCATGGGAACAGTGTGTTCTGCTTTTGGGTGTGTAGTCTTTCCTGTCTTAAGCTGTTCCTGTGGGCCTGTGTTCTGAGTCCACCAGGTAGGTTGCTAGGAGCAGAAAAGTTGGTCTTACCTGTGGTCCCCCGGCTCACGTTTGTAGTGGGGGGCTGCTTTTGAGCTCTCCACGATGGCAGCAACCAGCAGGGTCTGCACTGCCTTTTCCCGGAACCCCCATGCACCAGGGTTTCAGATGGTGTTAGGCATTTTCCTCTGGAGACAGAAATGTGGGCAGAGTGTAGTCTCTTCTGGCTTCCCAGGCATGTCTGCCACTCTGAAAGTTTAGCTCACCCTCCCATGGGATTTGGGTGCAGAGAACTGTTGACCAGTTCCTCTCAGGTCTGGGCAGTGTCTGGACTGTGGGGGATCTGCCTTTCGAGTGCCCCTATCTTCTGGTTTCCAGAGGCCGTATACAGTTTCCTCTTGGGCCAGGGATGTGGTCAGAGGTGGGCAATATTGGTGGTCTCTCCTGCTCTGCAGTCTCAGGAGTGCCCACCTGTCTGGGCAGTGAGCTCTCTCTCCCAATGGGTTTGGGAGCAGTGAGCTGTGAGCTAGGATCAGCGAGGTTAGGGCTCCAGTTAATAACTGGAAGTGTCTGGTCCATGAGGAATTTTGTCCCTGTGTGTCCTGAGTCCACCAGGCAGGTTGCTTGGAGCAGAAAAGTTGGTCTTACCTGTGGTCCTCCTCTCAAGGTGCTCGTGGGGGGCTGCTTTTGAGCTCTTGGTGAGGGTGGCAACCAGGATGGCCTGTGCCGCCTTTTCCCAGGGCCCCTGTGCACTGGGGTCCCATAATGCATTAGGTGTTTTCCTCTGGAGTCAGAAATGTGGGCAGAGTGTAGTCTCTCCTGGCTTCCCAGGCGTGTCTTCCCCTCTGAAGGTTTAGCTCTCCCTCCCACGGGATTTGGGTGAATAGAACTGTTGAACGCTTCCCTTCAGGTCTGGGCGGTGTCTGGACTGTGGGGTATCTGTCGTTTGAGTGCCTAAAGTCACAGTTTTTGATAACAATGGAGGACTTTAAGAAAGGCATAAAGGGGGCTGGGGATTTAGCTCAGTGGTAGAGCGCTTACCTAGGAAGCGCAAGGCTCGGGGTTCGGTCCCCAGCTCCGAAAAAAAGAACCAAAAAAAAAAAAAAAAAGAAAGGCATAAAGAACTCCCTTAAAGAAATGCAGGAAAACATTAGTAAACAAGTAGAAGCCTTTAAAAAGGAAACACAAGAATCCCTGAAAGAATTACAGGAAAACATAGTCAAACAGGTGAAGAAATTGAACACAACCATTCAGGATGTAAAAATGGAAATAGAAACAATAAAGAAAGCACAAAGGAGCCAACCCTGGATGTAGAAATCCTAAGGAAGAGACAAGGAGTCATAGATAAAAACATCACCAACACAATACAAGAGAGAGAAGAGAATCTCATGGGCAAAACATACCAGAGAAAACATTGAAACAACTGTCAAAGATAATGTAAAATTGAAAAAGCTCCTAGCCCATAACATCCAATAAATCCAGGACACAATAAGAAGATCACACTGAAGGATAATATGTGTAGAAGAAAGTGAAGACTCCCAACTTAGTGGGCCAATGAATATATTCAACAAAATTAGAGAAGAAAATTTCCCTAACCTAAAGAAAGAGATATGCATATACATGCAAGAATCCTACAGAACTCCAAAGAGATTGGGCCAGAAGAGAAATTCCTCCCATCACATAATAGTTAAAACACCAAATGCACAAAGCAAAGAATACTAAAAGCAGTAAGGGGAAAATGTCAAGTGACATATAAAGGCAGACCTATAAGAATGACACCAGACTTCTCATGAGAGACTATGAAAGTGAGAAGATCCTGGACAGATATCATACAGACCCTAAACGAACACAAATGCCAGCCCAATCTACTGTATACAGCAAAACTCTCAATAAACATAGATGGAGAAAACAAGATATTCCATGACAAAACTAAATTTATACAATATCTTTCTACAAATCCAGCCCTACAAAGGATAATGGATGGAAATCTCCAACACAGGGAGAGAAACTACACCATACAGAAAGCAAGAATATAATTTCCTTGCAACAAAGCCAAAAGAGAGACACACAAACATAATTACACCTCTAATAATGAAAATATCAAAAAGCGACAATCACTATCCCTTAATATCTCTCAACATCAACTGACTCAATTCCCCAATAAAAAGACAGATTAACAGATCTGACATGTAAAGAGGATCCAGCATTTTGATACATGCAGGAAACACAGCTCAGAGTCAAGGATAGCCACTAACTAAATGACTGGAAAATGAATTTCCAAGAAAATGGCCCAAAGTAATAAGCTGGAGTTGCCATTCTAATTTCAAACAAAAATTACTTTCAACTAATAGTCATTAAAAAAGATGAGAAAGGACACTTCATATTCATCAAAGGAAAAAAACACCAAGATAAACTCTTAATCCTAAATATCTATGCTCCAAATGCAAGGGCACCAACATACATAAAGGAAACATTACTAAAGCTCAAAGCACACATTTCACTTCACACAATAATAGTAGGAGATTTTGACACCCCACTCTCATCAATGGACAGATCATGGAAACAGAAATTAAACAGAGACATAGAGGAACTAACCAAAGTTATGAACCAAATGGATTTAACAGATATCTAAAGAACATTCCATCCTAAAACAAAAGGATGTATCTTTCTTTTAACCACCTCATGGAACCTTCTCCAAAGATGATCATATAATCAGTCACAAAACAGGTCTCGACAGATACAGGAAGATAGAAATAATCCCATGCATCCTATCAGATCAGCATGGACTAAGAATGGTCTTCCTTAACAACAACAATGACAGAAAGACAACATATACGTTGAAGTTGAACAACACTCGACTCAATGACAACTTGTTCAAGGAAGAAATAAAGAAAGAGATTAAAGACTTCTTGGAATTTAATGAAATTGAAGATACAATGAAAGCTGTGTTAAGAGGAAAATTCATAACTCTGAGTGACTGCAAAAAGAAAAAGAGAGCATATGTCAGCACTTTGACAGCACACCTAAAAGCTCTAGAACAAAAAGAAGCAAATACACCCAGGAGTAGAAGGCAGGAAATAATCAAACTCAGGGCTGAAATCAACCAAATAGAAACGAAAAGGACTATACAAAGAATCACCAAAACCAGGAGCTGGTTCTTTAAGAAAATCAATAAGATAGATAAACCCTTAGTCAGATTAAACAGAGGTCACAGACAGTGTGTCCAAATTAACAAAATCAGAAATGAAACGGGAGACCTAACAACAGAGTCTGAGGAAAAAAAAACATCAGATTCTACTACAAAAGCTTATATTCAACAAAATTGGAAAATCTTGAGGAAATGGATAATTTTCTAGACAGATACCAGGTACCACAGTTAAATCAGGAACAAATAAACCATCTAAACAACCCCGTAGCCCCCAAAGTAATAGAAGCATTTACTAAAAGTTTCCCAAGCAAGAACAGCTCAGGATCAGATGGGTTTAGTGCAGAATTCTATCAGACCTTCATAGAAGAACTCATACCAATACTGTCCAAACTATTCCACAAAATTGAAAGAGATGGAGCACTACCAAATTCCTTCTATGTAGCCACAATTACTCTTATACTGAAACCACCTAAAGACCCGACAAAGAAAGAGAATGTCAGACCAATTGCCCTTATGAATACTGATGCAAAAATACTCATTTATATTCTTGCAAACTGAATCCAAGAACACATCAAAATGATCATCCATGATGAACAAGTAGGCTTCATCCCAGGGATGCAGGAATGTTTAAATATATGAAAATCCATCAATGCAATGCACTATATAAACAAACTCAAGGATAATAAGAGCATGACCATTTCATTAGATGCTTAGAAAGCATTTGATAAAATTTGATAGCCCTCCATGATAAAAGTTCTGGAAAGCTCAGGAATTCAAGGTCAATATATAAACATAGTAAAATCCATATACAGCAATCCAGTAGCTAACATCACACTAAATGGAGAGAAACTTGAAGCAATCCTACCAAAATCAGGGAGTAGACAAGGCTGCCCACTCTCTCACTACTTATTCAATATAGTACTTGAAATCGTAGCCAGAGCAATCAGACAGTGAAAGGAGGCCAATGGGATACAAATTGGAAGGGACAAAATCAAAATATCATTATTTGCAGATGATATGATAGTGTACTTAAGTGACCCCTAAAGTTCCACCAGGGAACTACTTAACCTGATAAGCAAGTTCAGCAAAATGTCAGAATAAAAAAAAATAACACAAACAAATCAGTAGCCTTCCTCTACTCAAAGGATAAAGAGACTGAGAAAGAAATTAGGGAAATGAAAACATTCACAATAGTCCCAAATAATATAAAATATCTTGGTGTGACTTTAACCAAGCAAGTGAAAGATCTGTATGACAAGAACTTCAAATCTCTGAAGAAAGACTGAGGAAGATCTCAGATGATGGAAAGATCTTCCATGCTTTTGGATTGTCAGGATTAATATAGTAAAGATGTCCATATTGCCAAAAGCAATCTACAGATTCAATGCAATCCCTATCAAAATTTCTACTCAATTCTTTATAGACATAGAAAAAGCAATTTGCAAATTCTTTTGGAATAACAAAAAACCCAGCATAGTGAAGATTATACTCAACAACAAAAGAACTTCTGGGCAAATCACCACCCCTGACTTTACAATATTACAATATTAGCAATATTACAGAGCAATAGTCATAAAACCTGTATGATATTTTTAAAGACACAGGTAGATAGATCAGTGGAACAGAATTGAAGACTCAGAAATGAACCCACACACCTATAGTCACTTGATCATTGACAAAGGAGCTAAAACCAATGGAAGAAAGATAACATTTTCAACAAATGGTGCTGGTTCAACTGGAGGTCAGCAAGTAGCAAAATGCAAATTGATCCATTCTTATCACAATGTACAAAGCTTAAGTCCAAGTGGATCAAAGACCTCCACTTCAAACTAGATGCACTCAAACTAATAGAAGAAAAGTGGGGAAGAGTCTCAATCACGTGGGTAGTGAGGAAAATTTCCTGAACAACACACCAATGGCTCATGCTCTAAGATCAAGAATCGACAAATGGGACCTCATAAAACCGCAAATCTTCTGTAAGGCAAAAGACACTGTCATTGGGACAAAACAGCAACCAAAAGATTGGGAAAAGATCTTTAACAATCCTCCATCTAATAGAGGGGTAATATCCAAACTATACAAAGAACTCAAGAAGTTAGACTCCAGAGAGCCAGATATCCCTATTAAAATTGGGGTACAGAGCCAAACAAAAAATTCTTAGCTGCGGATTATCGAATGGCCAAAAAGCACCTAAAGTAATGTTTAACATCCTTAGTCATAGGAAAATGCAAATCAAAACAATCCTGAGATTCCTCATCACAGCAGTCTGAATGGCTAAGATTAAGAAACTCAGGTGACAGCAGACACTGGTGAGGATGTGGAGAAAGAGGAACACTCCTCCATTGTTGGTGGAATTGCAAATTGGTACAACCACTCTGGAAATCAGTCTGGAAGTTCTTCAGAGAATTGGACATTCCACTTCCTGAGGACCCAGCTATACTTCTTTTGGGCATATACCCAAAAGATGCTCAAACATACAACAAAGACACATGCTCTACTATGTTCAAAGCAGCCTTATTTATAATAGCCAGAAGCTGGAAAGAATCCAGATGCCCTTCAACAGAGGAATGGATACAGAAAATGTGGTACATCTACACAATGGAATACTACTGAGCTAACAAAAACAATGACTTCATGAGATTCATTGGCAAGTGGAATGAAGTAGAAAATATCATCCTGAGTTAGGTTACTCAAATCACAGAAAAACCCACATAGTGTACACTCATTAAATAAATGGATATTAGCCAAAATCTCTAATTACCTAAGATGCAATCCACGGACCACACGTAGCTGAAGAAGAAGGAAGACCAAAATGCAGATGCTCCCAATCCTTCTTCAAAAGGAAAAAAATATCCATAGGAGGGATGTGGAAGCAAAGTTTAGAGCAGCAAATCAAGGAATGGTCATTCAGAGGCTGCTTCTCATGTTTCCCATAAATATATGGCCACCAAAACTAGATAAGATTGATGAAGCTGAAAAATGCATGCTGAAATGAACCAGATATAGAGCTCTCCTGAGAGATACATCCAGAGCATGCCAATGCTAGCAGCAAAACACCAAACTGAGAATAAGACCCCCTTGGGTGGAATTAGAGGAAGTATTGAAAGAGCTGAGGAGCTTTCAACCCCATAAAAACAACAATGCCAACCAACCAGAGCTTCCAGGGACTAAACCACTACTGAAAGACTATACATGGACTGACCCTGGGCTCCAACTGCATATGTAGCAGAGAATAGCCTTGTTGGGCACCAATAGAAGGAGAATCCCTTGGTCCTGCCAAGGTTAGACCCCCCAGTGTAGGGTAATATCAGGATGGGGGCATGTAGGGAGGGTGGATGGGGAGGGGAATACTCTTATAGAAGAAAAGTAGGGGGATTGGAAACTGGAAAAGGGAATAATATTTGAAATGTAATGTAAAAAAATCCAACTAAAAATAAAAGAATAAGGGAATCATGAGTTTTTCAGGCAAAAGGATGGAACTAGAAATTATCATCTTGAGTGAGATAACCCAACCACAAAAGAATACACATGGTATGTATTCATTGATAAGTGGATATTAGCCAAATATCTTGGAATACCCATGATACAACTCATACCATATGAACTTCAAGATGAAGGACGAAACAAGTGTGAATGATACAGTCCTACGTATAAAAGGAAACAAAATAGTCACGGGGTGGAGGGGGGCCTGGGAGGGAAGGAGAAGGAAGAGGGGAAAATGGGGGTGGAATCAGTTTTGGGAAGAGACTGAGGGAGAAGTACAGAGGGTCATCAAATTGATTGGAGCTGTATAGTGGTGTGGGATGAGGAACTGGGGGGTAGCCAGTATAAAATCCCAGATGCCTGGGAAGCAAAACTTCAGAGGACCTATCAGGGATGACACTAACCAAAATACCCAACAAAGGGGATATAGAACCTGTAGACACTGTATATATTTGTTTGGCATGGCCCCAGGTTGGAGGGGCGGCCAACCAAACAACTCAAAATATTAACCCAGAATTGTTTCTATCTAAAGTAAATGCAAGGACCAAGTGGAGCAGAGACTGAAGGAAAGGCCATCCAGAGCCTACCCTACTACAGGATCCATCCCATCTGCAGACACCAAACTCAGACACTATTGCCAATGTCCAGAAGATCTTGCTGACAATAGATCTTGTTGACAGGATCCTGGTACAACTACCCCTGAGAGGCTCTGGCAGAACATGACCAGAAAAGATACTGATGCTCACAGCTAACCATTAGACTGAGCATATGTACCCCAAGGGAAAAAACTGGAAAAGCTGAAGTGGTTTGCAACCCCATAGGAAGAGCAACATTATTAACCAGACCCCTCAGAGCACCCAGGGAGTAAATACCAGCCAAAGAGTACAAATGGAGGGACCTATGACTCTAGGTGCATATGTAGCAGAGTATTTCCTCGTGTGGCATCAAAAGGAGGGGAAACCATTGGTCCTGTGGAAGCTCAATGCCCTAGTGAAGGGGGCGCTAGTGCCTTTAGGTAGGAGTGGGTGAGTAGGTGGAGGAGAACCCTCATAGAAGCAGGAGGAAGGGGGAATGAGATAGGGGCTTTGTGAAGGGTAAACCAGGGAGGGGGAAACCTTTGAAATGTAAATGAATGAAATAAACAATTGAAAAAGAATAGTTTTACTTTTTTTTCAATGAAGTATATAACCTCCATATTATCTCTGCTGTAGAATTTTACTAACTCCATCTTCCTCAGTGGCCTTGCTAGTCTGAGCTAAACCTACATGCCTCTCTCCAATGTGGTATGCTCATGACAGCCTATGAAATGCCTGCTTAGTCACTCACATCCTGTTCCTGAGCTCCAAGTCTATAAACAGATACTCAGACATCTCTTGTAGTTATGCAGAGTAAGAAGCTTCATTTTTCCTTGAGTAACAATACATTAAATTAGAAGGAACTTCTACTGTTATTCAAAAACATGGCTTTTTTTTTGATCACTGGAAATAAGAACCTGTCAAATTGAGAGCAGAGACTGAAGGAAAGGCCATCCAGAGCCTTGAGAGACACTTTGCTCTAATAATCGTCTGTTTACAGAGTAGAATATAATAGAATATTCTGGAGTCGAAAAACAAATCAGTCACATAAATATTTTTTGAAAGGACAAAATGAGTGCAACGTAGCTGACATGGTGAGATATTTTCTTTCTTTTCTTTTCTTTTTTTTTATTAACTTGAGTATTTCTTATATACATTTCGAGTGTTATTCCCTTTCCCGGTTTCCGGACAAACATCCCCCTCCCCCCTCCCCTTCTTTATGGGTGTTCCCCTCCCCGTCCTCCCCCCATTGCCGCCCTCCCCCCAACAAACTAGTTCACTGGGGGTTCAGTCTTAGCAGGACCCAGGGCTTCCCCTTCCACTGGTGCTCTTACTAGGATATTCATTGCTACCTATGAGGTCAGAGTCCAGGGTCAGTCCATGTATAGTCTTTAGGTAGTGGCTTAGTCCCTGGAAGCTCTAGTTGCTTGGCATTGTTGTACATATGGGGTCTTGAGCCCCTTCAAGCTCTTTCAGTTCTTTCTCTGATTCCTTCAACGGGAGTCCTATTCTCAATTAAGTGGTTTGCTGCTGGCATACGCGTCTGTGTTTCCTGGATTCTGGCTGTGTCTCTCGGGAGAGATCTACATCCGGCTCCTGTCGGCCTGCACTTCTTTGCTTCATGCATCTTGTCTAATTGGATGGCTGTATATGCATGGGCCACCTGTGGGGCAGGCTCTGAATGGGTGTTCCTTCTGTGTCTGTTTTAATCTTTGCCTCTCTATTCCCTGCCAAGGGTATTCTTGTTCCCCGTTTAAAGGAATGAAGCATTCACATTTTGATCATCCGTCTTGAGTTTCATTTGTTCTAGGCATCTAGGGTAATTCAAGCATTTGGGCTAATAGCCACTTATCAAGGAGTGCATACCATGTGTGTTTTCCTGTGATTGGGTTACCTCACTCAGGATGATATTTTCCAGTTCCGACCATTTGCCTACAAATTTCATAAAGTCATTGTTTTTGATAGCTGAGTAATATTCCATTGTGTAGATGTACCACATTTTCTGTATCTATTCCTCTGTTGAAGGGCATCTGGGTTCTTTCCAGCTTCTGGCTATTATAAATAAGTCTGCGATGAACATAGTAGAGCACGTGTCTTTTTTATATGTTGGGGCATCTTTTGGGTATATGCCCAAGAGAGGTATAGCTGGATCCTCAGGCAGGTCAATGTCCAATTTTCTGAGGAACCTCCAGACTGATTTCCAGAGTGGTTGTACCAGTCTGCAATCCCACCAACAATGGAGGAGTGTTCCTCTTTCTCCGCATCCTCGCCAGCATCTGCTGTCACCTGAGTTTTTGATCTTAGCCATTCTCACTGGTGTGAGGTGAAATCTCAGGGTTGTTTTGATTTGCACTTCCCTTATGACTAAGGATGTTGAACATTTCTTTAGGTGTTTCTCAGCCATTCGGCATTCCTCATCTGTGAATTCTTTGTTTAGCTCTGAACCCCATTTTTTAATAGGGTTCTTTGTGTCCCTGCGGTCTAACTTCTTGAGTTCTTTGTATATTTTGGATATAAGCCCTCTATCTGTTGTAGGATTGGTAAAGATCTTTTCCCAATCTGTTGGTTGCTGTTTTGTCCTAACCACAGTGTCCTTTGCCTTACAGAAGCTTTGCAGTTTTATGAGATCCCATTTGTCTATTCTTGATCTTAGAGCATAAGCCATTGGTTTTTGTTCAGGAAATTTTTTTCCAGTGCCCATGTGTTCCAGATGCTTCCCTAGTTTTTCTTCTATTAGTTTGAGTGTATCTGGTTTGATGTGCAGGTCCTTGATCCACTTGGACTTAAGCTTCGTACAGGGTGATAAGCATGGATCGATCTGCAGTCTTCTACATGTTGACCTCCAGTTGAACCAGCACCATTTGCTGAAAATGCTATCTTTTTTTCCATTGGATGGTTTTGGCTCCTTTGTCAAAAATCAAGTGCCCATAGGTGTGTGGGTTCATTTCTGGGTCTTCAATTCTGTTCCATTGGTCTATCTGTCTGTCTCTGTACCAATACCATGCAGTTTTTATCACTATTGCTCTGTAATACTGCTTGAGTTCAGGGATAGTGATTCCCCTAGAAGTTCTTTTATTTTTGAGGATAGTTTTAGCTATCCTGGGTTTTTTGTTCTTCCAGATGAATTTGCAAATTGTTCTGTCTAACTCTTTGAAGAACTGGATTGGTATTTTGATGGGGATTGCATTGAATCTGTAGATCACTTTTGTAAAATGGCCATTTTTACTATATTAATCCTGCCAATCCATGAGCATGGGAGATCTTTCCATCTTCTGAGGACTTCTTCAATTTCTTTCTTCAGAGTCTTGAAGTTCTTATTGTACAAATCTTTTACTTGCTTGGTTAAAGTCACACCGAGGTACTTTATATTATTTGGGTCTATTATGAAGGGTGTCGTTTCCCTAATTTCTTTATCGGCTTGTTTCTCTTTTGTGTAGAGGAAGGCTACTGATTTATTTGAGTTAATTTTATACCCAGCCACTTTGCTGAAGTTGTTTATCAGCTTTAGTAGTTCTCTGGTGGAACTTTTGGGATCACTTAAATATACTATCATATCATCTGCAAATAGTGATATCTTGACTTCTTTTCTGATCTGTGTCTCCTTGACCTCCTTTTGTTGTCTGATTGCTCTGGCTAGAACTTCAAGAACTATATTGAATAAGTAGGGAGAGGGTGGGCAGCCTTGTCTAGTCCCTGATTTTAGTGGGATTGCTTCAAGTTTCTCTCCATTTAGTTTAATGTTAGCAACTGGTTTGCTGTATATGGCTTTTACTATGGTTAGGTATGGGCCCTGAATTCCTATTCTTTCCAGGACTTTTATCATGAAGGGGTGTTGAATTTTGTCAAATGCTTTCTCAGCATCTAATGAAATGATCATGTGGTTTTGTTCTTTCAGTTTGTTTATATAGTGGATCATGTTGATGGTTTTCCGTATATTAAACCATCCCTGCATGCCTGGGATGAAGCCTACTTGATCATGGTGGATGACTGTTTTGATGTGCTCTTGGATTCGGTTTGCCAGAATTTTATTGAGTATTTTTGCGTCGATATTCATAAGGGAAATTGGTCTGAAGTTCTCTTTCTTTGTTGGGTCTTTGTGTGGTTTAGGTATAAGAGTATTGTGGCTTCATAGAAGGAATTCGGTAGTGCTCCATCTGTTTCAATTTTGTGGAATAGTTTGGATAATATTGGTACGAGGTCTTCTATGAAGGTCTGATAGAATTCTGCACTAAACCCGTCTGCACCTGGGCTCTTTTTGGTTGGGAGACCTTTACTGACTGCTTCTATTTCCTTAGGAGTTATGGGGTTGTTTAACTGGTTTATCTGTTCCTGATTTAACTTCGATACCTGGTATCTGTCTAGGAAATTGTCCATTTCCTGCAGATTTTCAAGTTTTGTTGAATATAGGCTTTTATAGTAAGATCTGATGATTTTTTGCATTTCCTCTGAATCTGTAGTTATGGTGAGACATTTTCTAAAGCAGCACTTTGTATCCAGACGAAAGTACTTTGTATCCATTAGTTTATTCCACAATAGTATAGTTAAGGGAAAGTAGGCCAAAAATGGCATACATTGAAACTATGTTACAAAAATCACTTGAAGAACCTAAAACATAATATAAAATGAATGGTCTCAGTACAAAGAGAGTTTGATAGAATTAGATAAAGAAGTATGAGTGTACATAATTTTATCATATTATGTCTAAATAAGATATTTACAATGCTGTGGCACTGGATTACCCATCATAGATAAATTTTAATTTTTAACTAAATGTAAATGGATATTCCTTCTTGAATGTCTTTTGTGCCTGATATCAATACAGGAGTTTTTCTCTGGCCTTAACAAAATAATGTAGCACTTGGGTGCAAAAATCAATCCAAGGAGTGCTATACTGGAAGCCAAGGTGGAGAATATTTCCATAGACACCATGACCTTTCCCTTTGTGCTGTGATAAACATTGAGGAACGTGATCCAAACACAGAAGAATACCTGCATGCTGAATGACAGGAACTTGGCTTCGTTGAATGTGTCAGGCAGATTCCTGGACAAGAAGGCCATGGCGTAGCTCCCAAGTGCTAAGGAGCAGAGATACCCCAGGACAGTGTGGAAGGCAACTATTGATCCCATGTTGCACACAATGATGATGTGACCACGCTCAGCATGAGTATCTTGATCAATGAAGGGTGGAGAGGTAACTAACCAGATTCCACAGATAATAATTTGGATCAGTGTGCAGAAGGGAATGATGAAATTAGGGGCTCTTGATACCATTAACCACCTCACCATTCTAGCTGGAACAGTGGCCTTGAATGCAATAACCACTGTAATGGCTTTGGCCAACACTGTGGAGAGAGCCACAGTAAACAAAATTCCAAATGCTGTCTGCTGCAAGATGCAAGTGGCTGTGCTGGGCTGTCCAATGAAAAGCAAGGAACTGAGGAAACAGATGAAGAGTGTCAATAGCAGGATATAGCTGAGAGACCGGTTGTTAGCCTTGACAATGGGTGTGTCTCTGTGCTTCACAAAGACAACAAGAACCACAGCTGTGAGTACAGAGAAGCCCAGTGCTGTGATGGTGAGTGCCATCCCCAGTGGCTCTTCATAGGCCAAAAAGCTCACAGATTTCCGGAGGCAGTGGTTCTTCTCTGAGTTGGCATAGTGACTTTCTGGGCACTTCAGACACTGATCCATATCTGTTCAGAAATGAAAGTGACTGTGAATCAATCTTCAGGTGTTCACATACCCACTAATATATTAATTATCCCCAGCTGATTGAAGTGCTTCCTGATTCACCTCTTTTTATTGTTTCAGAAAGGCATTTTTAAGGATTCTGTGCATCATTTCAAATCTATACTGTGCTCTTTGCTTATGCTGACAAAAATCAAACAGCCCACTGCCTTTGCTCTCCCTTTGAATGCTTTCCTGCAATTTGTGACTCTGTTGCATCTATTTTATGAGTCATAACACTTCAGAGCAATATTGTATAATTGCAATTTGATTCTGATCTCATCTTATAAAACATGTCTAATCCTGGACTTTTATTTCATACAATACTGGCATTAGTGTTTGAGATTCATTTCCTAAATGATGTTTTCTGATTTGGGACCCATATTTACTTATTTTCATAAAATCTCTTGGAAACCCCAATTTGGTTAATACTGTGAATGATTTCAAACTAAAAAATGCCATTACATTCTTGGAGCCTAATTCCTTCACTAGTATAATGTTGTAACAATTAGCTGTCGCATTCTTTATCAGCACATAGGTAGACAACTATTACTAGGTATTAAATGTAGTTTTTGAATATTCTGCTCCTAAATGTTTGTGTTTTACCTTGAAATAAAAAACTTGTACCTCAGTTTATAAGGCCATATTTGCATTACATTAAACCTTAGTGTACTTTTGAACACTATCAACCTTATCAAGGAATTTCTCTGCTTTATACTTTTGAGCTAACAATTATCAAGGTTATTTTCAGAAGAATTTAATTTTTTTGATATCTTGCTTTTTTTACTTTAATGTTCATGGAAATCTACTCATATTTTATCAAGTTTTTACACATTCACAACTTGTTCCTTTGCTTCTACTATGAGCTTTTTGGTGTTTCTTTTGTATTGTACAAGGTATACTTCAAGAGTAGAATTCTATCTTCGACTTGCTTAAGAAACATGATGTCTGTTTCATTAACTAAATTATAGAAGGATAACACTTTATTTGAAAATTAGGTTTTTCTTATTCTATCATCTTGCATCAATGATATCTTGAATTTTAAATTGTTATGTGTATTTTCACCCTGATATGCCTTATGTATGGTTTGGATATATATTCACTAAAATAAAATTGTGCAGGACTTTATATCCATAGTTGAAGTTCTCCTATTCTATGCATACTGAAAATATCTGTGGACATTCCATATAGCTTAAGTACAGGCAAGAGATATTTATCAAAGGAGTATTTCATATCAAAGGTACTATGAGCTCACTTGAAAAGTCATGGTGGTAGGATTTCCTATCATGTAATAATGAACTCAATGCTGTCCTTGAGCTTAATCTACTGATTGTCAAAAACACATCTAAATATTTGATTTTATATACATCATTAAGTGACATTGTCATCCATACCTCAAGAAACGTATCTTTTTATAAAAAATTATTTATTTTATGTATATGAGTGGTATAGCTGTCTTCAGACACAGGAGAAGAGGGCATTGGGTCACATTACAAATGGTTGTAAGCCACTATGCGGTTGCTGGGAATTGAACTCTAGAACAGCAGTTATTTCTCTTAAATGATGATCCATCTCTCAAAACCCCAAGAAGCCTATTTTAACCATGATCTGTGATAAAGGTCAAGAGAGATGACTGTGGAAGATCATGAAGTGATACCTATCCATACACCAGTACTTTATAACTATGCCTTCTAAGACATAGTGGAAATAATGGCATAACAATCATAAGATAAGAACTGAGAGCTGCCACCTTCTAGGCAATATATGCATTGTTTTATGGAATTCTCAACAATTAAGGATACGTTTTTTTGGTTGTTTCTGCATAAGTATGGGTTGTAATAAAATGAGGAAATTATCTTATCCTTCCTTGCTAAACTATCCCCTGCAAAATTAGTCAAGGAAAGAAGTTAATTATTTCACTTTTAACAGTTGCTAACTACACTGGCTTCCCAAGTACATTCTAGTAGTTCTTTAAGGGATTTTTGTTTTTCCTTTTAAAGGGCTTCTACTTATTTACTTGTGTTGTCCTGTAATTCCTTAAGGGAGTTATTTATGACCTTCTTAAAGTCCTCCATCATCGTGATAAAAATGTGATTTTAAATCTAGACTTTGCTTTTCCAGTGCGATTGGATATCCAGTGTTTGCTTTGGTGGGAGAACTGTGATCTGATGATGTCAAGTAGTCTTGGTTTCAAGTTTGCTTGGGTCCCTGCGCTTGCCTCTCACCATCAGGTTGTCTCTTGTATTAGCCATTCTTGCTATTTCTTTCTTTCTTTTTTAAATTTATTATTTTTGTATTATTTTTCCATCTTTATTAAATTGGGTATTTCTTTTTTACATTTCAAATGTTATTCCCTTTCCTGGTTTCCAGGCTAACATCCCCCTAACCCCTCTCCCTCACATTCTACATGGGTGTTCCCCTCCCTATCCTCCACCAATTACTGCCCTCCTCCCAACAATTCCATTCACTGGGGGTCCAGCCTTGGCAGGACCAAGGGCTTCCCCTTCCACTGGTACCCCTACTAGACTATTCATTGCTACCTATGGATTTGGAGCAAAGGGTCAGGCCATGTATAGCCTTTGGGTAGTGGCTTAGTCCCTGAAAGCTCTGGTTGGTTGGCACTGTTGTTCATATGGGGTCTCAGGTCCCTTCAGCTCTTGCAGGCCTTCCTCTGATTCCTTCAATGGGGGTCCCATTCTCAGTTCAGTGTTTTGCTGCTGGCTTTCGCCTATGTATTTTCCATATTCTGGCTGTGTCTCTCAGGAGAGATATACATTCGGTTCATGTCAGCCTGCAATTCTTTGCTTCATCCATCTTATTTAGTTTGGTGGTTGTATATGTATGGGCCACATGTGGGGAAGGCTCTGAATGGGCATACTTTCAATCTCTGTTCTAAACTTTGCCTCCCTATCCCTTCCTAAGAGTATTCTTGTTCCCCTTTTAAAGAAGGAGTGAAGCATCTGCATTTTGGTCATCCTTCTTTTGTTTCATGTGTTTTGTGCATCTTGGGTAATTTGAGCCTTTGGGCTAATATCTGCTTATCAATAGTGCATACCATGTGTGTTTTTCTGTGATTGGGTTACCTCACTCAGGATGATATTTTCCAGTTCCATCCATTTGCCTATGAATTTCATAAAGTCATTGTTTTTGATAGCTGAGTAGTATTCCATTGTGTAGATGTACCACATTTTCTGTATACGTTCTTCTGTTGAAGGGCATCTGGGTTCTTTCCAGCTTCTGGCTATTATAAATGAGGCTGTTATGAACATAGTGGAGCATGTGTCTTTGTTGTATGTTGGAGCATTTTTTGGGTATTTGCCCAAGAGAGGTACAGCTGGGTCCTTAGGTAGTACAAAGTCCAATTTTCTTAGGAACTTCCAGACTGATTTTCATAATTTCTGGCCACATGCTTCAGTTAGGTGCACTTGCTTTTGTTATTTTAAATCTAGATCTTTCTTTTCTGGTGTGTTTGGATTGGTGGGAGAACTGGGCTCTGATGATGACAAGTAGTCTTGGTTTCTGTTGCTTGCATTCCTGTGCTTGCCTCTAGCCATCAGGTTGCCTCTGGTGTTAGCTATTCTTGCTGTTTCTAATGGTGGCTGGACTTTCCTGTGGGTTTGTGTGCCAGCACTCCTGTAGACCTGTATTCCTGTTTTATTTCAGCCAGTTATGGGAACAGAGTGTTCTGCTCTCAGGCATGTATTCATTCCTGGTGGCTGGCTTTCAACTCTCCTTGAGGGCAGTAACCAAAAGGGTCCTGCCCCTACTGCTCCTAGGTTCCTGTGTGCTGGGGTCACAGATTGCACTAGGCATTTCCTCTTGAGTCAGGAACGTGAGCAGAGAATATTCTCTTCCAAGTTCTCAGGAGTGTCTGCACCTGTGAGGATCTAGCTCTCCCACCACAAGATTTGTGTGCAGGGAGCTGTTTGACCGGTTCGGTTCAGATCTGGGCACAGATCTGGACCATGGGGTTCCTACAACTGACTGCTCCTATATCCCCAAGTACATTGTAAACCAAAGGGTAATAAAGAGGACAATGATTAAAGCAAATAGGTAACATACCAATATGAAAAAAATTATGAACTGGTAAAGGGATGACAAAGGATGGAAAGAATTGACAAGTGTAGGAAATTGTAAAAGAATGACACTGACAAAAAGAAAAAAGATGGAGATATGCCCAACAGAAAATGAGGTAGATTACTTGCAGAGCTTCTTATTTCTCTATTCCCCAAGACCTTACTCCTTAATGTCATTTTAGTGATGCAAAAGAACATTTCTTTCAGCCTCTCTTCCTCCCACATCTTCTGTGGATACCACAAATCATCCCCTTCTATTTTACCTCTCCTACTAGTTGATGTTCCAAACTTCCAACGCCAACAGATATCCACTGGTAATCTGCAGGCCAGACTTATTCTCTAGAAAAGCAAGTAAGCTGCCCACACTTCTCCTTTCTGTGTTTTCCTAGACCAAATCCTCCCAAATCATTCAAAGCACTGCAGCAGAACAATTTTCTTAGCCTTCTGTTGCCCTGAGCTCCCATCTCCTTGGATTCCACATATCTTGACCTCTGCCTTCCTTCCCCACTGGTTGCTTTGTCTCATATACCAATTTCAATATAAACCCTCTGCTATTCCAAGAGTCACTCATCCCAGAGCAAAAATGGAGGCTAAGGCATACCTATAGCACTTCTACTGCCTCTGAAATCCAATCCCCTCAGTCTCATTTCCATGTCTGTAGCAGAATATTTTTATCTCCTTTTCCTTTTGGAAACCATCAACAGATCACAAGGACCTTCTTAAATTTCCCTCCCCTTAGCCATTGGTCCTGCCAAGACTGAACCCCCAGTGAATGTGATTGTTGGGGGGAGAGTGCTAATGGGGGGAGTATGGGGTGGGGAACACCTATACAGGAGGGGAGGGGGAGGGGCTAGGGGGATGTTGGCCTGGAAACCGGGAAGGGGAATAACAATCGAAATGTAAATAAGAAATACACAAGTTAATAAAGATGGAAAAAAAATTTCCCTCCCCTTACTCATTCTAACAACAGCAGGCCTTTTCTGTGAATACAACTGCTCAGCAGGCAAGTGAAACACAGCCATTTCACTATTGAAATATCCAGAGAGGTAACATAAATCATACAACAACACACCCAAATACAAAGACAAATATTCAAAAATCAGTTCTGAGACATATAATTATCCCAATTCTAGACACCTAAGTGATGGCATAACAACACAATCAATAACAGCCAGGGTAACATATCTACAATAGAACAGAGCTATCCTATCACAACTGGTTCAGAATATTCTGCATACTTGAAGCACAAATAAAAGGCTGCAACACAGATTATGTAAAAGTGATTGATGTCCTCAAGGATAATATAAATAAATCTCATAAACACATCCAGGAAAACACACAAAACTCGAAGGAATAGAATAAATCTCTTAAAGAAAGCCAAAAACCATTGAAATAAATAAATTAAACTGTTCACAACATGAAAATTGCACTAAAATCAGTAAAGAAGACACAAAATGAGAAAATTAGAGAAGTTTTAGAAAAAATAAATCTATCAGTCAGAGAAAATGTTAAATCCAAAAATCACCTTAAGCAAAGAAACAGTAAATCTGGAACACCTTGAGAAAACCAAATCTAAAAATAATATAGATGAAGGAGAAGAAACCCGTCTTAAATCCTATGCTTTCAACAAAAATAAAAATCAATTTTTTCTTGAGATAAAGAATAAACCTATAAATGTTCAAGAAGCATACTGAGCACCAGAAAAGATTTCCACACCACATGTTAATAAAAACATAAAACACATACAACAAAGAAAGAATATTGAAAACAAGTGGATGATACGAAGTAGCATATAAAGAAGACATAATAAAATTTCAACTGACACCTCTTTAGATACTCTAAGTCCAGAAGGGCTTGGAGAGATGTACTACAGTCTGTATGATTCCAACACAGATGATTCTAGCCAGCTAAAGTTTTTAAAGTTTAATTTTCTTTTTAAACTGGGTAACGGAATCAAAATTGAAAACAGTAACACTTATTTTGACAAGATAGCATCCAAAGTCTTAAGCATAGGCTATTGTATACAGATTAAAAGATATTAAAGAATCAACCACAGTATGTGGGAGGGGAAACACAGAAAACACAAGATACAGTATGTCTAAACATTTTGAAATAATAATTTAATGGTAAAAGTTGTAAAATTATGCTGTTTTTGCTAGAGATTAAGTGCATTTTTGATCCGTTTCTCTCAGATATAATCAGAGTTGATAATTTAATCATACCTCAAATCATTTCTCTTAGTACAAAGCAACCACAAAATATACACAAAATACTTATTTGCTAACAATTTTCCTGCTCAATCAACATAGATTCAAAAAATCCAAGAAGTCAAATTTAAAAAATATCTATTAAAAAATCTAGCCATAGAAAATGTGAGTGGAAATACTCTAATTTATTGAGGTTAACTACATTGAAAATACACAGGAAACAGAATATTCTCACTGCAAAATGAATAGAAGCAAAACACACATAATCAACACTGCTACCACCACTACTACCACCACCAGCAGCCATAAAAATGCAATAAAAGAAACTGACAGTTATTGGTCATTGATATATCTTAATATCAATAATCTATCAATCAATGGATACAGAGGTACTAAATATAGGAACACAATAAAAATTAGTATACAGAGAATGTTCATAGCTCTTGGTGCCTACATTAAAAAAAATAAGGAAGTCTTATATAAAGAACTCAACAGTATGCCTGAAAGCTCTAGAACAAAAGAGGTAATCCTACCCATAAGGATTAAATCTGCAGAAATCATAGAAGCTTATTGGCAGTTGCCAGAAACCTGAAGCAACCATCATGAATTTTGTAGGCAAATGGATGGAAGTAGGAAATGTTATTTTGAGTGAGGATATGCATGGTATGCACTCAGTGATAAGTTGATATTATCCAAAATGTACAGAACACGCATAATTCAATCCACTTACCATAAGCAGTTTAGCAAAGAAGGCCCAAGTGAGGATGCTTCAATAGCATTTAAAAGGGGAAATGAAATACTCGCAGGAGACAGAGGGAGGAAGGGACCAATATTGGAGAGCAGAGAGGGAGTAGAAAAGGGAGCAAGTAGGATGTCATAAAGGTGAGGGTGGGCACAGGATAGAATGAGGCGTCATTGGATGATAAAGAAGGATGGGTGAGGGAAACGTTTGAGGGAGAAGGAGGAGTCTGGAACTGACGGGAGACTGGAGAAGGCTGCGGAGTAGCTGTGGAGAGAACATGGAGGCTAACATTAAGATTCCACTCTGTGGAATAACAGGTTGTTATGAATATTCTTAAAGGATGGTTGTGTAAAGGGCTTTGTATGTTTAGGTGGGCAATTATATCTTATCAATTGGATCAAAGGTTATTGTGTTGTGTGTTCTTTCTTGTGGTGAATTAAGTTTAAGAGTATGTGGTGGATGGGACACTAATCTGCCACGGAGTTGGGATGTGTGTTTCTGGCAAGATATCTCGCAGATATTTTTAGGTGCTGTGGTGCTGGATCTAGTGGGGGCAAAAGAAAAACATTTTAATATAATTTTACAACAACAGTTGCTCAGGTATTGGAAGTGGGAGACAGGAGAGGAGCCCAGGAGAATGAATGCAAATAGGCAAATGCAGGAGACAGTGCATGGTTAGGGAGGACCTCTACAAAGTCCCAGTGATCTGTGATGTGAGAGGCTCACAGGAATCAATGGGGGTGACCTTAGCTGACATGACCCACTGTGGGCATTAGAACCTAAAGAGACCGCCTTTATTAGATAAATAGAGATGGCCCCTAATGGAGGGATGGAGTCACCAATTTACCTCTAAAACTTTTTACCCAAAATGGAGCAGAGACAGAACAAAATGTTATCTAGTAACTGTCCCAACTTGGGATCAATTCCATGGACAGGCAGCAAACCCTGACAGAATGACTAATGCTATGTTGTGCTTGGAGACAGGAGCCTTAACATGACTGTCCTCTGAGAGATTCTAACAGCAGCTGACTGAGACAGAAGCAGATACTTCAGGGAAGTAATGGACTGAGGTTGGAGACCCCTATGCAAGAGGTAGGAAAAGGACAGAAGGAGCTGAATGTAATGGCAACCACATAGGAACTCCAACAGTGTCAATTGACCCAGAACCTTGGGAGCTCCCACAGTCCAAGGCACCAAACAAAGAGAATAACCTGGCTGGTTGGAGGCCCCCAGCACATAAATAGCACAAGGCTGCCTTATCTGGCCCCAGTGGGAGAGGATGTGCCATATATTATAGAGATTAGATTTCCCATGGAAGGATGATACCCCTCACCACATAGGGCTACCTCTCAGAGGTGAAGGAGAGGGAGGATGGGGTGAAGAACTCTGGGAGGGAAGACTGAAAGTGTGATCAACATATGGGATGAAAAAATAAAACAAATAGTTCAAAATATATAAAATTTAGGCTTTAAAACAATAAAATAAAAAGAAACAAATCAATATAAAGAATCAATAAAATAATGAATTGGTCCCTTGTGAAAAATAAGTAAGATCAACAAATCCTTATCTAAATTACCTAAAGATAAAGACTTTTGAAAGTTTAAAAAATCAGAAACAAAAAGAAAGACAACAATAGACACATACATGCAAAAAACCTTCTGGGGTAATCACCACCACTGACCTCAGGCAGTATTACAGAGTAATAGTGACAAAAACTGTATGGTATTGATACTGAGAGGGGCAGATAGGTCAGTGGAATAGAAGTGAAGACCCAGAAATGAATCCAGACACCTATGGTGACTTGATCTTTCACAAAGTAGCTAAAACCATCCCGTGGAAAAGATAGCATTGTCAACAAACTGTGCTGGTTTACATGGAGGTCATGTGGAGGAATGAAAATCTACACTTTCATGTTTTTTCATCTTTATTAACTTGGGTATTTCTTATTTACATTTTGATTGTTATTCCCTTTCTCGGTTTCAAGGACTACATCCTCCTAACCCTCCTCCTCTCCCTCTAGGTGTTCCCCATAGGTGTTCCCCTCCCCACCCTTCCCCCATTATCACCTTCCCAGCAACACTCACGTTCACTGGGGTTCAGTTTTGGCAGGACTAAGGGCTTGCCCTTCCCCTGGTGCTCTTACTAGGCTATTAATTGCTACGTATGCAGTTGGAGCCAAGGGTCAGTCCATGTATAGTCTTTGGGTAGTGGCTTAGTCCCTGGAAGCTCTGATTGGTTGGCACTGTTGTTCATATGGGGTCTCAAGCCCCTTAAAGTTCTTTCAGTCCTTTCTAAGATTCCTTTAACGGGGGTCCTGTTCTCAGTTCAGTGGTTTAATGATGGCATTCACCTATGTATTTGCTGTATTTTGGCTGTGTCTCTCAGGAGAGATCTACATCCTGTCGGTCGGCACTTCTTTGCTTTGTCCATCTTATCAAGTTTGGTGGCTGTATATGTATGGGCCACATATGGGGCAGGCTCTGAATGGGCATTCCTTCTGCCTCTGTTCTAAACTTTACCTCCCTATTCCCTTCCAAGGGTATTCTTGTTCCCCTTTTAAAGAAGGAGTGAAACATTCACATTTTGGTCATCCTTCTTGATTTTCATGTGTTCTGTGCGTCTAGGGTAATCTGAGCATTTGGTCTAATATCCACTTATGAATGAGTGCATACCATGTGTGTTTTTCTGTGATTGGGTTACCTCACTCAGGAAGATATTTTCCAGTTCCATTCATTTGCCTATGAATTTCATAAATTCATTGTTTTTGATAGCTGAGTAATATTCCATTGTGTGAATATACCACATTTTCTGTATCCATTCCTCTGTTGAAGGGTATCTGGGTTCTTACCAGCTTCTGGCTATTATAAATAAGGCTGCTATGAACATAGTGGAGCATGTGTCTTTGTTATATGTTGGGGCATCTTTTGGGTATATGCCCAAGAGTGGTATAGCTGGGTCCTCAGGTAGTTCAATGTCCAATTTTCTGAGGAACCTCTAGACTTACTTGTAGAATGGTTGTACCAGTCTGCAATCCCACCAACAATGGAGGAGTGTTCCTCTTTCTCCACATCATTGCCAGCATTTGCTGTCACCTGAGTTTTTGATCTTAGCCATTCTCACTGAGGTGAATCTCAGGGTTGTTTTGATTTGCATTTCCCTTATGACTAAAGATGTTGAACATTTCTATAGGTTTTTCTCAGCCTTTCGGCATGCCTCAGCTGTGAATTCTTTGTTTAGCTCTGAACCCCATTTTTAATAGGGTTATTTGTCTCCCTGCAGTTTGATTTCTTGAGTTCTTTGTATATTTTGGATATAAGCCCTCTCTCAGTTGTAGGATTGGTAAAGATCTTTTCCCAATCTGTTGGTTGCCGTTTTGTCCTAACCACAGTGTCCTTTGCCTTACAGAAGCTTTGCAGTTTTATGAGATCCCATTTGTTGATTCTTGATCTTAGAGCATACGCCATTGTTGTTTTGTTCAGCAAGTTTTCTCCAGTGCACATGTGTTCAAGATGCTTCTCCACTTTTTCTTCTATTAGGTTGAGTGTATCTTGTTTGATGTGGAGGACCTTGATCCACTTGGACTTAAGCTTTGTACAGGGTGATAAGCATGGATCAATTTGCATTCTTCTACATACTGAACTCCAGTTGAACCAGCACCATTTGCTGAAAATGCTATCTTTTTTCCATTGGATGGTTTTGCCTCCTTCGTCAAAAATCAAGTGACCATAGGTATGTGGGTTCATTTCTGGGTCTTCAATTCTATTCCACAGGTCTATCTGTCTGTCTCTGTAGCGGTACATGCAGTTTTTATTATTATTTCTCTGTAATACTGCTTGAGTTCAGGGATAGTGATTCCCCCAGAAGTCCTTTTATCATTAAGGATAGTTTTAGCTATCCTGGGTTTTTTGTTATTCCAGATGAATTTGCAAATTCTTCTGTCTAACTCTCTGAAGAATTGGATGGTATTTTGATGGGGATTGCATTGAATCTGTAGATCACTTTTGGTAAAATGGCCACTTTTACTGTATTAATCCTGTCAATCCATGAGCGCGGGAGATCTTTCCATCTTCTGAGATCTTCAATTTCTTTCTTCAGAGTCTTGAAGTTCTTATCATACAGATCTTTCACTTGCTTGGTTAAACTCACACTGAGGTATTTTATATTATTTGGGACTGTCATGAAGGGTGTTGTTTCCCTAATTTCTTTCTCGGCTTGTTTCTCTTTTGTATAGAGGAAGGCTTGTGATTTATTTGAGTTCATTTTATACCCGGCCATCTTGGTGAAGGTGTTTATAAGGGTTAGTAGTTCTCTGGTGGAACTTTTGGGATCACTTAAATATACTATCATATCATCTGCAAATAGTGATATTTTGACTTCTTCATTTTCAGTCTGTATCCCTTTGATCTCCTTTTGTTGCCTGATTGCTCTGGCTCGAATTTCAAGAGCTATATTGAATAAGTAGTGAAAGAGTGGGCAGCCTTGTCTAGTCCCTGATTTTAGTGGGATTGCTTCAAGTTTCTCTCCATTTAGTTTAATGTTAGCTACTGGTTTGATGTATATGGCTTTTACTATGTTTAGGTACGGGCCTTGAATTCCTATTCTTTCCAGGACTTTTATCACGAAGGGGTGTTGAATTTTGTCAAATGCTTTCTCAGCACCTAATGAAATGATCATGTGGTTTTTACTTTTCAGTTTGTTTATATAGTGTATTATGTTGATGGTTTTTTGAATATTAAACCATCCTTGCATGCCTGGGATGAAGTCTACTTGATCATGGTGGATGATTGTTTTGATGTGCTCTTGGATTCAGTTTGCCAGAATTTTATTGAGTACTTTTTTGTCGATATTCATAAGGGAAATTGGTCTGAAGTTCTCTTTTTTTATTGGCTCTTTGCATGTTTTAGGTATAAGAGTAATTGTGGCTTCATAGAAGGAATTCGGTAGTGCTCCATCCGTTTCAGTTTTGTGGAATATTTTGGATAGTATTGGTATGGGGTCTCTATGAAGGTCTGATAGAATTCTGCCCTGAACTTAATGCCCTGGGCTCTCTTTGGTTGGGAGACCTTTAATGACTGCTTCTATTTTTTTAGGAGTTATGGGGTTGTTTTAATGATTTATCTGTTCCTGATTTAACTTCATTACCTGGTATCTGTCTAGGAAATTGTCCATTTCCTCCAGATTTTCAAGTTTTGTTGAGTGCAGGCTTTTGTATTAGGATCTGATGATTTTTTGAATTTCCTCTGATTCTGTAGTTATGTCTCCCTTTTCATTTCTGATTTTGTTAATTTGGACACACCCTCTGTGTCCTCTCATTAATCTGGCTAAGGGTTTATCTATCTTGTTGATTTTCTCAAAGAACCAACTTTGGTTCTGTTGATTCTTTCTATGGTCCTTTTTGTTTCTTCTTGGCTGATTTCAGCTCTGAGTTTGATTATTTCCTGCCTTCTACTCCTTCTGAGTGTATTTGCTTCTTTTTGTTCTAGGGCTTTTTAGGTGTACTGTCAAGTTGCTGATATATGTTCTCTCCTGTTTCTTTCTGCAGGCACTCAGAGCTATGAGTTTTCCTTTTAGCACAGCTTTCATTGTGTCCCATAAGTGTGGGCATGTAGTATCTTCATTTTTATTAAATTCTAAGAAGTCTTTAATTTCTTTCTTTACTTCTTCTTTGACCAGGTTATAATTGAATAGAGCATTGTTCAATTTCCATGTATATCTTGGCATTCTTCCCTTACTGTTGTTGAAGACCAGATTTATCCCATGGTGGTCTGATTGGTCTCATGGAATTATTTCTATATTTTGGTATCTATTGAGGCCTGTTTTATGACCAATTATATGGTCAATTTTGGAGAATTATACTGGTCAATTAGATGGTGAAATGGTGAGAATTAGGTGTATCCTTTTGTTTTAGGATAGAATGTTCTATAAATATCTGTCAAGTCCATTTGGTTCATGACTCCTCTTAGTCTGTCTATGTCTCTGTTTAATTTCTGTTTCCTTTGTCTGTCCATTGATGACAGTGGGATTTTGAAATCTCCTACTATTATCGTGTGAGGTGCAATGTGTGCTTTGAGCTTTAGTAAGGTTTCTTTTATGTATATAGTTGCCCTTGTATTTGGGGCATAGACATTTAGGATTGAGAGTTCATCTTGGTAGATTTTTCCTTAGATGAATATGAAGAGTCCTTCCTTAATTTTTTTTGAAGATTTTTAGTTGAAAATCGATTTTATTCGATATTAGAATGGCTACTCCAGCTTGCTTCTTCAGACCATTTGCTTGGAAAGTTGTTTTCTCAGCCTTTTACTCTGAGGTCATGTCTGTCTTTGTGTCTGAGGTGTGTTTCCTGTAGGCAACAGAATGCAGGGTCCTCATTGCATATTCAGTTTGTTAATGTATGTCTTTTTATTGGGGAGTTGAGGCCATTGATGTTGAGAGATATTAAGGAATAGTGATTATTGCTTCCTGTTATATTCATATTTGGATGTGAGGTTATGTTTGTGTGCTTTTCTTCTCTTTGTTTTGTTGCCAAGACTATTAGTTTCTTGCTTTTTCTAGGGTGTAGCTTGCCTCCTTGTGTTGGGCTTTACCATTTCTTATCCTTTGTAGCACTGAATTTGTAGAAAGATATTGTGTAAATTTGGTTTTGTCATGGAATATCTCGGTTTCTCCATCTATGTTAATTAATAGTTTTGCTGGATACGGTAACCTGGGCTGGCATTTGTGTTCTCTTAGGGTCTGTATGACATCTGTCCAGGATCTTCTGGCTTTCATAATCTCTGGCGAGAAGTCTGGTGTGATTCTGATAGGTCTGCCTTTATATGTTACTTGACATTTTTCCCTTACTGCTTTTAACATTCTTTCTTTGTTTTGTGCATTTGGTGTTTTGAGTATTATGTGACAGGAGGATTTTCTTTTCTGGTCCAATTCATTGGCTTCTTGTATGTTTATGGGCATCTCTTTCTTTAGGTTAGGGAAGTTTTCTTCTACGATATTGTTGAAGATATTTACTGGACCTTTGACCCTCTCTTCTATACCTATTATTCTTTGGTTTAATCTTCTCATTGAGTCCTGGATTTCCTGTATATTTGGACCAGTAGCTTTTTCCTTTTTACATTATTTTTGACAATTGTGTAGATGATTTCTATTGAATTCTCTCTTCTATCCTGAGATTCTCTCTTCTATCTCTTGTATTCTGTTGGTGATGCTTGTATCTACAGCTCCTCGTCTCTTCCTTTGGTTTTCTAGATCCAGGGTTGTCTCCCTTTGTGCTTTCTTTATTGCTTTTATTTCCATTTTTAATTCCTTCAAGTGTTTGTGTGTTCCTGGAATTCTTTCTGGGACTTTTGTGATTCCTCTCTATAGGCATCTACTTGTTTATTTATGTTTTCCTGTGTTTCTCTAAGGGAGTTCTTCATGTCTTTCTTGAAGTCCTCAGCATCATGATCAAATGTGATTTTAAATCTAAATCTTGGTTTTCTGGTGTTTGGATATTCAGTGTTTCTTTGGTGGGAGAACTGGGCTCCGATGATGCCATGTAGTCTTGGTTTCTGTTTCTTGGTTTCCTGCGCTTGACTCTTGCCATCAGGTTTTCTCTGGTGTTACCTTGTTCTGTTATTTCTGACAGTGGCTAGACCGTCCAATAGGCCTGTGTGTCAGGAGTGCTGTAGACCTGTTTTCCTGTTTTCTTTCAGCTGCTTATGGAAACAGAGTGTTCTGCTTTCAGGTGTGTAGTCTTTTCTGTGTACTGGTCTTCAGCTGATCTTGTGGGCATGTGTCCTGAATTCACCAGGTAGGTTGCTTGGAGCAGAAAATTTGGTCTTACCTGTGGTCCTATGGCTGAAGTTGCTCCTGGGGGGCTGCTTTTGAACTCTCCATGAGTGAGGCAACTAGGGAGGCCTGCAGCACCTTTTCCCTGGGTCCCCATGCACCGGGGTCCCAGATGGTGCTAGGTGTTTTCTTCTGGAGTCAGCAATGTGGGCAGTGTGTAGTCTCTTCTGGCTTCCCAGGCGTTTATGCCTCTCTGAAGGTTTAATTCTCCCTCCCACGGGATTTGGGTGCAGGGAGCTTTTGACTCGGTCCATTCTGGTCTGGGTGGTTTCTAAATCTACCCTTTCTAATTACCCTGTACAGAGATTAAGTCTAAATGGATCAAGGACCTCCACATCAAACCAGATATGCTTAAACTATTAGACGAAAAAGTGGTGAAGAGCCTCAAATAAATGGGGTCTGGGGAAATGTTCCTGAACAAAACACCAATGGGTTATGCTCTAAGATCACAAATCTACAAATGGGACCTCATAAAATTGCAAAGCTTCTGTAAGTCAAAGGACACTGTCATGAGGAAAAAGCAGCAACCAGCAGATTGGGAAAAGGTCTTTAACAATCCTACATCTGACAGAGGGCTAATATCCATAATATACAGAGAAATCAAGAAGTTAGACTCCAGAGACCCAAATAACTCTATTAAAAATGTGGTACAGTGCTAAGCAAAGAATTCTCAGCTGTGGAATACTGAATGGCTGAGAAGTACCTAAAGAAATGTTCAACATCATTAGTCATCATGGAAATGCAAATGAAAACAACACTGAGATTCCACCTCACAGAAGTTAGAATGGCTAAGATCAAAACCTCATGTGACAACAGATACTGGCAAGGATGTGGAGAAAGAGGAACACTCCTACATTGTTGGTGGGATTGCAGACTTGTACAACCACTCTTGAAATCAGTCTGGAGGTTCCTCAGAAAGTTGGTCATTGTACTACCTGAAGACCCAGCTATATCACTTCTGGGCGTATATCCAAATGATGCTCTAACATACAACAAGGTCACATGCTCTACTATGTACATAGCAGCCTTATTTTAATAACCAAGAACTGGAAAGTACCCAGATGCCCATCAACATAGGAATTGATACAGAAAATATGCTACATTTACACAACGAAGACCTACTCAGCTAAAAAAAAACCAATAACTTCATGAAATTAATAGGCAAATGGATGGAGCTAGAAAATATCATCCTGAGTGAGACAACCCAATCACAAAGAACCTCATATGGTATGCACTCAATGATAAGTGGATATTATCCCCAAATCTGGACTTACCCAAGGCACATTCCACAGACCATATGTAGCTCAAGAAGAAGGACGACCAATGTCTGGATGCTTCATTCCTTCTTAAAGGGGGAGCAAAAATATTCATAGGAGGGGATATTGAGACAAATTTTGAGCAGAGACTGAAGAAACAGCCATTCAGAGCCTGCCGCACCTGGGTATACAGCCCATATATACATTCACCAAAATTAGATAATGTTGATGAAGCCAAAACTGCATGCTGTCATGATCCTGATATAGCTGTCTCCTGAGAGGCAGAGACAGAGCATGTCAAATATAGAGGTGAATGTTAGCAGCAAACCATTGAACTGAGAACGGGATTCCTGTTGGAGGAATTAGAAAAAGGAGGGAAGGAGCTGAAGGGGCTTGCAACCCTAAAAGAACAACAATACCAACCAACCATAGCTACCAGGGTCCAAACAACTACCCAAAGAGTACACATGAACAGAACCATGGCTACAGCCTCATATGTAGCAGACGATAGCCTTATTGGGTACCTATGGGAGGAGAAGCCCTTGGTCCTGCCAAGGCTATATCTCCTGTTCAGGGGAAGGTCTGGGGGGAAGGGGAGGTTGGGAATGTTGAACACCCTTATAGAAGAAGGGGAGGGGAAGGGAATAATATTTAAAATGTAACTAAAAATAGCCAATAAAAAACAGACATTTATAGAATAAGGGAATACTTTAAAAATTTGTACTCTACCAAATTAGAAAGTGTCAATACAGTGGAAATTTTTATCATTTGATACTACTTACCAAAGTTAGAATAAGACTATATAAATAATTTAGATAGACCAGTAACACACAGCATGATAAAAGCAGTCATTAAAATCTCCCAAACAAAAACATGCTAGGGCAAGATGTTTTAGTGCAGAATTCTCCTAGATTTTCCCAGAAAATTTAATGCCAATATTTCTCAAATTATCCCATAAGAAGCAAAAAAATTTCCAAAATCATCTGATAAGGTGCAGTTAACCTGATAATTAAGTCATATAAGGACTCAAAGAAAAAGAATTACAGGACAATTTTCCTCATGTTCATGTTTGCAAAACTTGAAACAAAATGTTACAATATATCAACCCAAAATGGCAGATTAGGCTTTATCCCAGAGATTTGTTAATGGTATCTTACAAAAATAAGTAAATTCAACATACCATATGAATGCACTAAAAGAAAAAAGGGTCATCTAATTAAATACAGAATTGTCCTTTGACAAAACCCAATGTACGTTCATTATAAAAACACTGAAGAAATTAGGGCCACAAGCACCATACTTAATTTTAAGGGAGGCAATTTACATCAAGCATATAGCCAACATCAAATTAAATGGAGAGAAACACAGAGTAATTCCACTAAAATCAAGAACAAGACCAATTTGTCTATTCTCTACATATCTATTCAGTATTGTACCCCAAATTTTAGCTAGAGCAATAAGAAAACTGAGGAGATCAAGGGAATAAAATCTGGAAAGAAAAAGTCAATGCACTGTTTTTTTTTGTTTGTTTGTTTTGTCTTGCAAATGATATAATACTATGCATAACTCACCATAAAATTTCCACTAGGGGACTCCTACATCCAAACCCATGTCCAGCAATATGGTTGCATACAAGATGAACAACAACAATGAAAAATCAGTAGTCCTCTGTCTTAGTCAGAATTTCTATTCCTGCACAAACATATATGAATCCCAATACATATGGACACCTGAATTTGATAAAGTACAAAAATACATGCTGGAAATAAGGCGGTGTCTTCATCAAATGATGATGGTAAATGGATTTCTGAATGGAGAGGTGTGGAAATAGTTCCATACACCTTGCTGTGCAAAAACCTCGATTTGTAATGGTCCAAGACCACAACATAAAGATGATACATGGAAACACATTGAAGATAAAGTAAGTAATGATCTTGAATTCATTGGAACAAGTGAAGACTCTCTTACCAAATCACTGATAGCATAGACACTAAGGTGAACAATTAATATATGGGATTTCACGGAACTAACAAATTTGTAAGACAAAGCACACAGGTACTTAGACAAGCAGTTGCCTACTAATTGATAAATTATTTTTACCAAACTTCAATTCTGACAGAGAACTAATGTCTAGATATATAAAGAACTCAATAAGCTAGATATCAGAAATAAAATATCTACTGAAATGTGTTGTACAGATCTAGAAAAATATTCAATAGGCTGAGAAAAACTTAAAGAAATGTTCAGTATCATTAGACAACAGGGAAATCTAATATAAATCATGTCTACTTTGAGATTACACCCTCCATTGACAACTGATATCATGGACACAATGATACCCCATGTTGGCAAGGCTATGGAGCAGGAATACTCCTCCATTGTTGGTGAAAGTGAATACATTTTAGCCACTATGGACAGGAATAACATAGCTCCTCAATGCATTAGGAATTGATCCACCACAAAATCTGGCTATACAATTTGTCTGCAAACAACCAAAAACACCCCACCCTGCCATAAAAGCACTTGCTCAAACATGTTCAATGTAGATTTATCATTCATAATAGCCAAAAACTGGAAATTAGCTACATGTCACCCAATTAAAAATGGATAAAATGTGAAACAGTCATAGACTGGAATACTGTTCAGTTGTGAAATAATATGAAAATTGAAGGAAAATAGGTGAACTAGAAAAAAAATTAGCCCGAGTGAGTTAACACAGACCTAGAAAGATGGTATGTATCACTTATAAGTGAATACCAACCCTCAAGTAAAGGATAACCAATTTACAATAAATCGACTTAGAGATGTTAGGTCATTGGTTCTTAACTATTCCAATGCTATGGTATTTTAATTTGCTTCCTCATGTTGTTGTGACATCCAGCAAAAAAGGAATTTCATAACTTCAATTTTGCTATTGCTATGAATTGTAATTTAAATATACTTCCCCCAATATTCTTAAATGACCCTTGTGATAGTCTTTCAATCCCCTCAGATTGAGGTATGATGGGTAAGGTAAACAGGCATCATCTAGTGGAAATAAGTGTATCCTCTTATAAAGGGGAATAGAGTAATTACTAAAAGTGGGCTGGAGGCTGGTTCAGGAAGGAGCAAAAGGAATCATTTGAGCATGGAGATGTAATGAATGGACAGAGTGTTGGAAGAGATGGTTGGAATTGGGAAGGACATTTGCATCTCTGTAGAAATATTTTGAATCTATGAAAGTGATCCTATTGAGGATTCCTAGTAATAAAAGATAAAGATTCTTTTGTATCCAGGCGAAAAATGGTAGGGCTAGATTACTTTCAACTAAGTCTTTGGCCAAGGAAGTGCAATGGAAATCCAAACAAGAGCCAAGGCAACATGTCACCTTCGGAGCAAAGCTATCTTACTATAGCAAGCCCTAGATATCCTAACACACACAAAGCACCAGAAAATGACTTTAAATCCACCCTTAAAAAGTTGCTTGATGCATTTAAAGAAACATGAATAATTTTCTCAAAGAAATTTAGGAAAATAAAAAATGTAGAGTCTTTTAAAGAGGAAATTGATTAATCTATTAAAGAAATACAGAAAAATATAATTTAAAAAGGTGACATAGAACCAAGTCCCATGGGGTAGAGAGCTGAACTCTCAGAAGTGTAGATATTCTTGAGACATTAGGGGTGACTGCTACTTCTGCTCACATTGCTGGCTCAAGAGGAATCTGCATCATGGTGTCTGAATACAGTAATATAGGAGCAGTTGGTGGCAAGAACCTGCCGGTTTCAGCCTGCACCCAGAACTGAACTAAACCAGTCCTACAGCTCCCTGCACCCAAATCTGGTGGGGATGAGAGATGGACCCTCAGAAGTGCAGACAATCTTGAGACCTCAGAGGAAACAACGACTTTCTGTCCACACTCCTGGCCCAAGAGAAAACCCCCTAGTGCCATCTGTGTGCTCTAGGGACCTAGGAGTAATCAGGGACAGGACCCTTCAGGTTTCTGCCTACATTAAGAGATGAAAGCCAGCCGCCAGGAACACCTACACACCAGAGAGCAGAGGTAAGACCAACTTATGTGCTCCAAATGACCCGCCTGGTGGCCTTAGGACACACACGGGCAGAAGTTGTCTGGGAAAGGACACTTCCAGTTTCTGGCTGTGCCCAGAACTGAACTGAACTGGTCCCACACCAACCTGTACCCAAATCCATGGGGGAGAGAGCTGAACTCCCAGAAGTGAGGATAATTCTGAGACCTCAGGGGAGGCCACCACTTCTGCTCACATTCCTGGCCCAAGAGGAACCAGCATAGTGGCCTCTGGATACAGTAATATAGGAGCAGTCAGCAGCAGAAACCTGCTGGACTCTGCCTAGACCGGAATAAAACTGAACCAGTCTCACAACTCCTTGCACCCAAATCCCATGGGTGAGAGAGCTGGATGCTCAGAAGCACAGCAATCCTGAGCACTCAGAGGAGACAATTATTTTCTGCCCACATTCCTGACCCAAGCTGAAACCACATGGTGACATCTGTGCCCTCTACACAGACTTAGACACAGTCTGGGACAGGATCCTACTGGTATGTGCATGGGCTGAGAGCTGAAATCTAGTTGCAAGGAATGCCTACACACCTGAAAGCAGAGTTAGGACCAACTCTTCTGTGCCAAGCAACTGGCACGGAGGCTTCAGGTCACACAGGAGAGCGGAGTAGGAAGGGAGAAGAACACCTTTATAGAAGAAGCAGAGGGGGTGGGATAGGGGGCTTATGTCTGGGGAACCAGGAAAGGGAATAACACTTGAAATGTAAATAAAAAAATATCCAATAAAAAATAGAACAGGGGCCATAAATGAATAAAACAGTTTATGACCTGAAATGAAAAGAGAATCAATATAAAAAACACAAGCTGAGAAAATCTACAAAACTCCTGACACAGAACATCTAGGAAAGATCAAACCTAAGGAAAATAGAAATAGAAAAATTTGAAGAGTACTAGCTCCAAAGACTGCAAAATATTTTCAGGAAAATCATAAAAGAAAATTTCTCCAATATAAAGAAACTGGTCTCTGTGATCATACAAAATGCTTACACAATACCTATTAGATTGGATCAGAAAAGGAAATCCTTCCACCAGATAATAATTGAAACACAATATCTACAGAACAAATTATAGTAAAAGCTATAAAGGAAAAATGCCAAGTGACATACAAAGGGCTATCAAATTACATCTGACTTCTCAACTTCAACAGAGACTCTGAACATTAGAAAGGCATGAAGAGAGAAATGTCTTACAGCTGCTAAGAAGTCACAGATGCCAACCTAGAGTGCTGGAATTTCATGCCAGTAGGTGTTTCACCTGTTTCTGACTGTGCCCTTTGTTGTGTGACCACAACACCCTATGGAGAGGATCTTGACAATCAGCCACACATGGGCAGTGCTGCAAGCCCCTCTACATGTAGATTATGCATTTCTAACATATCAGACCAAGTGAGTAGAAGGCATCTAATGTTAGAATCCAACACATCCCAAAAATATATATAAGACCTTATCCAGTGAAATAGCGAGGTGAGAATTATTCTATCAAGGCTGATCTGAGAGATTTTTGTCATATAAAAGTTATAACACTCCCTGGGGAATAGCGTTCTTGCCCCAAGTTCTGACTCTGGAGCAGTGGCATCAGTCAGAGGAGTGGAGGTACACAATCAGCGATGGTCCTGTTTATGACAACCATTCTGCTGTGTAGTAGGCTTTTGCTGCTCTAGAGTAGCAATAGCTTCAGAAGAGAGCACTGGCTACCTCCATCTGACTCTCCTCCCAGTCAGGGAGTATAATTTTTTTATCACACTAGCCAGGCAGATCCCCCACAGATAGTATATATAGACCTGGAATAGACTGACAATTGGCCATCACATGGGGCTAGAATGGCAGACACTCTAAAACCAATACCATGGGAAGGTGAGTGCTCCTCTCCCATCCCAACTATAGAGACACAGTTTCATCATGTAGATTTACAAAAGCTAAAAGAACAACTAAAATCTTCTGGCCAGAGTGTATTAGTAAGGGCTTCCTAAAGTCACAGAACTCATGGGTAGTCTCTATATAGCAAGGGAATTTGTTGATGACTTAGAATCTGTAGTCCAACTCCCAACAATGGTCAGCAGCACCTGTGAATGGAAATCCAAGGTTCTAGCACTTGCTCAGTCCCATAAGGGAAGCAGTAAAAGAGGAGTTTTCCTTCTTCTAATGTCCTTATGTAGGTCTCCAGTAGAAAGTGTGGCCCAGATTAAAGGTGTGTGCCACCATCCCTGGATCTGGGACTTGCTTTGTCCCAGATGATCTTGAACCCAGAGATATCCTTGCCTTAATCTCCTAGTATTCATAGCCACTATGCCTCAAGATCTCCATGCCAGGATCTTGGTCAGAGAACTTTATTTCCCAACCTCAAAATCAGGATCACAGGTGAGCCTTCCAATTCTGAATTGTAGTTCCAGAGATAGTCAAATTGACAACTAGGAATAGCCACTACACCAGAGCTACTCTATGGTGTTGGCTGAAGTTCCCTTTAGCCCTTGTATAAAACCCAACAGCCCATAATATTTGGTGACAAAGATTTTCTATCTAATGAAAACCTTGGTAACACAAGAACCACTTAAAAGCTACAGGGTGGCTGCCAGTTCTTAAATCAATAGAAAGGCTTAATGTTTTAAATCTCTGTAAAATCAATAGTGATCCCCCAAGACAATAGGCCAAGGGATCACTCCAATGGACAAGACATTTTCCCCTTTTCTGTCATGGTAACTTGTCATAAAATAAAAATACCCCCAGATTAGGGAGATATATGCCCTATGAAAAGCCCACAAAATAAAAATAGCCAGAACCCAAACCTTCTTATTTTTTTTCTTTTTATATGCTAACTTTATTTCCTTTGGAGAAATGTTCAGGAGTTGTATCATATAACAAATATACACTGTTTAGTCAAACCACTGCTTTGACTGTTACAGGTCCCAGAAAAGCAAATGCTGCATGCTCATAGGTGTGGATCTTTAGATGTGCTGGAGTCGCTGCAAAAGCCAGGAAAATAAAGAGTGACCAGGTAGGGGCGGTGGCTCTCTAAAGGGCGGATAATAGGATAAGAGGCTAGGAAGGGAATAATGGGTCAGAGGAACATAGACAGGAAGGAGAAAGAGGAGGGATAAAAAACATGAAGAATGTTCAAAAGTGCATAGGGGAACTTATCTTCTGTTTACTTAAAATATGTAACATATATTTGATGAAGTTATGCTACTTGGGATGATAATCCCCACAAAAGCCATAATATCTAAAAACAAACAAAGAAACAAACAAAAAACAAACCTGTCATGAACCTTCTTCCAAGTTGCCAAGAGAATCAAAGACTTCCTCAAATAATACAGACTATTGCCATTTTCCTTAGGTGCCTCCCAGAATTTGACCCTATTGCTGAAGACTCCAGTCTGTAGACACAGGACTTCGGGAAATAAAACTGGATCTGACCTCCAAGCCTCCTCTCTGAAAAACACTTCTATATACATATATATATATATATATATATTTATATAAAAAGACCAATAATAGCAGTGTGTTATGCATCAACAGCAGCAACAGCTTTTCCAGGTTCTGCAGTCATCTGAACAAAACTGTAGAGACATCCAGCACACTCCATTAAAAAAAAAAGTAAAAAAACAAAACCTGAGAAAACAGCACAGTTCTGTTACTCTTGTGGTACCTGGCACCATTTTTTTTTAAAATTAGCTTCTCTTTTTTTTTTTTTTTTTTTTTCGGAGCTGGGGACCGAACCCAGGGCCTTGCGCTTGCTAGGCAAGCGCTCTACCACTGAGCTAAATCCCCAGCCCCTAAAATTAGCTTCTCAATCATCATCTGGAAAGAAAACATTCTGAACAACATCATTAAAAACAGCTCTGATAAAGCACGGTCACTACTACATATCATAAAGCAGGTACAAGCTATTTTACATCCACAGAGGTATGATACAGTAGTGTCCTACATCTATAATACTAGAGGATACAATTTAAAAGGCATTATTTGAGACTTGATTCTACTTTTCCAGCAGAGGGCCCAAAGGATGGTGTGACACAGCTTTGTAAAGAAACATACTCTAGACAGGATTTCCTTTCACTAGTGGCACAGTTCTAAGGATTCATTCTCTCCATGAATGTCAGCTAAAACCGTTATTAAAAAAATGAAATATCCCTAGAACAAAACCGTATAACCACCGGATTCACATGAAGATGACCTAGTGGAGACAAGCTGGACCTCACCTTACCAACAAGCTATCAAATCTGTTATGTTTAAACAGTGAGACCTCCAAGGAAGGAGATGCCACGTAGTGCTTCAAAGCTTCGGACCACAATCAAACACAGCATCCTTTTCAACAGAAGCAGAAGCTCATCTGAATATGCTCAAGGATGCTGACACCAACATTTAATCATCTCCTCACTCATCCAGGAAGAAGGGGAGATCAGTTACTACTGTACTTTATTGTGTTCAACCAAATCACCATGTTACAAAAATAGCAAGCTGCCATAATAAAAAAATAAGGCTCCTCTATCCAGCACCAGATAGCATCATTTTACTTTCAAGCCTAGAAATTGCACAGTTGTATATAAACCAACCGAAGATGAGGATTGAGAGTTCATCTTGGTGGATTTTTCCTTTGATGAATATGAAGTGTCCTTCCTTATCTTTTTTGATGACTTTTAATTGAAAATTGATTTTATTTGATATTAGAATGGCTACTCCAGCTTGCTTCTTCTGACCATTTGCTTGGAAAGTTGTTTTCCAGCCTTTCAATCTGAGGTAGTGTCTGTCTTTGTCTCTGAGGTGTGTTTCCTGTAGGCAGCAAAATGCAGGGTCCTCATTGCGTATCCAGTTTGTTAATTTATGTCTTTTTATTGGGGAGTTGAGGCCATTGATGTTGAGAGATATTAAGGAATAGTGATTATTGCTTCCTGTTATATTCATATTTGGATGTGAGGTTATGTTTGTGTGCTTTTCTTCTCTTTGTTTTGTTGCCAAGATGATTAGTTTCTTGCTTCTTCTAGGGTATAGCTTGCCTCCTTATGTTGGGCTTTACCCTTTATTATCCTTTGTAGTGCTGGTTTTGTAGAAAGATATTGTGTAAATTTGGTTTTGTCATGGAATATCTTGGTTTCTCCATCTACGTTAATTGAGAGTTGTGCAGGATACAGTAACCTGGGCTGGCATTTGTGTTCTCTTAGGGTCTGTATGACATCTGTCCAGGATCTTCTGGCCTTCATAGTTTCGGGCGAAAAGTCTGGTGTGATTCTGATAGGTCTGCCTTTATATGTTACTTGACCTTTTTCCCTTACTGCTTTTAATATTCTTTCTTTATTTTGTGCGTTTGGTGTTTTGACAGTTATGTGATGGGAGGAGTTTCTTTTCTGGTCCAATCTATTTGGAGTTCTGTAGGCTTCTTGTATGCCTATGGGTATCTCTTTTTTTTAGGTTAGGGAAGTTTTCTTCTATGATTTTGTTGAAGATATTTACTGGTCCTTTGAGCTGGGAGTCTTCACTCTCTTCTATACCTATTATCCTTAGGTTTCATCTTCTCACTGAGTCCTGGATTTCCTGTATGTTTTGGACCAGTAGCTTTTTCTGCTTTACATTATCTTTGACAGTTGAGTCAATGATTTCTATGGAATCTTCTGCTCCCGAGATTCTCTCTTCCATCTCTTGTATTCTGTTGGTGAAGCTCGTATCTACAGCTCCTTGTCTTTTCTTTTGATTTTCTATGTCCAGGGTTGTTTCCATGTGTTCTTTCTTGATTGCTTCTATTTCCATTTTTAATTCCTTCAACTGTTTGATTGTGTTTTCCTGGAATTCTTTCAGGGATTTTTGAGATTCCTCTCTGTAGGCTTCTACTTGTTCTCTAAGGGAGTTCTTTATGTCTTTCTTGAAGTCCTCCAGCATCATGATTAAATATGATTTTGAAACTAGATCTTGGTTTTCTGGTGTGTTTGGATATTCCGTGTTTGCTTTGGTGGGAGAATTGGGCTCCAATGATGGCATGTAGTCTTGGTTTCTGTTGCTTGGGTTCCTGCGCTTGCCTCTCGCCATCAGATTATCTCTAGTGTTACTTTGTTCTGCTATTTCTGACAGCGGATAGACTGTTCTATAAGCCTGTGTGTCAGGAGTGGTGTAGACCTGTTTTCCTGTTTTCTTTCAGCCAGTTATAGGGACAGAGTGTTCTGCTTTCGGGCGTGTAGTTTTTCCTCTCTACAGGTCTTCAGCTGTTCCTGTGGGCCTGTGTCTTGAGTTCACCAGGCAGGTTTCTTGCAGGGGAAAAGTTGGTCCTACCTGTGGTTCCAAGGCTGAAGTTTGCTCGCGGGGTACCGCCTAAGTCCTCTCCGTGGCGGCAGCAACCAGGAAGATCTGCGCTGCTCTTTCCGGGAGCCTCCGTGCACCAGGGTTCCAGATGACGTTTGGTGTTTTCCTCTGGCGTCTGGATGTGCACAGAGTGCAGTCTCTTCTGGTTTCCCAGGCGTGTCTGCCTCTCTGAAGGTTCAGCTCTTCTATCCTGTCCGTTTCCTTCAGGCTCCAGCGGTGTCTCAGGCGCAGGGGTCCTGCCACTCCTGGGCCCTCCCCTACGGGAACCCAGAGGCCTTATACAGTTGCCCCCTGGGCCAGGGATGTGGGCAGGGGTGGGCAGTGTTGGTGGTCTCCTCCGCTCTGCAGCCTCAGGAGTGCCCACCTGATCAGGCGGTGAGGTCTCTCTCCCACGGGGTTTGGGAGCAGAGAGCTGCTGCGGGCCGGGATCCGCGGGTGTGGGACTTCCGGTCCAAACCTTCTTATTTTGGGAAAAATTCTTTCAGACAGTTCCATACATATTTACATCCCTAACTCATGGACCCAAGTAACTTGTGTCATATGAAACAGAGTTATCTGAGAAGAAAAATAACCCTCCCTTGATTTTTTGTCAGTCTTATCTACAATTCAGCAATACATTAGATCATCTAAAATAGGACAGATTAATAGCAGCATAGCCCCTGTACCCCCTCAGTCAGATGACAAAGATCAATGTCCTAAAGTCTATCCTACCCTATTTCAGATCTCACACCTCCTCACCCAACTAACAAGAAAAATAAAATTCATCTACCCAGCCCTGACCCCTTATCCCTCAGAAAACAACTCCAGGAATATTACTCAGCTATCAAAAACAACGAGTTTATGAAATTCGTAGGCAAATGGTTGGAACTGGAAAATATCATCCTGAGTGAGCTAACCCAATCACAGAAAGACATACATGGTATGCACTCATTGATAAGTGGCTATTAGCCTAAATGCTTGAATTACCCTAGATCCCTAGAACAAACGAAACTCAAGACGGATGATCAAAATGTGAATGCTTCACGCCTTCTTTAAATGAGGAAAAAGAATACCCTTGGCTGGGAAGGGAGAGGCAAAGATTAAAACAGAGACTGAAGGAACACCCATTCAGAGCCTGCCCCACAGGTGGCCCATACATATACAGCCACCCAATTGGACAAGATGGATGAAGCAAAGAAGTGCAGACCGACAGGAGCCGGATGTAGATCGCTCCTGAGAGACACAGCCAGAATGCAGCAAATACAGAGGCGAATGCCAGCAGCAAACCACTGAACTGAGAATAGGACCCCCGTTGAAGGAATCAGAGAAAGAACTGGAAGAGCTTGAAGGGGCTCGAGACCCCAAAAGTACAACAATGTCAAGCAACCAGAGCTTCCAGGGACTAAGCCACTACCTAAATACTATACATGGACTGACCCTGGACTCTGACCCCATAGGTAGCAATGAATATCCTAGTAAGAGCACCAGTGGAAGGGGAAGCCCTGGGTCCTGCTAAGACTGAACCCCCAGTGAACTAGACTATGGGGGGAGGGCGGCAATGGGGGGAGGGTTGGGAGGGGGACACCCATAAGGAAGGGGAGGGGGGAGGGGGATTTTTGCCCGGAAACCGGGAAAGGGAATAACACTTGAAATGTATATAAGAAATACTCAAGTTAATAAAAAAAAATAATAAAAAAAAAGCTACTAAACTTCCACTTACCTCTCCCCTTACTCTACCTTCCTCTAACTAATCACAGAGAGGAATCTACCCTTTCCCCTCCCTGAGCCAAAAAAAAGCCAAAGATCTACTAAATACTTAAACAAAAAAACTGCCAAAGTCCATACATAGCTCCCTATCCCCAACTATCTACCATACAACAACTTTATAGTTTTTGTGACTCCCTTATAGAAACAAACCCCACTTCTCATATAACTCAAACCCTGATATAGAACAAAAGTCCCCAACCCCCCCAATTCCTTATTAATATTAAGCCTAATTAAATTAAACCACCCAACTGGTACTCATTCAACATCAGACTTAAAAAAACTCAGACAATAAAAAAAGATGATATCTATACTCCTTAGATAAAATCTCTCTCCTACAGAGCCATATTGCCAACTTAAACATGCCTCAAAATGAAAAAAAGTTGTCACTTTTCCCTGCCCAGTCTGATTATTTACAATGAAAGACACTATTTCAACATAAATGTCTTCAAGTTTGACTGAGATGATATCCGATAGTGTTTTGATAAACTCTTTGAGAAAAAAGGGCTTTTCCACTAAAAGCAAACAACACAGGCAACAACCTATTATAAACAGGTCTGCCTCTTAACAACGCAAGCTTGAGACTGCATTAACCCACGCTCAGGTTTAAAAGACCATGCTTTCTTCCTGCTTTTTCTCTGTCAATGACAAAAAAACCAAAAGCAAAACAAACAAACAAACAAACAAAGAAACAAAAAACCAAAAAATACTCCTATCTAATTGTAACACTTCAGGGGGAAGAGAGTTCTTTCCTGAAGTTTTTGCCACTGGAAGCTGCCCAGGTCCACTAGAGTCAATTCCTGCCCATTAGCTCTGATCTTGTTGCTAACTCAGGACCCCCTAAATAACACACCCTGCAACAGCATCTCAGTGCTTTGTGCCTTGTGGACAGCTGTAACAGTCAAGCTCAAATAGAAATTGTCAAGCTCCCTGCTCAAGTAGCAGCTATCCCCCTCACTAATGCCAGTATGCCCCAGAGCATATCAGGGTCTTGCTCTTCTAGAGTATCAAGAGCCCTGGAATAGAGTAGAGGTTGCCTCAATCTGACTTCCTTCATGTCTTGGAAGATTACAATTGCTTGATTGCTGTATCTGTGCTAGGCCCCCACAGATCTCTGTTGATAGATTCCTACATACTGATTGACAGTGAAGAACACATGAATACACACACGCACGTGTGTGTGCGCGCGCGCACACACACACACACACACACACACACACACATATGCACCCACGGATCCATACACATTAATAACAGGAACATCAATTAATAGGAATCAATGATCATGGGTCATCAATATATCTCAACAAAAGTGGACTCAAGTCCCAATAAAAAATGCAGGCTAGCAGAATGGATGAGAACATAGGATCTCTTACTCTGATATATACCAGAAACACACCTTAGCAACAAAGATATTCATTAATTGACAGTAAAGTGTTGAAAACATATTTCTCAAGAAATAGACCAAAGAAACAAGCTGAAGTACTTGTTTATAATATCTAATAAAACAGGCTTTCAACGAAAATTAAGCAAAAGTGATTGAGCATGTACAGTTCATACTCATCAAAGAAAAAATGCAATAGAATGGCAGCCCAATTCTGAACAAATCTGCCCCAAACTCCATGGCACACACATTCATAGATGAAATGTTACTAAAGCTTAACCTACACCTCAAAACTCATACATTAATAGTGGGAAACAACAACACCCCACTCTCACCAGAAGACAGGTCATCAAGACAGAAACTAAGCAGAGAAATAATGAAATTATGTGAGGTTGTGAATACAATGGATCTAAAATGTATTTTCGGACTCCTCCATCCAGACACAAAATAAAATACAGTTTTGTTAACATCTCATAGAACCTTCTTCAAAATTTACCATGTAGGTGGTGAAAAATCAAGCCAAAACAGAATCAAGACAATGAAAATCAGTCCTTGTATCTTATTAGACATTATGGATTAAAGCTGGAATTTTAAGGACAACACAAGCAACAGAAAGGCCACATAATCATGGAAAGTGAACAACTCTCTACTCAATGATAAGTGCTGAGAGGAAAGTTTATAGCACTGAGTGCCTTTGTAAACAAATTGGGGAGTTCTCATACTAGCAATTTAAAAGTACACCTGAAAGTTCTAGCAAATAAGCAAACACACCTAAGAAGAGTATATGTCCTAAAATTAACAAACACAGGGCTGAAATGAACCAATTAGAAACATAAAAATGGATGATACAAAAAAAATCAATGGAACCAAGAACTGGTTCTTTGAGAAAATGAACATAATAGGCAAACTCTTATCCAAACTAACTAATAAGCAAAGGAAAGTGTCCAAATTAACAATATCAAAAATGAGAAGGGAGACCTAACAAAAGACACTTGTGGAGTCGTGCTGGGCCATGTAAGGGATTCAAAGACATGGTTCCTACCATGTACACAGACTGTACATGAGTTTTAATGTTTAATGTGGGTGTAAGACTTGTTTGTATAATAATATACGTATTTTCTTGCTCCTCCTTTGAAGAATATCCTCACTGCCCAGGTTAATGATTCTATAATAAAGAGAAATAGTACAAGGCTAGGAGGCAAGGACATGTAAAATTTCTCAACAAAATGTAGAACCCTGTGACCATCAGGCTGTGGAAAAAAACTCTGAAAATTTTAGTTCAAAAATATATGATTTCTCAACTACACAAAATATAAGAATACAATATGAATTGTACGAGGAGCCTCACAGACCTAGAAAAACAGATGCAAAAGCACTATGAGCCAGGTTGTAAAAAAGATACTAAGAAAGGAGATAAAGTGGTTTAGGGACTGGTGATCCTAGGGCAAGATCCCACCTAGCTTAGTTTACAAGGGCAGGCAGACCTATCAATTCTTTTACAATGATAAAAAGTGAACTTGTTGTCCTTTTCCTGAATCACTGGGCTAAGGTCTTGTGAGTGCTAATATGTGGGATGCTGAAGAGGGAACCTGGAATAAATGACTGAATTGATTTGCAAATAAAAAACTGGCCTTTCATTTTACCAAAATTGATCTACAGATTCAATGCAATCCCCATCAAAATACCAATCCAAGTCTTCAGAGACTTAGACAGAACAATTTGCAAATTCATCTGGAATAACAAAAAACCCAGGATAGCTAGAACTATTCTCAACAATAAAAGGACTTCTGGGGGAATCACTATCCCTGAACTCAAGCAGTATTACAGAGCAATAGTGATAAAAACTGCATGGTATTGGTACAGGGACAGACATATAGGCCAATGGAATAGAATTGAAGACCCAGAAATGAACTCACATACCTATGGTCACTTGATTTTTGACAAAGGAGGCAAAACCATTCAATGGAAAAAAGATAGCATTTTCAACAAATGGTGCTGGTTCAACTGGAGGTCAGCCTCTAGAAGAATGCAGACCAATCCCTGCGTATCACCCTGTACAAAGCTTAAGTCCAAGTGGATCAAGGACCTCCACATCAAACCAGATACACTCAAACTAATAGAAGAAAAAGTGGGGAAGCATCGTGAACACATGTGCACTGGAGAAAACTTCCTGAACAAAACACCAATGGCTTATGGTCTAAGATCAAGAATCAACAAATGGGATCTCATAAAACTGCTAAGTTTCTGTAAGGCAAAGGACACTCTTGTTAGGCAACCAACAGTTTGGGAAAAGATCTTTACCAATCCTACAACAGATAGAGGCCTTATATCCAAAATATACAAAGAACTCAAGAAATTAGACTGCAGGTAGACAAATAACCCTATTAAAAAATGAGGTTCAGAGCTAAACAAAGAATTCACAGCTGAGGAATGCCGAATGGCTGAGAAACACCTAAAGAAATGTTCAACATCTTTAGTCATAAGGGAAATGCAAATCAAAACAACCCTGAGATTTCACCTCACACCAGTGAGAATGGCTAAGTTCAAAAACTCAGGTGACAGCAAATTCTGGCAAGGATGTAGAGAAAGAGGAACACTCCTCCACTGTTGGTGGGATTGCAGACTGGTACAACCATTTTGGAAATCAGTCTGGAGGTTTCTCAGAAAATCAGACATTGAATTACCTGAGGACCCAGCTATACCTCTCTTGGTCATATACCCAAAAGATGCCCCAATGTATAACAAAGACACATGCTCCACTATGTACATAGCAGCCTTATTTATAATAGCCAGAAGCTGGTAAGAACCCAGATACCCTTCAACAGAGGAATGGATACAGAAAATGTGGTATATCCACACAATGGAATATTACTCAGCTATCAAAAACAATGACTTTATGAAATTCATAGGCAAATGGATGGAACTGGAAAATATCATCCTGAGTGAGGTAACCCAATCACAGAAAAACACACATGGTATGCACTCATTGATAAGTGGCTATTAGCCCAAATGCTTGAATTACCCTAGATGCCTAGAACAAATGAAACTCAAGACGGATGATCAAAATGTGAATGCTTCACTCATTCTTTAAAAGGGGAACAAGAATACCCTTGGCAGGGAATAGAGAGGCAAAGATTAAAACAGACACAGAAGGAACACCCATTCAGAGCCTGCCCCACATGTGGCCCATGCATATACAGCCATCCAATTAGACAAGATGGATGAAGCAAAGAAGTGTAGGCCGACAGGAGCCGGATGTTGATCTCTCCCGAGAGACACAGCCAGAATACAGCAAACACAGAGGCGTATGCCAGCAGCAAACCACTGAATTGAGAATAGGACCCCCATTGAAGGAATCAGAGAAAGAACTGGAAGAGCTTGAAGGGGCTCGAGACCCCATATGTACAAGAATGCCAAGCAACCAGAGCTTCCAGGGACTAAGCCACTACCTAAAGACTATACATGGACTGACCCTGGACTCTGACCTCATAGGTAGCAATGAATATCCTAGTAAGAGCACCAGTGGAAGGGGAAGCCCTGGGTCCTGCTAAGACTGAACCCCCAGTGAACTAGATTGTTGGGGTGAGGGCGACAAGGGGGGGAGGATGGGGAGGGGAACACCCATAAAGAAGGGGAGGGGGAAGGGTATATTTTCCCGGAAACCGGGAAAGGGAATAACACTCGAAATGTATATAAGAAATACTCAATACAACAGATAGAGGCCTTATATCCAAAATATACAAAGAACTCAAGAAGTTAGACCGCAGGGAAACAAATAACCCTATTAAAAAATGGGGTTCAGAGCTAAACAAAGAATTCACAGCTGAGGAATGCCGAATGGCTGAGAAACACCTAAAGAAATGTTCAACATCTTTAGTCATAAGGGAAATGCAAATCAAAACAACCCTGAGATTTCACCTCACACCAGTGCGATTGGCTAAGATCAAAAACTCAGGTGACAGCAGATGCTGGCGAGGATGTGGAGAAAGAGGAACACTCCTCCATTGTTGGTGGGATTGCAGACTAGTAAAACCATTCTGGAAATCAGTCTGGAGGTTCCTCAGAAAATTGGACATTGAACTGCCTGAGGATCCAGCTATACCTCTCTTGGGCATATACCCAAAAGATGCCTCAACATATAAAAGAGACACGTGCTCCACTATGTTCATCGCAGCCTTATTTATAATAGCCAGAAAATGGAAAGAACCCAGATGCCCTTCAACAGAGGAATGGATACAGAAAATGTGGTACATCTACACAATGGAATATTACTCAGCTATCAAAAACAACGAGTTTATGAAATTCGTGGGCAAATGGTTGGAACTGGAAAATATCATCCTGAGTGAGCTAACCCAATCACAGAAAGACATACATGGTATGCACTCATTGATAAGTGGCTATTAGCCCAAATGCTTGAATTACCCTAGATCCCTAGAACAAACGAAACTCAAGACGGATGATCAAAATCTGAATGCTTCACTCCTTCTTTAAATGAGGAAAAAGAATACCCTTGGCAGGGAAGGGAGAGGCAAAGATTAAAACAGAGACTGAAGGAACACCCATTCAGAGCCTGCCCCACACGTGGCCCATACATATACAGCCACCCAATTAGACAAGATGGATGAAGCAAAGAAGTGCAGACCGACAGGAGCCGGATGTAGATCGCTCCTGAGAGACACAGCCAGAATACAGCAAATACAGAGGGGAATGCCAGCAGCAAACCACTGAACTGAGAATAGGTCCCCTATTGAAGGAATCAGAGAAAGAACTGGAAGAGCTTGAAGGGGCTCGAGACCCCAAAAGTACAACAATGCCAAGCAACCAGAGCTTCCAGGGACTAAGCCACTACCTAAAGACTATACATGGACTGACCCTGGACTCTGACCCCATAGGTAGCAATGAATATCCTAGTAAGAGCACCAGTGGAAGGGGAAGCCCTGGGTCCTGCTAAGACTGAACCCCCCGTGAACTAGTCTATGGGGGGAGGGTGGCAATGGGGGGAGGGCTGGGAGGGGGACACCCATAAGGAAGGGGAGGGGGGAGGGGGATGTTTGCCCGGAAACCGGGAAAGGGAATAACACTCGAAATGTATATAAGAAATACTCAAGTTAATAAAAAAAAAAAAATAAAAGGAAAAAAAAGTAAAAAAAAAAAAAAAAAAAAAAAAAAAAAAAAAAAAAAAAAAAAAAAGAAATACTCAAATTAATAAAAAAAAGATGTTGTCTCAAGATTGAGCATGGATATATTAGAATGTTTTCTTAGTTTCTCGTTTTAATCAGAAAACTTAAGAAATACTTTTAGAATTTTTCTAATAGGATTTCTAACTTGATTTAAAAATCAATGCAGTTTTTATAGAAGCTTTTCTGACATTGGTGAGAAAATCCACGAGCTATCCAGAGAGCATTTAGAAATTTTTAATAGCAAGAGAGAGCTGTCTCAAACAGAAAGCTGGCGAGACACACACACACACACACACACACACACACACACACACACACACAGAGAGAGAGAGAGAGAGAGAGAGAGACAGAGAGACAGAGAGACAGAGAGACAGAGACAGAGACAGAGACAGACAGAGACAGAGATTCAGTGAGGTAGAGACAGAGACAGAGATAGAGATGCAGTGACACAGAGACAGAGAGAGAGAGAGAGAGAGAGAGAGAGAGAGAGAGAGAGAGAGCTGTCACGAGCAAACTACAGACCCAAGAGCTATCTACAGAGAGCTTCCTAGGGAACCATGTCCAGCAGAAGATAGGCTATCAGCTTGGAACTCACGATTTGACTTCAAGTCATACTTTTTGCTACTCTCTGATACCCCTTCTCTCAGGAACCCTTCTCTAAGCTGAGACTGGTCATTGTAAGACACTGAAGAAATTAAAAAAATTATTAAGTCCTACTCCAAAAGCCTTCACTCCACAAAATCTGAAACACTACACAAATTCGACCATTTTCTAGATAGATACCACTTACCAAAGCTAAATCAAGATCAGGTAAACCAATTAGACAATCCTATAACCTCTAAGAAAATAGGAGCTTTGATTAAAATATACCAACCAAAAAGCCCACAACCAGATGGTTTTAGCAAAGGATTCTACCAAACTTTCAAAGAAGAGCTAATACTAATAATCCTCAAACTTGTCCATTAAATAGAGCAGAAGGAACACTCATTTTATGAGCCCTAATACCTAAATGACACTCAACTAGGAATGTGAACTTCAGAGCAATTTGTCTAATGTACATGGATACCAAAACACTCATTAAAAAGTTCACAAGACTGAATACCAAAAGACATCAAAAGCTTCATCCATCATCATGAAGTAGGATTCATCACAAAGATGCAGGGAAACTTCAATATACAAAATCTGTCAAGGTATTCTACCATATAAACAAACTGAAAGGAAAAAAGTCACATGGTCTCACTAGATACTGAAAAAAATCTTGGGCAAATCCGATACCCCTTTATGTTACAACTATTGGAGAAATCCAAGATACAAGGTGCATCCCTGAAGATAATAAACACAATATACAGCAATCCAATAGCCAAGATTAAATTAATGGAGAGAAACTTAATGATATACAACTAAAATCAGATACAAGACAGGGTTGTACTCTGTCTCCCTATCTAATCAATATAGTACTTGCATTTCTAGGTAAAGCAATAAGACAACTAAAGAAGATGAAAGGTATACAAATGGGAATGGAAGAAGTTATCGCATTACTTTTCACAAATGGTATGATAAAATACATACATGATCCCAAAAATTCTGCCAGAGAAAACCTTCAGCTGAAAAACACCTTTACAAAAGTGATTAAATGAAATTAATTCAAAAAATTCAGTGGCCTTCTTTAAACAAACAGTACCTAGGCTAAGAAAATATTAGGGAAACAACACCCTTTACAGTAGCCACAAATAATGTAAAATATCTTGCTGTAACTATATACAAGCAAGTGAAACACCTGTATGATAAGAAATTTAGGTTTCTGATAAAGAAAGAAGCTGAGGAAGATATCAAAAGATGGGAAGATCTCCCCTGCTCATGGATCAGGAGGATTAGCTTAGTAAATGCAGACATTTTGCTAAAAGCAATCTATAGATTCAATGCAATTCCCACCAAAATTGCATAACAATTCTTTACATTCCTTGAAAGAGCAGCTCTCAACTTCATGTGAAAAAAGACAAACAAAAAAAAAAAAACCAAAAAAACTCAGGGTATTTAAAACAATATTGCAGAAGAAAAGAACTTCTAGAAGTATCTCATCCATGATTTCAAGCTATACTACAAAGCAATGGTAATAAAAACTGCATGGTGTTGGCATAAAAACAAATACATGATCAATGGAATAGAAACAAACACTCAAAAGAAAACCTTCACATCTATGAACATTTGATATTTGTCAAAGAAGCAAAAACTAAACAATGGAAAAAGGGAAGCATATCCAACAAATGGTCCTGGTCTAACTGAATGTCTACAGGTAGAAGAATGCAAATTTCTGCACATAATTCAAGTTCAAATGGATCAAAGATCTCATCATAAAATCTGACACACTAAACACATTAGAAGATAAAATGAGGAACTGCCTTGAACTCATTGGCACATGAGAAAGCTTCCTAAACAGAACACCAATAGCACAGGCACTAAGATCAACTGTTGATAAATTTGACCTCCTGAAATGTAAGCTTTTGCTAGAGTAAGCACACCATCAATAGGATAAAACAGTAGCCTGGAGAATGGGAAAAGATCTTCACCAACTGTACATTTGACAGAGGTCTAATATACAAAATTTGCAAAGAACTCAGTAAATTAGATACCAACAAGTGAAATAAACCCATTAAAAAGTGGGATACAAACTGCAGTTAGGATGTAAAATAATAATAATAAAAAGATTTTAATGAAAAAAAGTGGGATACAGAGCTAAAAAGAGAATTCTCAATAGAGGATTCTCAAATGAAATAGTAAATAATGGGAATAAAAAATAAAAATTTTTTAAAGAAATACTTTTTTGTAATTATTTTCAGTGTCTAAATATACAACCTAATTAATGACTTACATGTTATATATGCTTGATTTACCTTTTTTTGTTTCCAACTCATATGCTACCTTAATTCTTCTCATCTAGTTCCCAGGCTTCACTTACTCTGTACAAGATTTAATTTCCCTGAATTCATTCTGATACAAGAATTATATTGTGAATATCCTGGAGCTAGCAGTGCTTTTACTTCAGTGTGTTTAGTTTCACTAGCTCAAGCACATACAGATATCCCTAGTTTATCATTCGACTAACATTCAATAATGCAGTTACATGGTCCCTGATGACGAATACAAAATTAATTCAGTGGGAAAATGAAATATTTTACTATCTCACAATTGTTTGTCTTGACAATTTTTTAACCTCACAGGTCTTCATGTATATGTTACAGTTTCTGATTTTGTTTTCATGGGATGTCCAATTATGAAAGATGTGTGTTTGCATTTGTCTTTGCATGTGAGTGTGTATGTGGGTATATGCATGTTTGTGTGCATGTGTGTGTGTGTGTGTGTGTATGTGTGTGTGCCTGTGTATGTATGTCAATGTCTGCATATGATTCTTACAATTATTCTTTGTGTCTTTATTTACTTAGTTAGCTTGTTTCATAATACTCTGGTTTATTTATTCTTATATTTTATTTTATCATTATGAATTAGATGTCTTTTGTATTCTAATGGGAGAGAAAAAGAAAGGGTATGAATTTGTATAGGTTGGAAAGGGGAAGAATTGAAAGGAATTTAAGGATGAAAAATCAGAAGTATATTCTGTAAATGAAAACTACATTGCCATTCTATCTTATGCCTGTCAGAATGCCTAAGAACAACCATACAAGTGGTAGCTCATGCTGGCAAGGATGTGGAGTAAGGAGAACACTTTTCCATTGTTGGTGGAAGAGCAAACTTGTACAGCAAATATGGAAACCAATATGCCATTTCTGTAGAAGAATGGGCGTCAGTCTACCTCAAAATCCAAACTTACTGCTCTTGGGAATATACCCAAAGTATGCTTCATCCTACCACCAGGACATTGGAATAACCATGTTTGTTTTTTCTCTTCTTACAAAAACCAGAAACTGGAAACAAACTAGATGTTCTCCAACAGAAGAATGAATACAGAACATACGATACATTTACATAACAGAGTATTAATGCTTAGATGTTAAAAATGATATCATGAAATTTCCAGACAAACATAAGGAAATAGCAAATATGAAACTGAGTAAGGCAATCCTAGAAAGATAAATATTATATGTATTTGCTTATATCCTTATATTAGTTGTTAAATAGATTATAATAAAGACACATATTATAGTGGTTATGAAAAGAGGAAAGGACTAGGTGGTCCCATAAATCTCCATGAAATAATAGAATTATGGGAGGACTGAGCAAAAGAGGATGAAAATAGGATGAGCATGTAGTGGGTGGGAGGTGAGATGGAATTGAGGGAGGGAATGAAAACAAGGACAGCTAGAAACAAAGGGCATTGAGGGAGCAACATGGAAACCTAATGCAAGGGAAACACCCTATAATGTATGAAGGTGATCCTAATGAATTTTCCATATAGTGATGGAAACAGAATCCCACTGGCCATCTCTGGTCAAGAAATGAAGCTATGAATACTGGGATTAGGTTTCATGAATATGAGTTCTTGGTTTAAAAGGTGCACTGGATTCTGCACACACACCCTCCCTTACCCCCCCAAAAAACAAAACAAAACAAAACAACCCCCCCAAAAAACCAACAAAAAAGAAAAAACAAAACAAAACAAAACAAAAAACCCAAAACGAACAAAAAACAAAACAAACAAACAAACAAAAAAACCCAGGATGTTGCCAGACAAGGTTGTTCTGCAAAAACTAACAGCAAAGTCTCATTGCTAAAAATAACAAAGCACAACTCATCAAATATGGAGTGGTGGGAGAGCCCCTGCATCAGTTGTTGGAGGACCCACATGAAGACCAAGGTGCACTTCAGCTACATATATGCAGGGGGTCCTGGTTTATCCTGTGATTAGTCTTTCAATTACAAAAATTTTAACCTAAGTTTAGTCCTGTCCACAAGCTATGCTAGGATATCAGCAGTACAAACCTTGAGGAAGTAACACACCAATGTCTGATTTGACTCCATGACATGGAACCCATTCCTGACACTATTTGAGCAAACCAGGAACCAGAAACTAGATAGATCAAAATCCTTGGGTAAAACTAATACTACCGATATCAAGCTATGGTTTCTAGTGTATTCTGCCATACTCATAGATCAATGCATAATTCAGTCATTCAGATAGGCTTCATTCTCTATTATTGCAGCAGAATGGTTTGAATACAGACGTGCATCCATTGTGATGAGAGGGGTTAGGGAGAGAATACAACAGGCAGCTCTAGGTGAGGTGCTTCTCAGTCTATTCTTTCCTCTCAAAGTTTAGAAAACTCCACAGAAGATGAATCAGGAGTAGGGGATACAGATGAGAAGGAGGACACCAGAAAAACAATGCTTTCTATAAAAAATATGCAATGCTTATATGAACACAAAGAGGCTGCAGCAGGCATCACAAGGCCAAAACAGGTCTGCACTAGGTCTTCTTATATATACTAAAACTTTCAGTTTAGTGCTTTTATGGGACTCCTAAACAAGTTTCTAATTCTTGAGTGCTCTCTTGGATTTTATTTTTCTACTGTCTTTTCTTCTACAGCTTCGATATGATGTTTTTAAAAATACTATTATATTTTATTTTATTATATTTTATTGTTATCTCATAGAAACATGTTCAGTTATGATGAGAGACAGATAAGGCATCGATCAGGATGAGAGAGGAGGTGGGAAGGTATCTGGAAGAAATGGAGGGAGGGGATATATATCCAGATAATATTGTGTGAGAGAAGAATCTACATTCAATAACATAGAGTCAAAGGTTTTACATAAAATAAGTAAAACAAAAGAAACTTAGCAATGATGGAGAATAAATATATCTACTGGAGAAATGACCAACTGCTCAGTTCCCTACTGTGTAAATCAACAACAACAACAACAACAACAACAACAACAACAACCCCCCGTACAGGAAATAATGATGAGGAAGGTATGGGGAATCCAAGTTTTAAGTGAATCCTACATGTGACTGTGTATTGTTTGAAAATATAAAGAAATTTTTTCTAAAAACACTGTGTCCATGGTGAAATGAAAAAAAATGCCATTAATGTGTGTGAAAGGTGAGTATTCAGGGATAAATATGTGCAATGGATCAGCAATGTAAGTCAAGGATGATTTCAATGTCTAGAGAGTTTGATTTCAAAAGGAAATAAAACTAGTAGCAATGCTTAAATTTCTAGCAAAGGAATATGGGATATTCTCTTCTTATCTCCAGTCTTTTCCCATTTGCTTAGGTATAGCAGATTACTGTGGATAAGTTGGACACGTCTCTGTAAGCCAGTATTTACCTGTCTCATTGGAAATCTCATTTTCTGCACAAGGAGTACAATTAAAGCAGCAGACAGCCTTGCCTTCCTGGGCAGCTTTCCTGAATCCGGGCCTACAGCTCTCACTGCACACAGACTGAGGAATCTGATGGAAATAAAATCTATTAGCAAATGACTGGGTAAATAGAGAATTTTGAGTAAATAGAGAATTTCTGAGTGTAACTGAGCAGTTAATTTTCAAATGCTTTCCCTTACAATTGAAGCTAATGGATTTTGATATTGCTAATTTTATCTGCTTTGTGGCTACATAGCCTATATGTTTAAGCCTTGGTCCAATTCCTGAAGATATTTATAAGAATAAGTCATTAAAGTACTGCTCAAGAAAGTTATGATATGCATTCATATTTAACTTGTATCTATGCTTACTTGCTACTAGGGGGATCTTTTATATTGAAAGTGGTTTTTAATATTGACTGACAAATTTACAGGTCTTGGACTCATTGTGGAAGAAAATCTTATGCATCTCCATGCATAGTTTTATATGGGAACTTACCTGAGATAAGAACCACGTCAAAATGGTGGTCAGTATTTCACTGGATACTGTCACACACAGAATGAAAATGTGATAGGAGTGAGCAACCACTTGTCTAACTTTGCTCTGATTCTGACCTATGAACAAGTTATCACCTTCTTTGGCTTTTAAAACATTTTTTCCCACAATGTAATGTGTGCTCAAAGAGTCAGGAAAAAAAAACCATCCTCCCCTTAGTTGCTTTTGTTGACTATTTATATGAAGTAGCAATAAAGTCAAGCATTGCAGACACACACACACAAACACACACACACACACACACACACACACACACTCACGCATGCACATATCATACTATTATGCCTTTTCAGAGGCTGTGAAAATAAAATGCAACCTTTATAACTGTAATTTCTTCATCTAGGTGACAAAACGAATTTTTCAGTGTTCTGAGGCAGTAAGTAATAGACATTCTTTTTTAAGACATGTGTGGGCATTAACAAACTTGAAAACAAACATATCCATTGATCATTAGCAAGTAAAAGAGAAAATAGTCTTTATGTGAAGATTCTTAATGGTAGTTAAATATTTATTAGTATTGAGAGAGAGTCTAATGATCAGCATATCTTGAGAATTACCTTAGTTTTATGAAAGGTCAGAGAAGTGAGAAAAGTCACAACTCACCTTTGTAAACTTTGTAGGCCATTGTATCATCTCTTCACATAAAGAGAAATGTACACCCTGGTGAGCACTTAGAGAATAGGTTCCTACTTTCACCTTTAATCCAAGACCACTTGGAAAATTCCAGAAATTAAGAATGTCATACTTTGTATTTAAGTTTCTTCCCCCATCCATTACTGTGTGTCCTCTCACATGACTTTTTTTTATCGTGGTCTTTAAGAAAGGGAGAAGCTAAAAGAAATGCAAAAACACAGGTTAAAAATTATATGACATACTAAAACATTTTTAAAGTACTACAAGAAATCTCAGTTGACACAGTCATGTCCAATGGAAATGGTGAAAGTCATGAAGCTAGGACAGTTGTATGTCACAATTCCAGCAAAGGTAATCCAAATGCTTGGATCATTTTCACTCTGTTTCTTTTTAGGTTTTGGTCTCTGCCTCTAGCATTCTTGGAGACTTTCTGCATTATGATTCTTTATGTCTTTTTCAGAGAAAATTATGTCTAAGTCTTTAGGAAAGTCATAAACTTACTAGTCCTTCTGCTCTTTAAGGAAATTCTCTTATTTGACCCTATTTTGAAATTTCCCTTGTGTCCTGGAGATCATGATAGGCATAGATAAGCACAAATCTAGACATTTCTAAATGAAACCATGACTCCAGGGATTTTCTTGCATATCTACCCCTAAACAAACCCAAACATTATAGTTGGAACTGGTTAAACTTAAAAATATTTGAAAAACTCCAACTGGCCAGGAGAACTGGTGAGTGACTCTACATCATTAGGCTGTCTTCCTTCTGTGGAACCTGTAGAAATGAAGATCCACCTGGACTTCTAGTTAGACTAAGTTTTGTGATTTCCCTGACAACTATGCCTTAGTCATTCCTTTCTCACTGACACATTATCTCCTCTTGAAAAGCTCGAAGAACCCTCGTGGTTGCCCCTTGACCCTCAATTCATTGAAGCCTACATGATAAGAAGCACCTTTAAAGGAGCCATCAAAGATCCTCAACAAATGAAAGATGCTTGAATTGAATTTCAATTTGAATTAAATTTCAAAAGTCTCAGTATATGTACAATATAAATCATTGAACCAAGATACAAAGGCACCAACGTATATGGATTGAGCTAATTCATATCTCTTTGATAAGCTAACCTCACCTATTCACTTTTGGAATATATTTAGAGCTTCTGCCTTAAAAGGAGGGCCTGAAAGTCTGAAGTACACTTTAAAATGGTCCTTAACTTTATAACCCGTGGAAGTGCTGAGGAGCATTTTAACACTTAAAGATCTACTCTGACCTCTTCCCTGAGAAATATATAGGAGAAAACTCAACTTTTCATACTGGAGATATTTTGAAGAAAACTGTGAGGCAGCATGTTATATAAATTTAATATTAGCTTAAGATTTTTCTTGTTACTGCCATTTCAAAAGAGAACATTTACTTAGAATTTAGCATTTAACTCCAGATGTAGAAACATTATTCTCTCCCTTGTCATTGACAACATAGTCTAGCACTTAGGATACCAAATTCAAATGCCTTATAAATACTAAAAATGCCCCATTGCTGATACTATAAAACACAGAAAGAAATATTACCTGCCAGGGGGAGAATACCATTCCTTTTTCATTGGTATATGGTTGTGTCTGTGTTTGTTGAAGATTTATCTCATGGAGACTATAGGCCACAGCATACACAGCATTGTATATATTGTAGCCCTCTTCACTCATAGTGGGGTCAAAAATGTGTCTGGGAAGTAATTCCAAAGAAGCATTGGGTTGGCAGTTCTCCAAAAGATGACAGTCAAACTTAGAAAATGGACACTTGAAAAACAAAAACCAAAACTTAGGAAGATAATTGTCCTCTGGGTATTTGTAGGGATTAACTGTTTGAATAAAATTCATAAACTCAATCATCTCTTCATGGTGGTGTGAAAAAATGAGACTTCCATGAAATGACTCTAACATAAAATAATCAGAATGGCTATCAATATCCCACGAAGAGTTCAAGACCCAAACTTTCCATGTAACTAATAGTTGTGCAACATGCCGCATTAACCCTTGTATAGAAATAATATCCCCATAAATAACTATTACATTTGCTGATGATTCCTCAATCTTCTCCATATTTTTCCATAATGCATTGGAAAATGCATTCCATGTGCCAGGGATCATTTTCAAAAAGGCTATGCAGATGCCATTGCTCTCCATATTTTCTCTCAAGTCTGATAGAAACTGAGTACCTCTGTGGTCATCTGGGAGCATCAGCCCAACCCAGGACCAGCTGAAATGAAGCATCAAAAGGACTATGGCAAGTGACAGAGATGTGTCCTTTGGAGCCATCTGATAGAGTGAATTAAATTGACCTTGGTCATTCAAGATAGAATCAAAAGGCCCAAAAGTGAGCTGAAGAGATCATGAAATATAAGGCCATGAAACACAATCTCAGATCAAAATCAACAGATGGAAACAGTCAAGTTGAAGATCGACTTGTCTTGTAATCTCACTACATTTTTTTCTACAAAAATTGCCGACAGGCCTCTAGTTCCAATAACCTAGCTGGTCTTACCCACTTTTCCTTTCATTCTATTTTAAGTAATGGAAATAAGGTTCTATTAAGTATCTCCGTACTTTTCTATGATAAGTGATTAACTCTAGTCCCCCATATTTTACATTTTCAGATTCCTATAATATCAACAAAGTGTATTTGTCTCCTAGTTCCCACATTCTATTCCTCACCTGAGGTATTTTGTAGAGTTGTAGCAGTGTTCCAATATGGGCAGATGCTGACCATGATGGTCCTGTGAGTACAGCAGGTGACTTTCTCTTGTGTCCACAGTCACAGTTAGGAAGGGGATTGATTATCCCTGTATGCCAAAGAAAGGCACTATAAAGAATATTCTTTTCAGTGTATGGAATATTATAGATATCATATCCAAGAGTTGTATTGGGTAGAAGATGAGGGTTTCTGTTGATCTCCTCAATGGCAAACATCAGGGCCAGAACAAACTGGTAGTTCTTAAACTTATACCTGTATAGATTTCACAAAATTACACAGGAAGAAGCCATAGACTATACAACATTTCTATTTGGTGAAGTGTTTTATAATGTAAATGCCAATATTTCTATGAAATCATAATTTTTGAGTCTTCTCATGGATAACTGAAATGAGAATTGGCATTTTAAGCAGCAGATGAGATTGATAATGTCCTACACTCAAGAATTATGGTCTCGCCAGAGGAAAACACCGAACGCCATCTGGAACCCTGGTGCACAGAGGCTCCCGGAAAGGGCGGCGGAGATCTTCCTGGTTGCTGCCACCGCGGAGAGCTCATAAGCAACACCCCACGAGCAAACTTGAGCCTCAGGAACACAGATAAGACCAACTTTTCTGCTGCAAGTGACCTGCCTGGTGAACTCCAGACACAGGCCCACAGGAACAGCTGAAGACCTGTAGATAGGAAAAACTACACGCCCAAAAGCAGAACACTCTGTCCCCATAACTGGCTGAAAGAAAACGGGAAAAGAGGTCTACAGCACTCCTGACACACAGGCTTATAGGACAGTCTAGCCACGGTCAGAAATAGCAGAACAAAGTAACACTAGAGATAATCTGATGGCGAGAGGCAAGCGCAGGAACCCAAGCAACAGAAACCAAGACTACATGGCATCATCGGAGCACAATTCTCCCACCAAAGCAAACATGGAATATCCAAACACACCAGAAAAGCAAGATCTAGTTTCAAAATCATATTTAATCATGATGCTGGAGGACTTCAAGAAAGACATGAAGAACTCCCTTAGAGAACAAGTAGAAGCCTACAGAGAGGAATCTCAAAAATCCCTGAAAGAATTCCAGGAAAACACAATCAAACAGTTGAAGGAATTAAAAATGGAAATAGAAGCAATCAAGAAAGAACACATGGAAACAACCCTGGATATAGAAAACCAAAAGAAGAGACAAGGAGCTGTAGATACGAGCTTCACCAACAGAATAGAAGAGATGGAAGAGAGAATCTCAGGAGCAGAAGATTCCATAGGAATCATTGACTCAACTGTCAAAGATAATGTAAAGCGGAAAAAGGTACTGGTCCAAAACATACAGGAAATCCAGGACAAAATGAGAAGATCAAACCTAAGGATAATAGGTATAGAAGAGAGTGAAGACTCCCAGCTCAAAGGACCAGTAAATATCTTCAACAAAATCATAGAAGAAAACTTCCCTAACCTAAAAAAAGAGATACCCATAGACATACCAGAAGCCTACAGAACTCCAAATAGATTGGACCAGAAAAGAAACACCTCCCATCACATAATAGTCAAGACACCAAACGCACAAAATAAAGAAAGAATATTAAAAGCAGTAAGGGAAAAAGGTCAAGTAACATATAAAGGCAGACCTATCAGAATCACACCAGACTTTTCGCCAGAAAATATGAAAGCCAGAAGATCCTGGACAAATGTCATAAAGACCCTAAGAGAACACAAATGCCAGCCCAGGTTACTGTATCCTGCAAAACTCTCAATTAACATAGATGGAGAAACCAAGATATTCCATGACAAATCCAAATTTACACAATATCTTTCTACAGATCCAGCGCTACAAAGGATAATAAATGGTAAAGCCCAACACAAGGAGGCAAGCTATACCCTAGAAGAAGCAAGAAACTAATCATCTTGGCAACAAAACAAAGAGAAGAAAAGCTCACAAACATAACCTCACATCCAAATATGAATATAACAGGAAGCAATAATCACTATTCCTTAATATCTCTCAACATCAATGGCCTCAACTCCCCAATAAAAAGACATAGATTAACAAACTGGATACGCAACGAGGACCCTGCATTCTGCTGCCTACAGGAAACACACCTCAGAGACAAAGACAAACACTACCTCAGAGTGAAAGGCTGGAAAACAACTTTCCAAGCAAATGGTCTGAAGAAGCAAGCTGGAGTAGCCATTCTAATATCAAATAAAATCAATTTTCAACTAAAATTCATCAAAAAAGATAAGGAAGGACACTTCATATTCATAAAAGGAAAAATCCACCAAGATGAACTCTCAATCCTAAATATCTATGCCCCAAATACAAGGGCACCTACATATGTAAAAGAAACCTTACTGGAGCTCAAAACACACATTGCACCTCACACAATAATAGTAGGAGATTTCAACACCCCACTCTCATCAATGGACAGATCATGGAAACAGAAATTAAACGGAGACATAGACAGACTAAGAGAAGTCATGAGCCAAATGGACTTAACAGATATTTATAGAACATTCTATCCTAAGGCAAAAAGATATACCTTCTTCTCAGCTCCTCATGGTACTTTCTCCAAAATTGACCATATAATTGGTCAAAAAACAGGCCTCACCAGGTACAGAAAGATAGAAATAATCCCATGCGGGCTATCGGACCACCACGGTCTAAAACTGGTCTTCAATAACAATAAGTGAAGAATGCCCACATATACGTGGAAATTGAACAATGCTCTACTCAATGATAACCTGGTCAAGGAAGAAATAAAGAAAGAAATTAAAAACTTTTTAGAATTTAATGAAAATGAAGGTACAACATACCCAAACTTATGGGACAGAGTGAAAGCTGTGCTAAGAGGAAAACTCATAGCGCTGAGTGCCTGCAGAAAGGAACAGGAAAGAGCATATGTCAGCAGCTTGACAGCACACCTAAAAGATCTAGAACAAAAAGAAGCAAACACACCCAGGAGGAGTAGAAGGTAGGAAATAATCAAACTCAGAGCTGAAATCAACCAAGTAGAAACAAAAAGGACCATAGAAAGAATCAACAGAACCAAACGTTGGTTCTTTGAGAAAATCAACAAGACGGATAAACCCTTAGCCAGACTAATGAGAGGACACAGAGAGTGCGTCCAAATTACCAAAATCAGAAGTGAAAAGGGAGACATAACTACAGATTCAGAGGAAATTCAAAAAATCATCAGATCTTACTATAAAAGCCTATGTTCAATAAAACTTCCAATCAAATGGAAAAAAGATAGCATTTTTAGCAAATGGTGCTGGTTCAACTGGAGGTCAACATGTAGAAGAATGCAGATCGATCCATTTTTATGACCCTGTACAAAGCTTAAGTTCAAGTGGATCAAGGACCTCCACATCAAACCAGATACACTCAACCTAATAGAAGAAAAACTAGGGAAGCATCTGGAACACATGGGCACTGGAGAAAATTTCCTGAACAAAACACCAATGGCTCATGCTCTAAGATCAAGAATCGACAAATGGGATCTCATAAAACTGCAAAGCTTCTGTAAGGCAAAGGACAATGTGGTTAGGTCAGAACGGCAACCAACAGATTGGAAAAGGATCTTTACCAATCCTACAACAGATAGAGGCCTTATATCCAAAATATACAAAGAACTCATGAAGTTAGACTGCAGGGAGACAAATAACCCTATTAAAAAATGGGGTTCAGAGCTAAACAAAGAATTCACAGCTGAGGAATGCCGAATGGCTGAGAAACACCTAAAGAAATGTTCAACATCTTTAGTCATAAGGGAAGTGCAAATCAAAACAACCCTGAGATTTCACCTCACACCAGTGAGAATGGCTAAGATCAAAAACTCAGGTGACAGCAGATGCTGGCGAGGATGTGGAGAAAGAGGAACACTCCTCCATTGTTGGTCAGATTGCAGACTGTTACAACCATTCTGGAAATCAGTCTGGAGGTTCCTCAGAAAATTGGACATTGAACTGCCTGAGGATCCACCTCTACCTCTCTTGGGCATATACCCAAAAGATGCCCCAACATATAAAAAAGACACGTGCTCCACTATGTTCATCGCAGCCTTATTTATAATAGCCAGAAGCTGGAAAGAACCCAGATGCCCTTCAACAGAGGAATGGATACAGAAAATGTGGTACATCTACACAATGGAATATTACTCAGCTATCAAAAACAATGACTTTATGAAATTCGTAGGCAAATGGTCGGAACTGGAAAATATCATCCTGAGTGAGGTAACCCTATCACAGGAAAACACACATGGTATGCACTCCTTGATAAGTGGCTATTAGCCCAAATGCTTGAATTACCCTAGATGCCTAGAACAATTGAAACTCAAGATCAAAATGTGAATGCTTCACTCCTTCTTTAAAAGGGGAACAAGAATACCCTTGGCAGGGAATAGAGAGGCAAAGATTAAAACAGACACAGAAGGAACACCCATTCAGAGCCTGCCCCACATGTGGCCCATGCATATACAGCCATCCAATTAGAATAGATGGATGAAGCAAAGAAGTGCAGGCCGACAGGAGCCGGATGTTGATCTCTCCCGAGAGACACAGCCAGAATACAGCAAACACAGAGGCGTATGCCAGCAGCAAACCACTGAATTGAGAATAGGAACCTGGTTGAAGGAATCAGAGAAAGAACTGGAAGAGCTTGAAGGGGCTCGAGACCCCATATGTACAACAATGCCAAGCAACCAGAGCTTCCAGGGACTAAGCCACTACCTAAAGACTATACATGGACTGACCCTGGACTCTGACCTCATAGGTAGCAATGAACATCCTAGTAAGAGCACCAGTGGAAGGGGAAGCCCTGGGTCCTGCTAAGACTGAACCCCCAGTGAAGTAGATTGTTGGGGGGAGGGGGGCAAGGGGGGGAGGATGGGGAGGGGAACACCTATAAAGAAGGGGCGGAGGGAGGGGGATGTTTGCCCGGAAACCGGGAAAGGGAATAACACTCGAAATGTATATAAGAAATACTCAAGTTAATAAAAAATAAAATAAAATAAAATAAAATGTGAAAAAATCTGGGACTCTAGTTTATCATTATATTGCTTTGTCTTTCATGTGTAGATAATATTTTAAAAACTCCATGAATAAGGAATTAGGTTCACATTCGAACCCAGCATGATTGTGAAAGCATTTACAAGACTATGTGTGCTCAAACAAGACATAATACCAACATAGAGAATATAGGCATGAAATTTCACCCTGAGCCAAAATGCTATTGAGATTCGATAGTAACTAGATGAGAGATAGTCTATATCTTCACTATTGTGATCCTTGAGACGTCAACCATACTCAAAGGAAGGTTCCAGTGACAATAGTACTTATAGAATACAAACTGTACTTGATTGGAAAAAATTAGTTTGGTAAGAGGATAAGGGTCAAAAGAGGGATATGAGAAGATGGGTTTATATGGGTGAATATGCTCAAAATGTTTTGTATGAAATTAGTAAAAAATTAATAAACGACTTTCAAGGCAAAAATAAAATTTGAAATGTATGTCTAATGGAGGGCATTTGGTCAGAATTGTGAGAAAAAGTAAATATAGTTTTTGTCAATAGACAAAATAGATTTAAAGTATACATATATAAATATGATATGTATCATCTTGATAATTTCATACATGCAAGCAAAGCTTACAAACACAATATTGAGTGCAATCACTAATATTTCACTATATACTTCATGATCAAATAGTACAGGTGATCCTAGCTTCCCAACATAAAGCAATGATAAGGAGATGGGGAATTATTTCCAAGATTTTATCACTTTATTTTAGATTCAATTTTTGAGAAAGCATGGTATGTCATAAACAAGTATAATTCGTCAAAATTTAACAAAATTATGCTTGTTATTATTTTTCATGCAATGATATTCAAAATATGCATTCTATAGATTGCTTAAACATTTATTTTAATATATTTAAAGTATCTATATGTTCACAAACATGTGTAATATCTTTATTTTCCTAAAATGACCAGATTTATTTTTCTTTTTTCTCATTTTTTCATTTTCCTACCCATATTACTACCCATGCAGATCTATGCTCTCTGTCTATCTGTCTTTGTCTCTCTCTTTCTTGTGTGTGTGTGTGTGTGTGTGTGTGTGTGTGTGTGTATTTAAAAAAACAAACAGGAAAATTAAAAAAGCAAGAACACAGATATTTAAAAAAAACATGGAACCTGTATTTGAGGGTACACACTATTAATACCATCACCCAAGAGGCAAAAGCAGATAGATCTCTGATTTTAAGTTCAGCCTGGTGTACATAGTTTTAAGACAGCCAGGGCTACATGAAAGAATGAAGAAAGAAACAAACAAAGAAAGAGAGAGAGACACACACACACACACACACAGAGAGAGAGAGAGACAGAGAGACAGAGAGACAGAGAGACAGACAGAGACAGAGACAGAGACAGAGACAGACAGAGACAGACAGACAGAGACAGAGAGAGAAACAAAAATGTTTTCCTGGGAATGGGAGTCATTCCTTCAGTCACAGGATGCGAAAAGCAGAAGAAAACAGAACTTTGGCCAGCTGGTCTACATAGTAAGTTTTAGGAATACTAGGGCTATATGAGTTAGAGAAACTGTTTCAAAATAAAAAAAATTTAAAAACCCAAGAAAACCAGTGTAATATCATATGAAACTTCCTCCCACCGCACCCAACCACCCCACACTAAGTTTTTTAAAGTGAAACAAAGTATTTTAGCTAGTTATTTTTTATTGAATGAAACACCATGACCAAAAGCAAACTAAGGGGTAAAGGTATTTTGGTATCTTTATTATGATTACTATTGCTGTGGTGAAACACCATGACCAAAAGCAAGGTGAGGAGGAAAGCTTTATTAGTTGATTACCTGCACACCATAATCCATCTCTGAGAGACATTAGGACAAAATATCAAACAGGGTCAAAAAGTGGAGGCAGGAGATGATACAGAGGCCACAGTGTGGTTCTACTAACTGGCTTGCTCATTATGTGGTTTGCAGCCTGCTTCCTTATAGAATTCATGATTACCAGCCTCAAAATGGCTTCACCTACAATGGGCTGAGTAATACTATTACAAGTTTTCCTACAAGCCAATCTAATAGAGACATTTTCTTAACTTATCTTCCCCCCTCCTTTCAGATGACTTTAGCATGTTTCAAGTTGATACAAAACTTTGCAACATATTTAGCTTTTACTTCTTCATTGCTGTTCATTATTAGAGGAAGTCAGGACAGGCACTCAAGTAAGGCAGAACCCTGTACACAGGAGCTGATCCACCAGCCATGGAGCAATGCTGTTTATTGTTTTGTGCACAGAGGTTGGCTCAGTCTCCTTTCTTTTGGAACCCAGGGCCACATTTGCAGAGGTGGCGCCCCACCCATAATGGATTGGGTCTTCCCACACCAAGGAAGGATTAAGAAAATACCCTACAGATCTGCCTATAACCAATCTTATTGAAAAAATTACTCAATTGAGACTTCCTCCTCTCCAGTGACCCTAGTTTGTGTCTAGTGGATATAAAACTAATCAGGAATAAGATTTAAAAAATCTTCAAATGTTAAGAACTTGGTAATAATAGTTTAACAAAAGTATAAGGTAATGACTACTAAAAATAATCTTAATAAGTGGTTATTTACAAGATTCTTATTAGAATAGTGATCATAACAGAACATACAGACAAATCTGCAGAAAATGTCAGAATTCTGAAAAATTTCTTGTATTATCTCTAAATGTTTACTACATTATACAACTTACACTGAAAATTAGATACTACTCCATGAATTATCTACTTATTCAATTAGAGGAGATAAAGTTGAAACATCATACAATTAAATAAATTTTAATCTGTTAATTTAAAAGAAAATTAACCACAAAGGTCTAGATATTTTCTTCATCTATTTCTGTTATCTATAACTATTTGTGCAAGTGATAGTTTGAGATAAATGGTAGAAAAACATCCACAGTCCTGACAATGACTGCTATAAGCACTCACCTAAGCAAACCATGACAACATCTCTTACATCAGAGAGGGTGATGGGTTTGAAGGGTTGCCTCTGTTTGTGGTTCCAGCTCTGCTGGAAATTTCCTTTATTTATCATAGCTACTTTACTAATTGTCCAGAGAAAAGGGGAGCTAGCAAACACAACCCAAATGCCAGTTAAAGAATAAAGTATAGATTGAAAAATATCATTGAATACAATAAAGCACACACAACAGTTGTGCTTCTCAAATAATTGAATATATCTCCAATACATGAGAGACCTCCATGAATGGATTTAAAGGATGCTCAATGGCCATTCTGACTGTGTATGGAGAAAAGACCACAGGCTGCAATTCTTGGACATAGAGGCCTCAATTAAAAGGCCACAGGCAAGAGTGGAGAAATATACATAAGATAAAGATATATTTAGTGGTGCTCCCAAACCCCGTGGGAGAGAGACCTCACCGCCTGGTCAGGTGGGCACTCCTGAGGCTGCAGAGCGGAGGAGACCACCAACACTGCCCACCCCTGCCCACATCCCTGGCCCAAGAGGAAACTGTATAAGGCCTCTGGGTTCCCGTAGGGGAGGGCCCAGGAGCGGCAGGACCCCTGTGCCTGAGACACCGTCGGAACCTGAAGGAAACAGACCAGATAAACAGTTCTCTGCACCCAAATACCGTGAGAGAATCAAGAGAGCTCATGGGCAGCACCCCGCGAGCAAACTTGAGCCTCGGGACCACAGGTAAGACCAACTTTTCTGCTGCAAGTGACCTGCCTGGTGAACTCAAGACACAGGCTCACAGGAACAGCTGAAGACCTGTAGAGAGGAAAAACTACACGCCCGAAAGCAGAACACTCTGTCCCCATAACTGGCTGAAAGAAAACAGGAAAACAGGTCTACAGCACTCCTGACACACAGGCTTATAGGACAGTCTAGCCACTGTCAGAAATAGCAGAACAAAGTAACACTAGAGATAATCTGATGGCGAGAGGCAAGCGCAGGAAACCAAGCAACAGAAACCAAGACTACATGGCATCATCGGAGCACAATTCTCCCACCAAAATAAACATGGAATATCCAAACACACCAGAAAAGCAAGATCTAGTTTAAAAATCATATTTAATCATGATGCTGGAGGACTTCAAGAAAGACGTGAAGAACTCCCTTAGAGAACAAGTAGAAGCCTACAGAGAGGAATCGCAAAAATGCCTGAAAGAATTCCAGGAAAACATAAATAAACAAGTAGAAGCCCATAGAGAGGAGACACAAAAATCCCTGAAAGAATTCCAGGAAAACACAATCAAACAGTTGAAGGAATTAAAAATGGAAATAGAAGCAATCAAGAAAGAACACATGGAAACAACCCTGGATATAGAAAATCAAAAGAAGAGACAAGGAGCTGTAGATACAAGCTTCACCAACAGAATACAAGAGATGGAAGAGAGAATCTCGGGAGCAGAAGATTCCATAGAAATCATTGACTCAACTGTCAAAGATAATGTAAAGCAGAAAAAGCTTCTGATCCAAAACATACAGGAAATCCAGGACTCAATGAGAAGATCAAACCTAAGGATAATAGGTATAGAAGAGAGTGAAGACTCCCAGCTCAAAGGACCAGTAAATATCTTCAACAAAATCATAGAAGAAAACTTCCCTAACCTAAAAAAAGAGATACCCATAGGCATACAAGAAGCCTACAGAACTCCAAATAGATTGGACCAGAAAAGAAACACCTCCCGTCACATAATAGTCAAAACACCAAACGCACAAAATAAAGAAAGAATATTGAAAGCAGTAAGGGAAAAAGGTCAAGTAACATATAAAGGCAGACCTATCAGAATCACACCAGACTTTTTGCCAGAAACTATGAAGGCCAGAAGATCCTGGACAAATGTCATACCGACGCTAAGAGAACACAAATGCCAGCCCAGGTTACTGTATCCTGCAAAACTCTCAATTAACATAGATGGAGAAACCAAGATATTCCATGACAAAACCAAATTTACACAATATCTTTCTACAAATCCAGCACTACAAAGGATAATAAAGGGTAAAGCGCAACATAAGGAGGCAAGCTATACCCCAGAAGAAGCAAGAAACTAATCGTCTTGGCAACAAAACAAAGAGAATGAAAGCACACAAACATAACCTCACATCCAAATATGAATATAACAGGAAGCAATAATCACTATTCCTTAATATCTCTCAACATCAATGGCCTCAACTCCCCAATAAAAAGACATACATTAACAAACTGGATACGCAACGAGGACCCTGCATTCTGCTGCCTACAGGAAACACACCTCAGAGACAAAGACAGACATTACCTCAGAGTGAAAGGCTGGAAAACAATTTTCCAAGCAAATGGTCAGAAGAAGCAAGCTGGAGTAGCCATTCTAATATCAAATAAAATCAATTTTCAATTAAAAGTCATCAAAAAAGATAAGGAAGGACACTTCATATTCATCAAAGGAAAAATCCACCAAGATGAACTCTCAATCCTAAATATCTATGCCCCAAATACAAGGGCACCTACATACGTAAAAGAAACCTACTAAAGCTCAAAACACACATTGCACCTCACACAATAATAGTGGGAGATTTCAACACCCCACTCTCATCAATGGACAGATCATGGAAACAGAAATTAAACAGAGACGTAGACAGACTAAGAGAAGTCATGAGCCAAATGGACTTAACGGATATTTATAGAACATTCTATCCTAAAGCAAAAGGATATACCTTCTTCTCAGCTCCTCATGGTACTTTCTCCAAAATTGACCATATAGTTGGTAAAAAAACGGGCCTCAACAGGTACAGAAAGATAGAAATAATCCCATGTGTGCTATCAGTCCACCACGGCCTAAAACTGGTCTTCAATAACAATAAGGGAAGAATGCCCACATACACGTGGAAATTGAACAATGGTCTACTCAATGATAACCTGGTCAAGGAAGAAATAAAGAAAGAAATTAAAGACTTTTTAGAATTTAATGAAAATGAAGGTACAACATACCCAAACTTATGGGACACAATCAAAGCTGTGCTAAGAGGAAAACTCATAGCACTGAGTGCCTGCAGAAAGAAACAGGAAAGAGCATATGTCAGCAGCTTGACAGCACACCTAAAAGCTCTAGAACAAAAAGAAGCAAATACACCCAGGAGGAGTAGAAGGCAGGAAATAATCAAACTCAGAGCTGAAATCAACCAAGTAGAAACAAAAAGGACCATAGAAAGAATCAACAGAACCAAAAGTTGGTTCTTTGAGAAAATCAACAAGATAGATAAACCCTTAGCCAGACTAACGAGAGGACCCAGAGAGTGTGTCCAAATTAACAAAATCAGAAAGGAAAAGGGAGACATAACTACAGATTCAGAGGAAATTCAAAAAATCATCAGATCTTACTATAGAAACCGATATTCAACAAAACTTGAAAATCTACAGGAAATGGACAATTTCCTAGACAAATACCAGTTACCGAAGTTAAATCAGGAACAGATAAACCAGTTAAACAACCCCATAACTCCTAAGGAAATAGAAGCAGTCATTAAAGGTCTCCCAACCAAAAAGAGCCCAGGTCCAGACGGGTTTAGTGCAGAATTCTATCAAACCTTCATAGAAGACCTCATACCAATATTATCCAAACTATTCGACAAAATTGAAACAGATGGATCACTCCCGAATTCCTTCTATGAAGCTACAATTACTCTTATACCTAAACCACACAAAGACCCAACAAAGAAAGAGAACTTCAGACCAATTTCCGTTATGAATATCGACGCAAAAATACTCAATAAAATTCTGGCAAACTGAATCCAAGAGCATATCAAAACAATCATCCACCAAGATCAAGTAGGCTTCATCCCAGGCATGCAGGGATGGTTTAATATACAGAAAACCATCAACGTGATCCATTATATAAACAAACTGAAAGAACAAAACCGCATGATCATTTCATTAGATGCTGAGAAAACATTTGACAAAATTCAACACCCCTTCATGATAAAAGTCCTGGAAAGAATAGGAATTCAAGGCCCATACCTAAACATAGTAAAAGCCATATACAGCAAACCAGTTGCTAACATTAAACTAAATGGAGAGAAACTTGAAGCAATCCCACTAAAATCCGGGACTAGACAAGGCTGCCCACTCTCTCCCTACTTATTCAATATAGTTCTTGAAGTTCTAGCCGGAGCAATCAGACAACAAAAGGAGGTCAAGGGGATACAGATTGGAAAAGAAGAAGTCAAATTATCACTATTTGCAGATGATATGATAGTTTATTTAAGTGATCCCAAAAGTTCCACCAGAGAACTACTAAAGCTGATAAACAACTTCAGCAAAGTGGCTGGGTACAAAATTAACTCAAATAAATCAGTAGCCTTCCTCTACACAAAAGAGAAACAAGCCGAGAGAGAAATTAGGGAAACGACACCCTTCATAATAGACCCAAATAATATAAAGTACCTCGGTGTGACTTTAACCAAGCAAGTAAAAGATCTGTACAATAAGAACTTCAAGACACTGAAGAAAGAAATTGAAGAAGACCTCAGAAGATGGAAAGATCTCCCATGCTCATGGATTGGCAGGATTAATATAGTAAAAATGGCCATTTTACCAAAAGCAATCTACAGATTCAATGCAATCCCCATCAAAATACCAATCCAATTCTTCAAAGAGTTAGACAGAACAATTTGCAGATTCATCTGGAATAACAAAAAACCCAGGATAGCTAAAGCTATCCTCAACAATAAAAGGACTTCAGGGGGAATCACTATCCCTGAACTCAAGCAGTATTACAGAGCAATAGTGATAAAAACTGCATGGTATTGGTACAGAGACAGACAGATAGACCAATGGAATAGAATTGAAGACCCAGAAATGAACCTACACACCTATGGTCACTTGATTTTTGACAAAGGAGCCAAAACCATCCAATGGAAAAAAGATAGCATTTTCAGCAAATGGTGCTGGTTCAACTGGAGGTCAACATGTAGAAGAATGCAGATTGATCCATACTTATCCCCCTGTACAAATCTTAAGTCCAAGTGGATCAAGGACCTCCACATCAAACCTGATACACTCAAACTAATAGAAGAAAAATTAGGGAAGCATCTGGAACACATGGGCACTGGAAAAAATTTCCTGAACAAAACACCAATGGCTTATGCTCTAAGATCAAGAATCGACAAATGGGATCTCATAAAACTGCAAAACTTCTGTAAGGCAAAGGACACTGTGGTTAGGACAAATCGGCAACCAACAGATTGGGAAAAGATCTTTACCAATCCTACAACAGATAGAGGCCTTATATCCAAAATATACAAGGAACTCAAGAAGTTAGACCGCAGGGAGACAATTAACCCTATTAAAAAATGGGGTTCAGAGCTAAACAAAGAATTCACAGCTGAGGAATGCCGAATGGCTGAGAAACACCTAAAGAAATGTTCAACATCTTTAGTCATAAGGAAAATGCAAATCAAAACAACCCTGAGATTTCACCTCACACCAGTGAGAATGGCTAAGATCAAAAGCTCAGGTGACAGCAGATGCTGGCGAGGATGTGGAGAAAGAGGAACACTCCTCCATTGTTGGTTGGATTGCAAACTGGTACAACCATTCTGGAAATCAGTCCCGAGGTTCCTCGGAAAATTGGACATTGAACTGCCTGAGGATCCAGCTATACCTCTCTTGGGCATATACCCAAAAGATGCCCCAACATATAAAAAAGACACGTGCTCCACTATGTTCATCGCAGCCTTATTTATAATAGCCAGAAGCTGGAAAGAACCCAGATGCCCTTCAACAGAGGAATGGATACAGAAAATGTGGTACATCTACACAATGGAATATTACTCAGCTATCAAAAACAACGGCTTTATGAAATTCGTAGGCAAATGGTTGGAACTGGAAAATATCATCCTGAGTGAGCTAACCCAATCACAGAAAGACATACATGGTATGCACTCACTGATAAGTGGCTTTTAGCCCAAATGCTTGAATTACCCTAGATGCCTAGAACAAATGAAACTCAAGACGGATGATCAAAATGTGAATGCTTCACTCCTTCTCTAAAAGGGGAACAAGAATACCCTTGGCAGGGAAGAGAGAGGCAAAGATTAAAACAGAGACTGAAGGAACACCCATTCAGAGCCTGCCCCACATGTGGCCCATACATATACAGCCACCCAATTAGACAAGATGGATGAAGCAAAGAAGTGCAGACCGACAGGAGCCGGATGTAGATCGCTCCTGAGAGACACAGCCAGAATACAGCAAATACAGAGGCGAATGTCAGCAGCAAACCACTGAACTGAGAATAGGACCCCGTTGAAGGAATCAGAGAAAGAACTGGAAGAGCTTGAAGGGGCTCAAGACCCCATATGTACAACAATGCCAAGCAACCAGAGCTTCCAGGGACTAAGCCACTACCTAAAGACTATACATGGAGTGACCCTGGACTCTGACCTCATAGGTAGCAATGAATATCCTAGTAAGAGCACCAGTGGATGGGGAAGCCCTGGGTCCTGCTAAGACTGACCCCCCAGTGAACTAGACTGTTGGGGGGAGGGCGGCAATGGGGGGAGGGTTGGGAGGGGAACACTCATAAGGAAGGGAGGGGGGAGGGGCATGTTTGCCCGGAAACCAAAGAATTATTATTAAGTATTAAATAAATTAAAAAAAGAAACCTAAAAACTTTAAAGATTCTAAACGGTTTCAAAAATTACCTCTTGAATAGCTACGGGAAGAGCTGCTTTATATGTCTATGATCTTATAGATCTTCTAAAATCTAAAGTTTAAAATGCATTGCCATGCTGTCAAACATCCCTTTTAGAATTTTATTGATAACTACATTATGATCATTTTTAGTACAAATAATAAATGGTCCCAAGCATTTTATATCCCAAGTAGTTCATTGTAATGAATGGACTAAATATAGATCACTGTGAAAGTCCCGATAGAATGGTATACACAATGCAATTGATTAGACTGAATAAAGAAAAAAAGAAATTAAAGGAAAAAAAAAGATATATTTAGTGGTAGAACTATTTTCACTGCTAATACACCAAAAGATAAAATGGACAAAGCAATCTCAGATCCCTTTTAGGCACCAGAGCAATGTCCTAGAAAACTTGTAGGAGCTCAATTTTTCTATTCTTTTACTAGAGAAATTATAATACAAATATAAGCATATGCAGAAAAATATGTCTAGGAATTGTATAAGGCAAGATTGTTAATATTTTGTAGTGAAAATATTCTTTCCAAGTAATGAACTACTTTGATTTTATTTTTGAATATAAAAATTTGATTATAAAATGAATACTTTTATAGGATACAATGCTTTTATTCATCATGGAATAGCCAGCTACTTATGGCTCATGTACCTGAAAGTATACTCTTTCCACATATGGGCCTGTTGTTACATTGTGTACAAAATACCACATACACATGTACAATGGTACCTGGACTGCTGAAAGTAGAGTAGAGAGGGAAAGGAGAGTAAGAAAAGACCTTAATTATGATGAAATAGAAGGAGATCCACCCAAAATCCAGTGCCCTCTGGCTGCTAGGCACATAACACATATTTGTGAAGTTATTTAAGATGTGATCCTTAAGCAATTGTGTTAACCATGAATTTCCTCATTGAGATAGGAATTACAGCATGTAGATACACAATTTTTGCTCTTTGACCATCTTTGCTATGTTAGTTTCATACTAAATGTATCAAGACCCCAAATATCTCATGATTTTTTACTTCCAAACATATTTCTTCTTCTACTTTCTTTGATTTTTAGCTTTACACCCCACCAAGATTTAACAGTTGCATGGTAATGTCACACTGAACACAATCCTTTTCTTTCTTTCTTCCTTACTTTCTTCTTTCTTTCTTTCTTTCTTTCTTTCTTTCTTTCTTTCTTTCTTTTTATATAATTTCTTCCTATTGATTTTCTCATATGTTTAAAGACATTTAAAAGCTCTATTGCACTACTTCATTGTCTTTTTAAATAGATCCATTAACATTTTGGATAACTCCATTGGATAAACACACTTTATCTCCTCTATAAAGAGAAAAACTTAATTTTTAAATTACTTTCCCAAGAAATCAGACTTTTCTGACACTATTTCTTAATATTTCAAATTTCAGAAAAGCCTAAAAACACCTTTAAGTGGCCATGCTTTCAGGTAGAGTATTTTGGGAGCACACACACATAAAGAAGGAAAAACACTAGAAACATGTAAGGCAACAAGATAAACATTTAAAATCTGTCTGAGCAAAAAGTTTAAGGCCAAAAAAAATAACCAAAACAAAACAAAAACAAACCAAAAACCAAAAAACCCCATCCCAATTAAATGAAAAAAATTATAGACAATGACATGTGTAGAGTAGAAAGTACTCTCAAATTTTAATGATGACAGTCCTCTTCTGAAATCAGCTGGATGTAACATAGTACTTGTCACTCTAGTAACATTCTAAGCACTCAGGAATCTCTTCACTCAGTTACATCATCTCTTCCCTCAATTGCACATCGGGACTTATAGAAAACCCAGAAGTTCAAGGTCATACTTAGATTAAATCATAAGTCATACTCTAAAATCATAATCCTGAAAATATTCAAAATATGTGGTGTTACAAGCATGACAAAGAAAAATCATGGATATTGAAGAGCCACAGGGAAGACAAAATGAATAACATCAAAATTGTCACTTTTCCCTTTGAAAGAGGAAAATATACACAAGGAAGTATACTTGAAGATTTGACAATGGAAAAGAAGGATTGTACAAAACTACAGGAAGTTTTAATCTATATATCCAATAAATCATAAAAATTCTGAACTCTTAAAATGAATAATTGTACTTACTGTATATGAAGATCTTGTAAATTGTATGGTTCATATTTATGAGAAACTTTGTTGCCTGTGTACAAAATATGAAGAGGGAAAAATGCACCAATTGTCACATCTCCTTCATGGTAAAAATAATCCTTGCTTGTTACATAGCATTCATTGTCAGTAAGGGCACACAAAAAATTGGGAATATATAGGAACCCAAAGGTAAAAATCCAGAGCATTCTAATAACATATATATCTTCACAGCTATAAGACTGATGGACACATATCCAATGCTGCCCTGTAGGTATATATTTAGTTCACATGTTTGTGAACATTTTGTGCTTCTTCTTTCTGTTAATGAGTACAGCTGTGGCATTAGTCGCCCACAAGTTCTCAAAGACACTTACTTCATTGCCAATGAGAGTTATATAAATCTTTTCTCCCCTAGGCTTTGCATCTGAGGCCCAGTGTCATGATTAAAAACAAGTCGAAATTTATGTTTTGGATCTTCTAATCTAGCCAGAGGCACCATGGTTTCAGAAAGGAAGACAGAAGGAGCTTAAAGATGAACTTCCTGACTGGGCTGTTTTGGTCAAGTTTGAAACATTTAACACAGTTGTGGCTGATGACACCATGCTTCATCAGAGGTTGCAGTGGTAGATGAACTGGAAGAATTCTTGAAGATGTCCATGCTAGTCATGCACAAGACATGTCAGTGGGCCATGCAATCACAAACAAAGTCAATATTTGTTTTTTTACTCTTCTTACTTATTGACTCCTGTCTCAGAATTTTCTTCTATGATATATTTTTATCTGAAGAAAATATGTTGTCTGCACCCAACACAGCCAGTTTATTTCTCACTTTGGAAAAGCTAGTAGTCCTGCTGGATTTCTCACTTCCAAATTATCTACTTAATTTCAATGAAAAAAAAATCAAGTCTCCTGTTTATATTCTGAGATTTGAACTTCTCTACTCATACCCTTTTCTTTAATTCAAGGTTCACATTTGATGAGTAAAGGTGTCATTGTGATCCATTTCTGCATCTAGATTATGCAGAAATGTATGATTACCTGTTGCTTATCATGCTCTGAAAATATTGGGTGTTTCTTTTTTTTAAGATTTATTCATTTATTATATATAAGTACACTGTAGCTGTACAGCAGATACACCAGAAGAGGGCATTGGATCTCTTTACAGATGGTTGTGAGCCACCATGTGGTTGCTGGGAATTGAACTCAGGACCTCTGGAAGAGTAGTCAGTGCTCTTAACCACTGAGCCATCTCTCCAGCCCGGGTGTTTCTTATTTATGCAAAGTGTATGGCAATCAAAGGCCTTACACTGTGTCCTTTCACTGAAGATACTGAGGGAAGCGATCTTCAGAAGGGTTCTCTTTCTACCACCCAGCAGTTTAGGACAGTAAATGTACTATCTACTATGATATTGTAATGAAAGTATGCACCACCCCCAAATAAGATGACTCACCTGCAGAAGAATGTGAAAATAGAGTGAACAAAATCCTAAATGAAACAAAATAAAAAAACATTACCATAAGAAATGTTAACCAGTCACACTGTAGCTTGTTTGGACTGTGGTTTTGCTTTATATTAACAAGATGGAATGAGCACATGGTAGACAGAACTTGTCTATTATAAGACTGAAGGCAATGAATAGGCACAGGGAAACCTTTTGCTTAGTACATCATTGTTTAGTGCAATCATGTGTAATAGAGCAAGCCTACGTGCCACTCAATTCAAATATGCTACTACTTTTATAACAGAGAACTAAATCTGAAGAAAAGGAAGTACACTGATGAATTCTTCAACAAGATTCTTTGACGAAGTCTCTTTCTTCCTTGCTCACACTATTCCTCATTCTTTTGTGAGTTAAAGAACCCGTTGCCTTGTGAATCAAGTGCTATAGTCACCAGAGTCCTGGGGTCTGTTACCCATCAACCATAACTATTCCTCTCCTCGTCCTCCTCCTCCTCCTCCTCCTCCTCCTCCTCCTCCTCTTCTGCCTCCTTCTACCCACCACCAGCATCTCCATCACCCACCAACACCACAATAATCCACAGCCACGAATGAAAATTCTGGATCATATAACCTTCAGAAATAGTGGGAGAAGTTGTAAGAGTGATTCCTTTCTCACATGAAAAAATGCAGTGTCTTTCATATGTAAGTTTCAAGAAAAGTTCCTAGGGAGAGAGGGCTGAACTCCCAGAAGTATAGACAAACCAGAGACCTCTGGACAGACTGCCACTTCTGCCCAATTTCCTGGTCCAAGAGAAATTGCATAGTGCCTCTGGATATAGGAATATAGGATCAGTCAGTTGCAGAAAGCAGCTAGTTTTTGGCTATACCAGGAACTGAACTGAACTGTACCCAAATTCCATGGAGGACAGGGCTGGACCAACAGAAGTGTGGACACACCTGAGAACCCAGAGTTGACAAATATTTTCTGCCCACATTCCTGACTCAAGAGAAAATCGCCAATGCCATCTGTGCCCACTAGGCACAGGGATATAGAAGCAGTCAGAGGCAGGAGTCTTTGGATTTCTGCCTGTGCCTAGAGCTGAAACCAGTCTCTAGGAACACCTTCACATCTGAGAGGAAAGCACTCTGTTCCCATATCTGAATGAAAGAAAACAGGTCTACAGGAGTGCTGACACAGAGGCCTAAAGGAGGGCCAAGCCACATTCAGAGTCAGCAAGACAAAGAGAAGCCAACACTCAGAAAACCTGACTGCAAGAGGCAAGTGCAGGAGCCTAAGCAACAGAAACCAATACTATTCGCCATCATCAGAGATCAGTTCTCCCACCAAGGAAGATAATGGATATCAAAACACACCAGAAGAGCAAGATTTGGACTTAAAATCACATTTTATGATGATGAAAGAGGACTTTAGGAAGGACATAAATAACTCCCTGAAAGAAATACAGGATAATACAAGTAAACAAATAGAAGCCCTTAAAGAGGAAACACAAAAATCCCTTAAAAGATTCCTTAAAGAATTTAAGGAAAACACAACCAAATAGGTGAAGGAAATGGACAAAACCATTCCAGGATTTAAAAACGGAAATAGGAACAATAAAGAAAGCACAAAAGGAGACAACCCTGGAGATAGAAAACCTAGGGAAGAGATCAGGAGTCACAGATGCAAGCATCACAAACAGCATACAAGAGAGAGAAGAGATAATCTCAGGGGCAGAAGATACCATAGAAAATATTTTCACAACCATCACAGATATCGTAAAATGGAAAACATTGTAGCAAAAATCCAGGATACAATGAGAAGATCAAACCTAAGGATAATAGGTATAGAAGAAAGTAAAGATTCCCTATTTAAAGGGCCAGTAAATATATTCAACAAAAGTATTAGAAGAAAACATCCCTAAAGAAATGGATGCCCATAAACATACAAGAAGCATACAAAACTCCAAATAGATTGAACCAGAAAAGAAATTCCTCCTGTCATATAATAGTCAAAACACCAAATTCACAAAAGAAAGAAAGAATTATAAACACAGTAAGAGAAAAGGTCAAGTAACATATTAAAGCAGAATTACTAGAATCATACCAGACTTGAGATTATGAAGGCCAGAAGATATAGGGCAGATGTCATACAGACCCTAAAAGAACACAAATGCCAGCCCAGGCTTCTATATCCAGCAAAACTTTCAATTAACAATAGATGGAGAAACAAGGATATTCCATGACAAAACCAGGATTACACAAAAAGTTTCTACAATTCCAGCCTTACAAAGGATAATAGATAGAAAACTTCAATACAAGGATGGAAACTATACCCTATGCGAAGCAAGAAAGTAATCTCCTTGCCACCAAACTAAAAGAAGAGTGACACACAAGCAGAATTCCACTTGAACAGAAAAAATGACAGGAAGCAACAATCCTCACTATTCTTTTAATATATTTAATATGTCTTTTTTTGTAGTGTAGATTGTTGCTTTATTTTTTTTACCTTTATTAACTTGAGTATTTTTTACTTACATTTCAATTGTTATTCCCTTCCTGCTTTCCAGGTCAACATCCCCCTTACCCTCCCCCTCCCCTTCTATATGGGCTTCCCCTCCCCATCCTCCCCCCATTACCACCCTCCCCCCAACAATCATGTTTAATAGGTGTTCAGTCTTGGCAGGACCAAGGGCTTCCCATTTGACTGGTGCTCTTACTAGGCTATTCATTGCTACCTATGAGGTTGGAGCCCAGGGTCAGTCCATGTATAGTCTTTGGGTAGTGGCTTAGTACCTGGAAGCTCTGGTTGGTTGGCATTGTTGTTCATATGGGGTCTTGATCCCCTTCAATCTCTTTCAATCCTTTCTCTGATTCCTTGAAGGGGGATCCCATTCTCAGTTCAGTAGTTCAGTGGTTTGCTGCTGGTATTCGCCTATGTATTTGCTGTATTCTGGCTGTGTCTCTCAGGAGAGATCTACATCTGGTTCCTGTCAGCCTGCACTTCTTTGCTTCATCCATCTTGTCTAGTTTGGTGGCTGTATATGTATGTGCCACATGTAGGGCAGGCTCTGAATGGGTGTTCCTTCTGCCTCTGTTCTAAACTTTGCCTCCCTATTCCCTCCCAAGGGTATTCTTGTTCCCCCGTTTAAAGAAGGAGTGAAGCGTTCGCATTTTGGTCATCCTTCTTGAGTTTCATGTGTTCTGTGCATTTGGTTAATTCAAGCATTTGGGATAATAGCCACTGATCAATGAGTGCATACCATGTGTGCTTTTCTGTGATTGGGATACCTCACTCAGGATGATAATTTCCAGTTCTCTCCATTTGCCTATGAATTTCATAAAGTCATTGTTTTTGATAGCTGAGTAATATTCCATTGTGTGAATATACCACATTTTCTGTATCCATTCCTCTGTTGAAGGGTATCTGGGTTCTTACCAGCTTCTGGCTATTATAAATAAGGCTGCTATGAACATAGTGGAGCATGTGTCTTTGTTATATGTTGGGGCATCTTTTGCGTATATGCCCAAGAGAGGTATAGCTGTGTCCTCAGGTAGTTCAATGTCCAATTTTCTGAGGAACCTCTAGACTGATTTCTAGAATGGTTGTACCAGTCTGCAATCCCACCAACAGTGGAAGAGTGTTCCTCTTTCTCCACATTCTCGCCAGCATTTGCTGGCACCTGAGTTTTTGATCTTAGCCATTCTCATTGGCGTAAGGTGAAATCTCAGGGTTGTTTTGATTTGCATTTCCCTTATGACTAAAGATGTTGAACATTTCTTCACGTGTTTCTCAGTCATTTGGCATTCCTCAGCAGTGAATTCTTTGTTTAGCTCAGAATCCCATTTTTTAACAGGGCTATTTGTCTCCCTGCGGTCTAACTTCTTGTGTTCTTTGTATATTTTGGATATAAGGCCTCTATCTGTTGTAGGATTGGTAAAGATCTTTTCCCAATCTGTTGGTATTTGTTTTGTCCTAACAAGAGTGTCCTTTGCCTTACAGAAGCTTTGCAGTTTTATGAGGTCCCATTTGTCGATTCTTGATCTTAGAGCATAAGCCATTGGTGTTTTGTTCAGGAAATTTTCTCCCGTGCCCATGTGTTCCAGGATCTTCCCCCCTTTTTCTTCTATTAGTTTGAGTGTATCAGGTTTGATGTGGAGGTCCTTGATCCACTTGGACTTAAGCTTTCTAAAGGGTGATAAGCATGGATCAATCTGCATTCTTCTACATGCTGGCCTCCAGTTGAACCAGCACCATTTGCTGAAAATGCTATCTTTTTCCCATTGGATGGTTTTGGGCCCTTTGTCAAAAATCAAGTGACCATAAGTGTGTGGGTTCATTTCTGGGTCTTCAATTCTATTCCACTGATCTATCTGTCCATCTCTGTACCAATACCATGCAGTTTTTATCACTATTACTCTGCAATACTGCTTGAGAGCAGGTATAGGGATTCCCCCAGAAGTCTTTTTATTGTTGAGGATATTTCAGCTATCTTGTTTTTTTTGTTATTCAAGATGAATTTGCAAGTTGTTCTGTCTAACTCTCTGAAGAATTGGATTTGATGGGGATTGCATTGAATCTGTAGACTACTTTTGGTAAAATAGTCATTTTTACTATATCAATCCTGCCAATCCTTGAGCATGGGAGATATTTCCATCTTCTGAGGTCTTCTTCAATTTCTTTCTTCAGAGGCTTGAAGTTCTTATGGTACAGCTCTTTTACTTGCATGGTTAAAGTCACACTGAGGTATTTTATATTATTTGGGACTATTATGAAGGGTGTCGTTTCCCTTATTGCTTTCTCGACTAGTTTCTCTTTTGTGTAGAGAAAGGCTACTGATTTATTTGAGTTAATTTTATAGCCAGCCACTTTGCTGAAGGTGTTTATCAGGTTTAGTAGTACTCTGGTGGAACTTTTGGGATCACTTAAATATACTATCATATCATCTGCAAATAGTGATATTTTGACTTCTTTTCCAATCTATATCCCCTTGATCTCCTTTTGTTGTGTGATTGCTTTGACTAGAACTTAAAGAACTATATTGAATAAGTAGGGAGAGAGTGGGCAGCCTTCTCTAGTCCCTGATTTTAGTCAAATTCCTTCTAGTCTCTCTCCATTTAGTTTAATCTTAGCGACTGGTTTGCTGTATATGGCGTTTACTATGTTTAGGTATGGGCCTTTAATTCCTATTCTTTCCAGGACTTTTACCATGAAGGGGTGCTGAATTTTGTCTAATGCTTTCTCAGCATCTAATGAAATGATCATGTAGTTTTGTTCCTTCAGTCTGTTTACATAATGGATTACGTTGATGGTTTTCCTTATATTAAACCATCCCTGCATGCCTGGATGAAGCCTACTTGATCATGGTGGATGATTGTTTTGATGTGCTCTTGCATTTGGTTTGCGAGAATTTTTTTTTTGGTGTGTTAATAACTTATTTAATCAGAAGTGCTTTGTAATAAAAAGGATGAGAAGGAAGTCATTGAAATATCTTCTTTGTTACACAACAACATAGATATACACATTTTGTCCTCCCACACATAAGGACATACAATTAGCATATGAAAATAAATTTAGAAATTATAAAAATGAAAACAAAGGAATATTAAATTTAGTTTTTTAAATTTTTTTAACTTTATTAACTTGAGTATTTCTTATTTAAATTTCAATTGTTATCCCCTTCCCGGTTTCCAGGCCAACAACCCCTTAACCCTTTTCCCTCCCCTTCTCTATGGGTGTTCCCCTCCCCACCCTCCCCCCATTACCACCCTTCCCCCCAACAATCATGATCACTGGGGGTTCAGTCTTAGGAGGACCAAGGGCTTCCCCTTCCACTGGTGGTTTTACTACGCTATTCATTGCTACCTACAAGGTTGGAGCCCAGTGTCAGTCCATGTATAGTCTTTGGGTAGTGGCTTATTCCCTGGAAGCTCTGGTTGGTTGGCATTTTTGTTCATATGGGGTATGAAGGCCTTTCAAGTTCTTTCAGTCCTTTCTAAGATTCCTTCAACGGGAGTCCCATTCTCAGTTCAGTAGTTCAGTTGTTTGCTGCTTGCATTCGCCTATGTATTTGCTGTATTCTGACTGTGTCTCTCAAGAGAGATCTGCATCCGGTTCCTGTCAGCCTGCACTTCTTTGCTTCATCCATCTTATCTAGTTTGGTGGCTGTATATGTATGGGCCACATGTGGGGCAGGCTCTGAATGGGTGTTCCTTCTGCCTCTGTTTTAAACTTTACCTCCCTATTCCCTCCCAAGGGTATTCTTGTTCCCCCGTTTATTGATGGAATGAAGCGTTCGCATTTTGGTCATTCTTCTTGAGTTTCATGTGTTCTGTGCAGCAAGGGCAATTCAAGCATTTGGGTTAATATCCACTTATCAATGAGTGCATACCATGTGTGTTTTTCTGTGATTGGGTTACCTCACTCAGGATGTTTTCCAGGTCCCTCCATTTGTCTATGAATTTCATAAAGTGATTGTTTTTGATAGTTGAGTAATATTCCATTGTGTAGATGTACCACATTTTCTGTATCTATTCCTCTGTTGAAGGGCATCTGGGTTCTTTCCAGCTTCTAGCTATTAGAAATAAGTCTGCTATGAAAAAGTGGAGCATGTGTCTTTGTTATATGTTGGGGCATCTTTTGGGTATATGCCCAAGAGCGGTTTAGCTGGGTTCTCAGGTAGCTCAATGTCCAATTTTCTGAGGAACGTCCAGACTTATTTCCCGAATGGTTGTACTGAACCCGTCTTGACCTGGGTTCTTTTTGGTTGTGAGACCTTTAATGACTGCTTCTATTTCTTTAGGAGTTATGGGGTTGTTTATATGGTTTATCTGTTCCTGATTTAACTTCTGTACCTGGTATCTGTCTAGGAAATTGTTTTATTGAATATAAGCTTTTGTAGTAGTATCTGATGGTTTTTTGAATTTCCTCTGATTCTCTAGTTATGTCTCCCTTTTCATTTCTGATTTTGTTAATTTGGACACACTCTGTGTGTCTTCTCGTTAGTCTGGCTAAGGGTTTATCTACCTTGTTGACTTTCTCAAAGAATCAATTTTTGGTTCTGTTGATTCTTTGTATAGTCCTTTTTGTCTCTACTTGGTTGATTTCAGCTCTGAGTTTGATTATTTCCTGCCTTCTACTCCTCCTGGGTGTATTTGCTTCTTTTTGTTCTAGAGCTTTTAGGTGTACTGTCAAGTTGGTGATATATGCTCTCTCCTGTTTCTTTCTGCAGCCTCTCAGAACTATGAGTTTTCCTCTTAGCACAGCTTTCATTGTGTTCCATTAGTTTGAGTATGTTGTACCTTCATTTTCATCGAATTCTAAGAAGTCTTTAATTTCTTTCTTTATTTCTTCGTTGACAAGGTTATCATTGAGTAGAGCATTGTTCAACTTCCGTGTATATATTGGCGTTCTTCCCTTATTGTTGAAGACCAGCTTTAGCCCGTGGTGGTCTGATCGGACGCATGGGATTATGTATACCTTTCTGTATTTGGTGAGGCCTGTTTTATGGCCAATTATATGGTCAATTTTGGAGAAAGTACCATGAGGTGGTGAGAACAATGGGTATCCTTTTGTTTTAGGATAGAATGTTCTATAAATATCTGTTAAGTCCATTTGGTTCATGACTTCTCTTAGTCTGTCTACGTCTCTGTTTAATTTCTGTTTCCATGATCTGTCCATTGATGAGACTGGGGTGTTGAAATCTCCTACTATTATTGTGTGAGGTGGAATGTGTGCTTTGAGCTTTAGGAAGGTTTCTTTTTTGTATGTAGGTGACCTTTTATTTGGAGCATAGATATTTAGGATTGAAAGTTCATCTTGGTGAATTTTTCCTTTGGTGAATATGAAATGTCCTTCCTTATCTTCTTTGATGAGTTTTAGTTGAAAATCGATTTTATTTGATATTGGAATGGTTACTCTAGCTTGCTTCTTCAGACCATATGCTTGGAAAGTTGTTTTTCAGTCTTTTACTCTGAGGTAGTGTCTGTCTTTGTCTCTGAGTTGTGTTTCCTCTAGGCAGCAGAACACAGGGTCCTCATTTCGTATCCAGTTTGTTAATCTATGTCTTTTTATTGGGGAGTTGAGACCATTGATGTTGAGGGATATTAAGGAATAGTGATTATTGCTTCCTCTTATATTCATATTTGGATGTGAGATTAGGTTTCTCTTCTTTTCTTCTCTTTGTTTTGTCGCCAAGACGATTAGTTTCTTGCTTTTTGTAGGGTGTAGCTTGCCTCCTTATGTTGGGCTTTTCCATTTATTATCCTTTGTAGTCATGGATTTGTAGAAAGTTATTGTGTAAATTTAGTTTTGTCATGGAATATCTTGGTTTCTCCATCTATGTTAATTGAGAGTTTTGCTGGATACAGTAACCTGGGCTGGCATATGTGTTCTCTTAGGGTCTGTATGACATCTGTCCAGGATCTGCTGGCCTTCATAGTCTCTGGTGAGAAGTCTGGTGAAATTCTGATAGGTCTGCCTTTAGATGTTACTTGACCTTTTTCCCTTACTTTTTTTTTTAGGGCTTTCTTTTTTTTTCTTTTCTTTTCCTTTTTTTGGAGCTGGGGACCGAACCCAGGCCTTGCGCTTGCTAGGCAAGCGCTCTACCACTGAAGTAAATCGCCAACCCCCCCTTACTGTTTTTAATATTCTTTCTTTGTTTTGTGCTTTTGGTGTTTTGACTATTATGTGACGGGAGGAGTTTCTTTTCTGGTCCAATTTATTTGGAGTTCTGTAGGCTTCTTTTATGTTTATGGGAATCTCTTTCTTTATGTTAGGGAAGTTTTCTTCTATGATTTTGTTGAAGATATTTACTGGTCCTTTGAGCTGGGAGTCTTCACTTTCTTCTGTACCTATTATCCTTAGGTGTGATCTTCTCATTGAGTCCTGGATTTCCTGTATGTTTTGAACCAGTAGCTTTTTCCATTTTCCATTATCTTTGACAGTTGTGTCAATAATTTCTATGGAACTTCTGCTCCTGAGATTCTCTCTTCTATCTCTTGTGTTCTGTTGTTGATGCTTGTATCTGCGGCTCCTTGTCTCTTTGATTTTCTATATCCAGGGTTGTTTCCCTTTGTGGTTCCTTTATTGCTTCTATTTCCATTTTTAATTCAATCACTTGTTTGATTGTGTTTTCCTGGAATTCTTTCAGGAATTTCTGTGATTCTTCTCTACAGGCTTCTACTTGTTTATTTATGTTTTCCTGCATTTCTCTAAGGGAGTTCTTCATGTCTTTCTTGAAGTTCTCCAGCATCATGATCAAATATGATTTTAAATCTAGATCTTGCTTTTCTGGTGTGTTTTTTATGTATTTTATGTATTTATTTATATTCAGTGTTTGCTTCGGTGGGAGTATTGGTCTTCGATGATGCCATGTAGTCTTGGTTTCTGTTGCTTTGGTTCCTGCACTTGCCTCGCACCATCAGGTTGTCTCTGGTGTTACTTTGTTCTGCTATTTCTGACAGTGGCTAGACCATCCTATAGGCCTGTCTCAGGAGTGCTGTAGACCTATTTTCCTGTTTTCTTTCAGCCAGTTGTGGGAACAGAGTGTTCTACTTTCGGGCGTGTAGTCTTTCCTGCCTACTGGTCTTCAGCTGTTCCTGTGGGACTGTTTCCTGACTCCACCAGGCAAGTCGCTTGGAGCACAAAAGTTGGTCTTACCTGTGGCCCTGCAGCTCAAGTTGCTCTTGGGTGGCTGCTTTTGAGCTGTTCATGGGGGCCGCAACCAGGAGGGCCTTCCCTACCTTTTCCCAGAGCTCCCATGCACTGGGGTCCCAGATGACGTTTGGTATTTTCCTCTTGAGTCAGAAATGTGGACATAGTATAGTCTCTTCTGACCTCCCAGGCGTTTCTGCCTCTCTGAAGGTTTAGCTCTCCCTCCCACGGGATTTGTGTGCAGAGAGCTGTTGATCGGTCCCTTCAGGTCCGGGCGGTCCTTAATATGTCTTAACATCAATATCCTCAGTTCCCCAATAAAGAAATATAGACTAACATGCTGGCTATGTAAAGAGGGCCCAGCAGTTTGTAGCATGCAGGAAATAAGACAAACACCATCTGAGAGTAAAAGGCTGGAAAAAACTTTCCAAGCAAATGGTTCAAAGCAACAAGAGTATCCATTCTAATATCAAATTAAATCAACTTTCAACCAAAAGTTATCAAAAAAGATATGGAATGACACTTCATATTCATCGAAGGAAAAATCCACCAAGATGAACTCTCAATCCTAACTATCTATGCTCCAAATACTAATTCACCTACATTCATAAAAGAAACCTCCCTAAATCTCAAAACTCTCATTGCACCTCACACAATAATAGTAGGAGTTTTCAGCACCCCACTCTCATCAATGGACAGATCATGGAAACAGAAATTAAACAGAGACATAGACAAACTAACTGAAGTTATGAACCAAATTGACTTAACAGACATTTATAGAACATTCCATTCTAAAACAAAATGATATATATTCTTTTCAGCACCTCATGGTACCTTCTCAAAATTGACCATATAATTGGTTACAAAACATGCCTCAACAGATACAGGAAGATAGAAATAATCCCATCAACCTATCAGATCACCATGGACTAAAGAAGGTCTTCAACAGCAACAAAAACTTCAGAAAGTCCACTTGGAAGTTGATGAATCCTCTACTCAATGATAACTTGGGCAAGGAACACATAACGAAAGAAATTGATGACTTTTAGAATTTAATGAAAATGAAGGCACAATATACTGAAACTTATGGGACTGAATGAAAGCAGTGATATGAGGAAAACTCATAGCTATGAGTGCTTCCAAAAAGAAACAGGAGAAAGTATATAGTAGCAGCTTGAGAGCACACCTCAAAGCTCTAGAATAAAAAGAATCAAATAGACCCAAAAGCAGTAGAAGACAGGAAATAATGAAACTAAGGGTTGAAATCCTCCAAGTAGAAACAAATAGGACTACACAAAGAATTACAAAACCAGGAACAAGTTCTTTGAGAAAATCAGCAAGATAAATAAACCCTTAGCCAGACAAACCAGAGGGCACAGAGACAGTGTCCAAATTAACAAAATCAGAATTGAAGAGGGATACATAATGATAGAATCTTAGGATATTAGAAAAAACAATCAGATCCTACTAGAAAAACCTATATTCACCACAACGGGAAAATATGTATGAAATGCACAATTTTCTAGACAGATACCAGGCCCCAAATTTAAATAACGATCAGGATCAGTTAAACCATCTAAACTGTCCCAAAATTCCTAAAGAAATAGAAGCCCTTATTAGACAGTTCCCAACCATAAAAACCCATGACAAGGAGGATTTAGTGTAGAATTCTATCAGACCTTCATAGGAGACTTCATACCAATACTGTCCAAACTATTTCACAAAATAGAAAGAGACAGAGCAGTAGCCAATTACTTTTATGAAGTCACAATTACACTTATACCTAAACCACACAAAGACCTAACAAAGAAAGAGAACTTCAGATCAATTTCCCTTATGGATATCGACACAAAAATACTCAAAGACATTCTTGCAATCCTAATCCAAGAACACATTAAAATGATCATCCATCATGATCAAGTAGGCTGCATCCTCGGTTCAATGTATGGAAATCCATCAATGTAATCCACTATCTAAACAAACTCAAAGAAAAAAACCACATTATTCTTTTATTAAATGCTAAGAAAGCACTTGACAAAATTCAACACTTTTGATAGAAGTCCTGGAAAGATCAGGAAATTCAAGGCTCATGCCTAAACTTAGTCAAAGTAGTATACAGCAAACCAGTAGTGAAAATTAAAGTAAATGGAGGGAAACTTGAAATAATCCCACTAATATAAGGGACTAGACAAGGCTGCCTACTCTCTCCCTACATATTTAATATAGTACTCGAAGTCCTAACCAGAACAATCAGACAAAGAAAGGAGGTCAAAGGGATACAAATTAGAAGGGAAGCAGTCAAAATATCACTATTTGCAGACGATATGATAGTATACTTAAATGACCCCAAAGTTTCAGCATAGAACTACTAAGCCTGATAAACAACTCGGGCAATGTGGCTGGGTATAAAATTAACTCAAACAGATCAGTAGCTTTCGTCTACTCAGAGAATAAACAGGTTGAGAAAAATTAGGGAAAGGAAACCCGACACAATAATCCCAAATAATATAAAATACCTCACTATTACTCTAACCAAGCAAGTAAATGATCTATGTGAAAGAACTTCAAGTTTCTGAAGAAAGAAATTGAGAAAATCTCAGAAGATGGAAAGACCCCCTCATGCTCATGGATTGTCAGGAATAATACAGGAAAAATGGCCATATTTTTCCCAAAAGCAATCTACAGATTCAATTCAATCCCCATCCAAAATCCATCTCAATTCTTCATAGCGTTAGAAAGAGCAATTTTCAAATTCATTTGAAATAACAAAAAAATTAATCAGGATAGCAAAAACTATACTCAAGAAGAACAGACCTTCTGGGGCAATCACCATCCCTGACCTCAAGGAGTATTACAGAGCAATAGTGATAAAAATGTGTATTATTGATACAGAGACAGGCAAGTAGATCAGTGGAACAGAATTGAAGACCCAGAAATGAATCCACACACCTATGGTCACTTGTTCTTTAACAAAGGAGCTAAAACCATCCAATGGAAAAAATATAGCATTTTCAACAAATGGTGCTGGTTCTACTGGATGTAAGTATGTAGAAGAATGCAAATAGAATCATTCTTATCATCCTGTACAAAGCTTAAGTCCAAGTAGGTCAAGGACCTCCACAGCAAACCATATACATTGCAAGTAATAGAAGGAAAAGTGGGTAAGAGTCTCAATCACATGGGCATTGGGGAAAATTTCCTGGATAAAACACCAATGGTTTATGCTCTAAGACCAAGCATCCACAAATGGGACCTGAAAAATCTGCAAAGCTTCTGTAAGGCAAAGTACACTCTCATTAAGATGAATGGACAACCAACAAATTGAGAAAAGATCTTTACCGATACTACATTTGATAGAAGACTAATACCCAAAATCTAAAAAGAACCCAAGAAAGTAGACTCCAGAGATCCAAATAACCCCATTAAAACACGGGGTACAGAGCTAAACAATTAATTCTCAGGTGAGGAATAGCTAGTGGCTGAGAAGTACCTAAATAAATCCTCAACATCCTTAGTAAACAGGGAAATGCAAATCAAAACAACCCTGAGATTCCACATCACTCCAGTCAGAATGGCTAGGATCAAGAACTCAGGTGAGAGCAGACGTTGGTGAGGATGTAGAGAAAGGGGAAGATTCCTCCATTTTTGGTGGGATTGAAATCTGGTACAACCACTCTGAAAATCAGTCTGTAAGTTCCTTAGAAAATTGGACATTCCACTACCTGATGAGCCAGCTATACCTCTGCTGGACATATACCCTAAAGTTGCTCCAACATACAACAAAGACACAAGTCCCACTATGTTCATAGCAACCTTATTTATAATAGCCAGATGCTGGAAAGAACCTTGATGCCCTTCAACAGAGGAATGGATACAGAAAATATGGTACATCTACATAATGGAGAAGTACTCAGCTATCAAAACAGTGACTTCATTAAACTTATAGGCAAATGGATTGAACTAGAAAATATCACCCTGAGTAAGGTAACCCAATTACAGAAAAATACACATGATATGCACTCACTGATAAGTGGATATTAACCCAAAAGCTCAAATTACCCAAGATACAATCCACAGACAACATGAAGCTTAAGAGGAAGGATGACCAAAATGCAGATGCTTCATTCCTTCTTAGAAGGGGGAACAGAAACATTCATAAAAGGGGATATGGAGGCAAAGTTTAGAGCAGAGACTTAAGGAACAGCCATTCAGAGCCTGCCCTACATGTGGCTCATATATATACAGCCACTAAATCTAGACAAGGTTGAAGAAGCTCAGAAATTTATGCTGACAGGAACTGGATATAGATGTCCTCTGAGAGGCACAGCAAAAGCATGTCAAATACAGAGGAAAATGCTAGCAGCAAACCATTGAATTTAGAAGGAGATCCCTGTTGGAGGGATTAGAGAAAAGATTGAATGAGCTGAAGGGGCTTACAACCCCATAAGAACAACAATGCCAATCAACCAGAGATCCCAGGGACTAAACCACTATCCAAAGACTGTACATGGACTGACACATGTCTCCAGCTGAATATGTAGCAGAGGATCATCTTGTTGGGCACCAGTGGAATGAGAAGACCCTGGCCCTGCCAAGTTTGGATTCCCAGTGTAGGGGAATATTGGGAGGGGGTGTAAAGTGGGGTGGATGGGGAGGGGAACACCCTTATAGTTGAAGGGGAGTGGGGTGGGATAGGGGACTTATTTCCAGGAATCTGGGAAAGAGAATATCATTTGTAATGTAAATAAAAATATATCCAAGTTAAAAAAAAAAGATTCTTTCCTGGAGGAGCACCATAAGACTTAAACACCTGGGTTTGAAGAATTGTCCAGGTAGCAGTGTGAGGCATTTATAAAACCTTTTTTCCTTGCATGTTGTGTCAAAAGTCCTTTTAATGTTTAAAATGAAAGTTTTTGAAAGTACAATATTTTTATTACTGATATAGACCTTATAATCCAATAAGAACAAAAAACTAGTTTGTTACAAATATTTAAGGATAAACATTAAAGAAAATTGAATTAATTAGTAAGATTGCCTGTGAAGAATGGGTCCATGTACTGACCTTGAAGGTTCAACTCTATGACCCTAGACCTTATGTATTCATCTCTAGCAAGTACACAGTGTGTTGATTCTATGTTTACTTGCATATCTATTAATTTCTGCATTATGAAAGTACCATGGTTTGAATGTGCATGGCCCAGGGAGTGGAACTATTTAGAGGGTTGGCCTTGTTGAAGTAGAGTGTCAGTGTGCATATGGGCTTAAGACCCTCATTTTAGCTGACTGGAAATCAGTATTCCACTAGACTTCATCTTCAGATGAAGACATAGTACTCTCAGCCCCTCCTGCAACATGCCTCCCCGGATGCTGCCATTTTTCAGCCTTGATGATAATGAGTTGTGCCTATAAACCTGTGAACAAGCTCCAATTAAATGTTGCCTTTATGAGAGTTTCCTTATTCATAGTGTCTGTGCACAGCAGTAAAACCTTAACTAAGACATGAGAATAAGTTTAAAAATTTTAAATCTATATTTCCCAACCAAAAAGAGCCCAGGTCCAGATGGGTTCAGTGCAGAATTCTATCAGACCTTCATAGAAGACCTCATGCCAATACTGTCCAAACTATTTCACAAAACAGAAACAGACAGAGCACTACTAAATTCCTTCTATGAAGCTACAATTACTCTTATACTGAAACCATACAAAGACCCAACAAAGAAAGAAAAGTTCAGACGAATTTCCCTTATGAATATTGACACAAAAATACTCATAAAATTATTGCAAACCAAATCCAAGAACATATCAAAATGATGATCCATCATGATCAAGAAGGCTTCATCGCCGGAATGCAGGGATGGTTTAATATACAAAAATCTATCCATGATATCCACCATATAAACAAACTAAAAGATAAGAACCACATGGTCATTTCATTAGAGGCTAAGAAAGCATTTGACAAAATTCAACACCCCTTCATGATAAAAGTCCTGGAAAGATCAGGAATTCAAGGCACACATCTAAACATAGTAAAAGCAATGTACAGCAAACCAGTAGCTAACATCAAACTAAATGGAGAGAAACTTGAAGCAATCCCACTAAAATCAGGGACTAGACAAGGCTGCCCATTGTCTCCCTACTTATTCACTATATTACTAGAAGTCCTAGACAGAGCAATCAGACAGCGAAAGGAAGTCAAAGGGATACAAATTGGAAGGGAAGAAATCAAAATATCACTATTTGCAGATGATATGATGGTGTACTTTAGTGACCCCAAAAGTTCTACCAGAGAACTACTTAACCTGATAAACAACTTCAGCAAAGTGTCAGGGTACAAAATCAACTCAAACAAATCAGTAGCCTTCCTCTACTCAAAGGATAAATAGGCTGAGTAGTTATTAATGAAATGACACCCTTCATAGTAGTCCCAAATAACACAAAATATCTTGGTGTGACTTTAACCAAGCAAGTGAAAGATCTGTATGACATGAACTTCAAATCTCTGAAGAAAGAAATTGAGGAAGATCTCAGAAGATGGAAAGATCTTTAATACTTATGGATTGACAGGATTAATATAGTAAAGATGGCCATTTTGCTAAAAGCATTCTACAGATTCAATGCAATTCCCATCAAAATTCCTACCCAATTCTTTATAGAGATAGAAAGAGGAATTTGCAAATTCATTTGGAATAACAAAAAACCCAGGATACCAAAAACTACACTTAACAATAAAAGGACAGCCAGAATACAGCAAATACAGAGGCGAATGCCAGCAGCAAACCACTGAACTGAGAATAGGACCCCCGTTGAAGGAATCAGAGAAAGAACTGGAAGAGCTTGAAGGGGCTCGAGACCCCGTATGTACAACAATGCCAAGCAACCAGAGCTTCCAGGGACTAAGCCACTACCTAAGGACTATACATGGACTGACCCTGGACTCTGACCTCATAGGTAGCAATGAATATCCTAGTAAGAGCACCAGTGGAAGGGGAAGCCCTGGGTCCTGCTAAGACTGAACCCCCAGTGAACTAGACTGTGGGGGGGAGGGCAGCAATGGGGGGAGGGTTGGGAGGGGAACACCCATAAGGAAGGGGAAGGGGGAGGGGGATGTTTGCCTGGAAACCGGGAAAGGGAATAACACTCAAAATGTATATAAGAAATACTCAAGTTAATAAAAAAAATGTGCTTAAAAAAACAATAAAAGGACTTCTGGGGGAATCACCATCCCTGACTTCAAGCAGTATTGCAGAGCAATAGTCATAAAACCTGTAGGGTATTGGTACAGACACAGGCAGATAGATGAGTGGAACAGAACTGCAGACCGAGAAATGAACCCACACACCTATAGCCACTTGATATTTGACAAAAGGGCTAAAATCATCCAATGGAAGAAAGATAGCATTTTTAACAAATGGTCCTGGTTCAACTGGCAGTCAGCATGTAGGAGAATTCAAATTGATCCATTCTTATCACCATATACAAAGCTTAAATTCAAGTGGATCAAGGACCTCCACAACAAACCAGATACACTTAAACTAATATAAGAAAAAATGGGGAAGAGTCTCAAATGCATGGGCACTGGCAAAATTCCCTGAAGAAAACTCCAATGACTTATGCTGTAAGATCAAGAATTAACAAATGGGACCTCATAAAACTGCAAAGCTTTTGTAAAGCAAAAGACACTGTCATTACGACAAAACAGCAACCAACAGATTGGGAATAGATCTTTACAATCCTACATCTGATAGAGGGCTAATATCCAATATGCTGGCGAGGATGTGGAGAAAGAGAAACACTCCTCCATTGTTGGTGGGATTGCAGACTGCTGCAACCATTCTGGAAATCAGTCTGGAGGTTCCTCAGAAAATTGGACATTGAACTACCTGAGGACACAGCTATACCTTTCTTTGGCATATACCCTAAAGATGCCCCAACATATAACAAGGACACATGCTCCCATTTGTTCATAGCAGCCTTATTTATAATAGCCAGAAGCTGGAACAAAGCCAGATGCCCTTCAACAGGGGAATGGATACAGAAAATGTGGTACATCTACACAATGGAATATTACTCAGCTATCAAAAACAATGACTTTATGAAATTCATAGGCAAATGGAGAGAACTGTAAAATATCCTGAGTGAGGTAACCCATCACAGATAAACACACATGGTATGCACTCATGGATAAGTGGATATTAACCCAAATGCTTGAATTGCCAAAAATGCACAGAACACATGAAACTCAAGAAGGATGATCAAAATGCGAATGTTTCACTCCTTCTTTAAAAGGGGAACAAGAATACCCTTGGGAGAGAATAGGGAGGCAAAGATTAAAACAGAAGCAGAAGGAACACCCATTCAGAGCCTGTCCCACATGTGGCCCATACAAATACAGCCACCCAATTAGACAAGATGGAGGAAGCAAAGAAGTGCAGGCCGACATTTACCGGATGTAGATCTCTCCTGAGAGACACAGCCAGAATACAGCAAATACATAGGCGAATGCCAGCAGCAAACCACTGAACTGAGAACGGGATCCCCGTTGAAGGAATCAGAGAAAGGACTGGAAGAGCCTGAAGGGGCTCGAGACCCCATATGAACAACAATGCCAAGCAACTAGAGCTTCCAGGGACTAAGCCACTACCCAAAGACTCTACATGGAATGACCCTGGGGTCCAACCTCATAGGTAGCAATGAATAGCCTAGTAAGAGCACCAGTGGAAGTGGAAGCCCTTGGTCCTGCTAAGACTGAACCCCCAGTGAATGTCATTTTGGGGGGGATGGCGTTAATGGGGGGAGGATGGGTAGGAGAACACACATATAGAAGGGGAGGAAGAGGGGTTAGGGGGATGTTGGCCTGGAAACTGGAAAGGGAATAACAATCGAAATGTAAATAAGAAATACTGAAGTTAACAAAGGAAAAAAAGAGTAGATGAAAAATCTGACATGTGTGTTCCTCTGGTTCACAATGCAAAAGTACTGTTGTGTTGTGTTACTTTTTTGCCGAAAGATGAAAAAAATATATTTAGATGCTCTACCTTAATGCAGCTGTTAAAAATGAAATGCATGTGGGAATGCAGTTTTAGGAGGCAAGTGAGCCTATAATCTCTCTGCTTAGGAGGCCGAGTCAGGGTGATTACCTCAAAAAAAAATGCCCAGCAATGTGGAGTGAGAACATGTGGAGTCCTCTTGCAGTTCAAAGACAGGCAATCAATTGGAAGGATGGGGTTGCCATCTCACAGTAAAAATTCTGATCAGGAATTGGTCCTGTCTAAAAGAATTGCAAGTACAAAAATGCAAGAGACTGAGGGAAAGGAGAACCACTGACTGGCCCAACTTGTGATCCATCTCAAAAAGAGGACAAAGGCCTGACACTATTATTACTGGTATTTTATTCTTAAAGACACGGTCTTAGCATGGCTGTCCTCTGAGAGGCTGAACAAACAGCTGACTGAAACAATTCAGATACTTAGACCATTGGTTAATGGACTGATGTCGGGGACCCTGTGGTTGGATTAGGGAAAGGCTGGAAGAAGTTGAGAAAGGTGACCTATAGGAAGACCCTCGTCTCAACTAGCCTGGACCCCTGAGATCTCTCAGACACTGAGCCACCCACTAGACTGCATACACTAGCTGGTCTGAGGCCCCTAATACATAAACAGCAGAGGACATCATGCTCTGGCATCATTGTGAGAAGATGTGCCTAACTCCTGAGAGACTTGAGGCCCCAGGGAGTTTGGAGGGCTAGAGGAGTTGGGGGCATTGGTGAAGAGCTCCTCTTAGAGATATGGGGAAGGAAGAATAGAATGAGGAACTATGGGAGGGTAGATGGAGAGGCAGAAAATGACTGGATTGCAAAAAAGATTGAATATAAATATTAAAAAAGGTTCACATGACTAAACAGAATTCTCAACTGAGGAATCTTGAATAGCAGAGGACCACTTAAAGAAATATTAAAAATCCTTAGTCATCAGGGAAATGCACAGCAAAATAATTTTGAGATTTCCATCTTACACTCATCATTGTGGCTAAGATCAAAACCTGAAGAGACAGCACTTGCTGGCCAGGATGTGGAACAAAGAGAATGAACACTTCTTCATTGGTGGTGGAAGCCCAAATTTGTGTAACCCCTTTGGAAATCAATTTGCTGGTTTCTCAGAAAACTGGGAAGAGCTTTACCTAATGACCCAGCTATACCACTCCTGGGCATATACCCAAAAGATTCTCCAACATTCCACAAAGACATTTCCTCGACTATGATCACAGCAGCTTTATTCATAATAGCCAGAAGCTAGAAACAAACTAGATGTCCCTCAGCTGAAGAATGGATAAAGAAAATGTGGTACATCTTCATAGTAGGATACAATTCAGTAATTAAAAAGCAAGGCATCATGAATTTGCAGTCAAATGGATGGAACTTGAGAATATAAACCTGACTGAAGTAACCCAGTCTCCAAAGGACATGCATGGTATCCACTCACTTTTAAGTGCACATTAGCCACAAAATATAGGTACCATGTTACATTCCACAGAGAAAAAAATGAGGCTCAAATAAGGAAGCTTAAATCTCTCTTAGAAGTGGGAATAAAAATCATGAGAGGCACAAGGATGGAGGAAACTCATTGTGCAGGGTGACAGAGAGAGAATGAGGGTTCAGGTCCAGCTGTGTGTGAAGGAAAGGATAAATGACTAAATGTCTATGAAAATGAATGGAAATCTGCAATGTACAGGGGTGAGGAAGTAGGGGTCATATCCATGACAAGACAGAGACCTGGATTAAGGGAGGCACCCAAGAATCAATGAACATGTGAGAGCTGTGATTCACTACATTGGGGATATGGAACCTGAAGGGGCCACCTTCTGTAGCCAGACAGAATGGCCAGTCAGGTGATAGAGACACCAACCCACTGACAAAACTTTGAATCCAATTTTCTTCTGTTGACAACTAACGCAGACACAGAGGATGGAGCATAGTCTAAGGATATGGCCAACCAATAACTGGTCCAACTTGAGACCATTATTTAGGGCAAGGACCAATCCCTAACATTATTAATGATATCTGTTATGGTTGCAAGACAGGAGCAAGGTGTCCTCTGAGATTCTCAATCCAGTCGCTGTCTCAAGGAGATACAGCCACTCATAGACAAATAGTAGATGTAACTTGAGGACTCTTAAGGAAGAATAGGAGGAAGGATTGTGGGCACTAAAGGGGATAGGAACTCCAAAGAAACAGTAACAGAATAAGTTAACCTGGAACCTAGGAGCTCTCAAATTTTGAACCACCAACCAAAGAACATACAGGTGTTGGACCTAGCCCCCCTCCCTTTGCACACATGGAGCAGAGGTAAAACTTGGTCTTCATGTGGGTTCCAAACAACTGGAGTGATGCTATCCCTAAAACTGTTGCATATATGTATAATAGGTTGTTCTAGCTAGGCTGCCTTGTCTGTCCTCAGAGAGAGAGGAAGCAACTAGTCTTGCATGAATTGTCAGGGTGGTGGGATACCCAGGGGATCCACCTGCTTGGAAGAGAAGGGGAGTCAGAAGTGAGTCAGATGTAAAGTGAATAAGCAAAAAGTAATAATAGCCATAACTAAATAAACTAACATTTACTTAGTTGATAGATTTTTACTGTTTTGCCTATTTCATGTGTGAACATGTTATATGTTAAATTGTTTATGTCACATTGGTATTTTTTCTCCATCTTTATTAAATTGGGTATGTCTTATTTACATTTCAATTGTTATTCACTTTCCTGGTTCCCAGGCCAACATCCCCTAACCCATCCTCCTCCCCTTCTATATGTGTGTTCCCCTCCCCATCCTCCCCTCACTACCGCCCTCCCCCCAACAATCACATTCACTGGGGGTTCAGACTTGGCAAGACCAAGGGCTTCCCCTTCCACTGGTGCTCTTATTAGGCTATTCATTGCTACCTATGGAGTTGAAGCCCAGGGTCAATATATGTATAGTCTTTGGATAGTGGCTTAGTTCCTGAAAGCTCAGGTTGGATGGCATTGTTGTTCATATGGGGTCTCAAGCCCCTTCAAGCTCTTTCAGTCCTTTTTCTGAATCCTTCAACTGGGGACCCATTCTCAGTTCAGTGGTTTGCTGCTGGTATTCGTCTATGTATTTGTTGTATTCTGGCTGTGTCTCTCAGGAGAGATCTACATCCGGTTCCTGTAAGCCTGCATTTCTTTGCTTCATCAATCTTATCAAGTTTGCTGGCTATATATGTAATGGCCACATGTGGGGCAGGCTCTGAGTGAGTGTTCCTTCTGCCTCTGTTCTAAACTTGGCCTCCCTATTCCCTGCCAAGGGTCTTCTTGTTCCCCTTTAAAAGAAGGAGTGAAACATTCGCATTTTCGTAATCCTTCTTGAGTTTCATGTGTTCTGTGCATCTAGGGTAATTCAAGCACTTTGGCTAATAGCCACTTATCTACAATGCCCATGTTTTCGAGATTCTTCCCCATTTTTTCTTCTATTAGTTTGAGTGTACCTGATTTGATGTGGAGGCCCTTGATCCACTTGGACTTAAGGTTTGTACAGGGTGATAAGCTTGGATCAATCTTCATTCTTATACCTGCTGACCTCCAGTTGAACCAACACCATTTGCTGAAAATGCTATCTTTTTTCCATTGGATGGTTTTGGCTCCTTTGTCAAAATTCAAGTGATCATAGGTGTGTGGTTTCATTTCTGTGTCTTCAATTCTATTCCACTGGTCTATCTGTCTGTCTGTGTACCAATACCATGCAGTTTTTATCAGTATTGTTCTGTAATACTGCTTGAGTTCAGGGATAGTGATTACCCTGGAATTCCTTGTATTGTTGAGGATAGTTTTAGCTATCCTGGGATTTTTGGTATTCCAGATGAATTTGCAAATTGTTCTGTCTAATTCTCTAAGGATTTGGGTTGATATTTTGATGGGGATTGCATTGAATCTGTAGATCGCTTTTGGTAAAATGGCCATTTTTTACTATATTAATCCTGCCAATCCATGAGCATGGAGATCTTTCCATCTTCTGAGATCTTCTTTCAATTTCTTTCCTCAGAGGCTTGAAATTCTCATCATACAGCTCTTTCACTTGCTTGATTAAAGTCACACTGAGGTATTTTCTATTATTTACGACTGTCATGAAGAGTGTTGCTTCCCTAATTTCTTTCTCTGCTGGTTTCTCTTTTCTGTAGAGGAAGGCTACTGATTTATTTGAGTTAATTTTATACCCAGCCACTTTGCCAAGGGTGTTTAGTAGTTCTCTGGTGGAACTTTTGTAATCACTTAAATATACTATCATATCATCTGCAAATATTGATATTTTGACTTCTTTTCCAATCTGTATCCCATTGATCTCCTTTTGTTGTCTGATTGATCTGGCTAGAACTATATTGAATAAGTATGCAGAGAGTGGGCAGACTTATCTATTCCCTGATTTTAGTGAGATTGCTTCAAGTTTCTCTCCTTTTAGTTCAATATTTGCTACTGGTTTGCTGTGTATGGCTTTTACTATGCTTAGGTATGGGCCTTGAATTCCCATTCTTTCAAGTACTTTTATCATGAAGGGGTGTTGAATTTTGTCAAATGCTTTCTCAGCATCTAATATAATAGTCAGTGGTTTTTTTCTTTCAATTTGTTTATATAGTGGAGTATTTTGATGATTTTCTGCATATTAAACCATCCCTGTATGCCTGGGAGGAAGCCTACTTGATCATGAAGGATGATCGTTTTGATGTCCTCTGGGATTCAGTTTGCAAGAATTTTATTGAGTATTTTTGCGTCGATATTCATAAGAGAAATTGGTCTGAAGTACTCTTTCTTTGTTGTGTCTTTGTATGGTTTAGGTATAAGGGTAATTGTGGCTTCATAGAAGGAATTCGGTAGCACTCCATCTGTTTCAATTTTGTTGAATAGTTTGGATACTATTGGTATGAGGTCTTCTATGAAGGTCTGATAGAATTCTGCTCTGAATCCATCTGGACCTGGGCTCTCTTTGGTTGGGAGACTTTTAATGGCTGCTTCTATTTCTTTAGGAGTTATGGGGTTGTTTAAATGGCTTATCTGTTCCTGATTTAACTTCGGTACCTGGTATCTGTCTAGGAAATTGTCCATTTCCTGCAGATTTTCAAATTTTGTTGAATATAGGCTTTTGTATTAGGATCTGATGATTTTTTGAATTTCCTCTGCCTTTTCATTTCTGATTTTGGTAATTTGGACATACTCTTTGTTTCCTCTGGTTAGTCTGGCTAAGGGTTTATCTAGTTTGTTTACTTTGACTAAGAACCAGCTTTTGGTTCTGTTGATTCTTTGTATAGTCCTTTTTGTTTCTACTTGGTTGATTTCAGCTCTGAGATTGATTATTTCCTGCCTTCTACTCCTCCTGGGTGTGTTTCCTTCTTTTGGTTCTAGAGCTTTTAAGTTTGCTGTCAAGCTACTATTATATGCTTTCTCCTGTTTCTTTTTTCAGGCATTCAGTGCTATGAATTTTCCTCTTAGCACAATTTTCATTGTGTCCCATAAGTTTGGGTAGGTTGTACATTCATTTTCATTAAATTCTAAGAATTCTTTAATTCCTTTCTTTATTTCTTCCTTGACCAGGTTATCATTGAGTAGAGGATTGCTCAACTTTCATGTATATGTGGGCGTTCTTCCCTTATTGTTATTGAAGACCAGATTTACCCAACAAAAAAAGAGAATATCAGACTGATATCCCTTATGAATATTGATGCAAAAATACTCAATAGAATTCTTGCAAAGCAAATCCAAGACCATATCAAAATGATCATCCATCATGATCAAGGAGGGTTCCTCCCAGGGATGTAGGGGTGGTTTAGTATATGAAAATCCATCTATGTAATCCGTCATATAAATAAATTCAAAGATAGGAACCACATGGTCATTTCATTAGATGCTGAGAAAGCATTTGACAAAATTCAACACCCCTTCATGATATAAGTCCTGAAAAGATCAAGAATTCAAGGCACATATCTAAACATAGTGAAATCAATGTACAGCAAACCAGTTGCTAACATCAAACTAAATGGTGAGAAAATTTAAGCAATCCCACTAAAATCAGGAACTAGACAAGGCTGCCCATTGTCTCCCTACTTATTCAATATAGTACTCAAATTCCTAGACAGAGCAGTCAGACAGCAAAAGGAGGTCAAAGGGATACAAATTGGAAGGGAAGAAATCAAAATATCACTAGTTGCAGATGATATGATAATATACTTAAGTGACCCCAAAAGTTCCACCAGAGACCTATGTAAACTGATACACAACTTCAGCAAAGTGTCAGCGTACAAAATTAACTCAAACAAATCAATATCCTTTCTCTACTTAAAGATAAATAGGCTAAGAAATTAATGAAATGACACCCTTCACAATAGTCCCAAAATAATATATCTTCATGTGACTTTAACTAAGCAAGTGAAAGATCTGTGTGACTAGAACTTCAAGTTTCTTAAAAATGAAATTGAGGAAGATCTCAGGAGATAAAAAGATCTTGCATGTTCATGGATTGGCAGGATTAATATAGTAAAGATGGCCATTTTGCCAAAAGCAATCTACAGACTCAATGCAATTTCCATCAAAATTCCTACTCAATTCTTTACACAGATCAAAAGAGGAATTTGCAAATTCATTTGGAATAACAAAAAACCCAGGATACTGAAAACTGTACTCAACAATAAAAGAACTTCTAGGGGAGTCTCCCTCCCTGACTTCAAGCAGTATTACAGAACAATAGTCATAAAAACTGTATGGTATTGGTACATGACAGGCAGATAGATCAGTGGAACAGAACTGAAGACCCAGAAATGAACCCACACACCTATGGTCAATTGATCTTTGACAAATGAGCCAAAACCATCCTATGGAAAAAAGATAGCATTTTCAGCAAATGGTGCTGGTTCAACTGGAGGGCAGCATGCAGAAGTATGCAAATCGAACCATTCTTATAACCATGTACAAAGCTTAAGTCCAAGTGGATCAAGGACCTCCACATAAAACCAGATACACTCAAACTAATAGAAGAAAAAGTGGAGAAGAGTCTCAAACACATGGACACTGGGGAAAATTTCCTGAATGAAACACCAATTGCTCATGCTCTAAGATCAAGAATCGACAAATTGGACCTCATAAAAATGCAAATTTTTTGTAAGGCAAAAAACACTGTCATTAGTACAAAACCACAATCAAATGATTGGGAAAAGATCTTTACCATTCCTACATGTGATAGAAGGCTAATATCCAAAATATACAAAGAACTCAAAAAGTCAGACTACAGAGAGCAAAATAACCCTATTAAAAATGGGTACAGAGCTAAACAAAACATTATCAGCTGAGTATTATTGAATAGACAGCAAGCACCTAAAGAAATCTTCAACATCCTTAGTAAGTAGGGAAATTCAAATCAGAACAACCCTGAGATTCCACCTCACACCAGTCAGAATGGCTAGGAAAAAATACCACAAATGACAGAAGATGCTGGTGAAGATGTAGAGAAAGGGGAACACTCCTCCATTGCTGGTAGGATTGCAAACTGGTACAAACACTCTGGAAATCAGTCTGGAGGTTCCTCAGAAAATTGGACATTCTACTACCTGAGGACCCAGTTATACCAATCCTGGGCATACAGACAAATGTTGCTCCAACATTAAACAAGACACATGCTCCACTATGTTCATAGTAGCCCTATTTATAATAGTGAGAAGCTGTAAAAAACCCAGATGCCCTTTTACAGAGGAATGGATTTTAAAAAAATGTACAATGGAGTACTTCGCAGCTATCAAAGCAATGACTTCATAAAATTCATAGGCAAATGGAATGAACTAGAAAATATCATCCTGAGTGAGTTAACCCAATCACAGAAAAACACACTTGGCATGCACTCTATGATAAATGGATTTTAACTTAAAGCTGGAACTACCCAAATGCAATCCACAGATTGCAGGAAGCTCAAGAAGGATGACCAAATTGTGGATGCTCCCACTCCTTAAGAGGGGGGAAATATCCATAGGAGGAGATATGGAAGCAAAGTTTAGAGCAGTGACTGAAGGAACAGCCATTCAGAGCCTCCCCCACATGTGGCCCCTATATTTACAGTCACCAAAACTAGGTAAGATTGATGAAGCTAAAAAATGCATGCTGAAAGGGACTGGATATAAATCTCTCCTGAGAGATGCATCCAGAGCATGTCCAATACAGAAATCAAAGCTAGCAGCAAACCACTGAAATGAGAACAGGACCCCCTTGGGTGGAATTAGAGGAAGGACTGAAAGGGTTGAAGGAAATTGTAACCCTTTAAGAACAACAATGCCAACCATCCAGATCTTCCAGGGACTAAACCACTATCAAAAGACTATACATGGACTTATCCCGGACTCGAACTTCATATGTAGCAGATAATAGCCTTACTGGGAAACCAGTGGAAGGGGAAGCCCTTGGTCCTGCCAAGGTTTGACCTACAATGCATGGGAATATGGAGGCGGTGGGGGGAGTAAGGCAGATCTATGGGGGGAATACCCATATGAGGGAGGGGATTGGTGCTTATGGACAGGAAAATGGGAAAAGGGATAACATTTGAAATGTAGGTAAAGAAATCTATCTAATAAAAAATCAGGGAATAGACAAGGCTACCCACTCTCTCCCTTCTTATTCAATATAGTACTCGAGGTCCTGGCCAGAGCAACCAGAAAACAAAAGGACATCAAAGGGATAGAAATTGGAAGGGAAGAAATCAAAATATCATTATTTGCAGATGATATGATAGTATAGTTAAGTTACACCAAAAGTTCCACCAGACAACTACTTAACCTGAAAAACAATTTCAGCAAAGTGTTGGGGTATAAAATTAACTCAAACAAATCAGTAGCCTTCCTCTACTCAAAGGATAAACAGGCTGAGAAAGAAATTAGGGAAATGACACCATTAATAATAGTCACAAATAATATAATATATCTTGATATGTCTGTAAACAAGAAAGTGAAAGATTGGTAGGTCAAGTCTCTGACGAAAAAAATTGAGGAAGGTCTCAGAAGATGGAAAGATCTTCCATGCTCATGGATTGGCAGAAATAATATAGTAAAGATAGGCAAAATCAATCTACAGATGCAATGCAATCCCCATCAAAATTCCTACTCTATTCTTTATAGAAATAGAAAGAGGAGTTTGGGTCTTCCTGGTTGCTGCCGCCGCAGAGAGCCCGTGGGCAGCACCCAGCGAGCAAACTTGAGCTTCGGGACCACAGGTAAGACTAACTTGTCTGCTGCAAGAAAGCTGCCTGGTGAAATCGGGACACACAGAGGCAGAATTCCTCTAGGACCGGGCACGTCCTGTGTTTACCGGAAGTCCCACACCCGTGGATCCCAGCGTGCAGCAGCTCTCTGATCCCAGACCCCGTGGGAAAGAGACCTCACCGACTGGTCAGGTGGGCACTCCTGAGGCTGCAGAGCAGAAGAGACCACCAACACTGCCCACCCCTGCCCACATCCCTGGCCCAAGAGGAAACTGTATAAGGCCTCTGGGCTCCCGTGGGGGAGGGCCCAGGATCGGCAGGACCCCTGCCTGAGACACCTCCGTAACCTGAAGGAAACAGACCAGATAAACAGTTCTCTGCACTCAAATCCCGTGGGAGGGAGAGCTAAACCTTCAGAGAGGCAGACAAGCCTGGGAAACCAGAAGAGACTGCTCTCTGCACACACATCTCGGACGCCAGAGGAAAACACCAAAGGCCATCTGGAACCCCGGTGTACTGAAGCTCCTGGAAGGGGCGGCACATATCTTCCTGGTTGCTGCCGCTGCAGAGAGCCCGTGGGCAGCACACCACGAGCGAACTTGAGCCTCGGGACCACAGGTAAGACCAACTTTTCTGCTGCAAGAAAGCTACCTGGTGAACTCAAGACACAGGCCCAAAGGAACAGCTGAAGACCTGAAGAGAGGAAAAACTACACGCCCAAAAGCAGAACACTCTGTCCCCATAACTGACTGAAAGAGAGGAAAACAGGTCTACAGCACGCCTGACACACAGGCTTATAGGACAGTCTAGCCACTGTCAGAAATAGCAGAACAAAGTAACACTAGAGATAATCTGATGGCGAGAGGCAAGCGCAGGAACCCAAGCAACAGAAACCAAGACTACATGGCATCATCGGAGCCCAATTCTCCCACCAAAACAAACATGGAATATCCAAACACACCAGAAAAGCAAGATCTAGTTTCAAAATCATATTTGATCATGATGCTGGAGGACTTCAAGAAAGACGTGAAGAACTCCCTTAGGGAAACACAGGAAAACATTAATAAACAAGTAGAAGCCTACAGAGAGGAATTGCAAAAATCCCTGAAAGAATTGCAAAAATCCCTGAAAGAATTGCAGGAAAACACAATCAAACAGTAGAAGGAATTAAAAATGGAAATAGAAGCAATCAAGAAAGAACACATGGAAACAACCCTGGATATAGAAAAACAAAAGAAGAGACAAGGAGCTGTAGATACAAGCTTCACCAACAGAATACAAGAGATGGAAGAGAGAATCTCAGGAGCAGAAGATTCCATAGCAATCATTGACTCAACTGTCAAAGATAATGTAAAGCAGAAAAAGCTACTGGTCCAAAAAATACAGGAAATCCAGGACTCAATGAGAAGATCAAACCTAAGAATAATAGGTATAGAAGAGTGTGAAGAGTCCCAGCTCAAAGGACCAGTAAATATCTTCAACAAAATCATAGAAGAAAACTTCCCTAACCTAAAAAAAGAGATACCCATAGGCATACAAGAAGCCTACAGAACTCCAAATAGATTGGACCAGAAAAGAAACACCTCCTGTCACATAATTGTCAAAACACCAAACGCACAAAATGAAGAAAGAATATTAAAAGCAGTAAGGGAAAAAGGTAAAGTAACATATAAAGGCAGACCTATCAGAATCACACCAGACGTTTCGCCAGAAACTATGAAGGCCAGAAGATCCTGGACTGATGTCATACAGACCCTAAGAGAACACAAATGCCAGCCCAGGTTACTGTATCCTGCAAAACTCTCAATTAACATAGATGGAGAAACCAAGATATTCCATGACAAAACCAAATTTACACAATATCTTTCTACAAATCCAGCACTACAAAGGATAATAAATGGTAAAGCCCAACATAAGGAGGCAAGCTATACCCTAGAAGAAGCAAGAAACTAATCGTCTTGGCAACAAAACAAAGAGAATAAAAGCACACAAACATAACCTCACATCCAAATATGAATATAACGGGAGGCAATAATCACTATTCCTTAATATCTCTCAACATCAATGGCCTCAACTCCCCAATAAAAGGACATAGATTAACAAACTGGATACGCAACGAGGACCCTGCATTCTACTGCCTACAGGAAACACACCTCAGAGACAAAGAAAGACATTACCTCAGAGTGAAAGGCTGGAAAACAATTTTCCAAGCAAACGGTCAGAAGAAGCAAGCTGGAGTAGCCATTCTAATATCAAATAAAATCAATTTTCAATTAAAAGTCATCAAAAAAGATAAGGAAGGACACTTCATATTCATCAAAGGAAAAATCCACCAAGATGAACTCTCAATCCTAAATATCTATGCCCCAAATACAAGGGCACCTACATATGTAAAAGAAACCTTACTAAAGCAAAAAACACACATTGCACCTCTCACAATAATAGTGGGAGATTTCAACTCCCCACTCTCATCAATGGACAGATCATGGAAAGAGAAATTAAACAGAGATGTAGACAGACTAAGAGAAGTCATGAGCCAAATGGACTTAACGGATATTTATAGAACGTTCTATCCTAAAGCAAAAGGATATATCTTCTTCTCAGCTCCTCATGGTACTTTCTCCAAAATTGACCATATAATTGGTCAAAAAAACGGGCCTCAACAGGTACAGAAAGATAGAAATAATCCCATGTGTGCTATCAGACCACCACGGCCTAAAACTGGTCTTCAATAACAATCAAGGAAGAATGCCCACATATACTTGGAAATTGAACAATGCTCTACTCAATGATAACCTGGTCAAGGAAGAAATAAAGAAAGAAATTAAAAACTTTTTAGAATTTAATGAAAATGAAGGTACAACATACCCAAACTTATGGGACACAATGAAAGCTGTGCTAAGAGGAAAACTCATAGCACTGAGTGCCTGCAGAAAGAAACAGGAAAGAGCATATGTCAGCAGCTTGACAGCACACCTAAAAGCTCTAGAACAAAAAGAAGCAAATACACCCAGGAGGAGTAGAAGGCAGGAAATAATCAAACTCAGAGCTGAAATCAACCAAGTAGAAACAAAAAGGACCATAGAAAGAATCAACAGAACCAAAAGTTGGTTCTTTGAGAAAATCAACAAGATAGATAAACTCTTAGCCAGACTAACGAGAGGACACAGAGAGTGCGTCCAAATTAACAAAATCAGAAATGAAAAGGGAGACATAACAACAGATTCACAGGAAATTCAAAAAATCATCAGATCTTACTATAGAAACCTATATTCAACAAAACTTGAAAATCTTCAGGAAATGGACAATTTCCTAGACAGATACCAGGTACCAAAGTTAAATCAGGAACAGATAAACCAGTTAAACAACCCCATAACTCCTAAGGAAATAGAAGCAGTCATTAAAGGTCTCCCAACCAAAAAGAGCCCAGGTCCAGAAGGGTTTATTGCAGAATTCTATCAAACCTTCATAGAAGACCTCATACCAATATTATCCAAACTATTCCACAAAATTGAAACAGATGGATCACTACCGAATACATTCTACGAAGCCACAATTACTCTTATACCTAAACCACACAAAGACACAACAAAGAAAGAGAACTTCAGACCAATTTCCCTTATGAATATCGACACAAAAATACTCAACAAAATTCTGGCAAACCGAATCCAAGAGCACATCAAAACAATCATCCACCATGACCAAGTAGGCTTCATCCCAGGCATGCAGGGATGGTTTAATATACGGAAAACCATCAACGTGATCCATTATATAAACAAACTGAAAGAACAAAACCACATCATCATTTCATTAGATGCTGAGAAAGCATTTGACAAAATTCAACACCCCTTCATGGTAAAAGTCCTGGAAAGAATAGGAATTCAAGGCCCATACCTGAACATAGTAAAAGCCATATACAGCAAACCAGTTGCTAACATTAAACTAAATGGAGAGAAACTTGAAGCAATCCCACTAAAATCAGGGACTAGACAAGGCTGCCCACTCTCTCCCTACTTATTCAATATAGTTCTTGAAGTTCTAGCCAGAGCAATCAGACAACAAAAGGAGGTCAAGGGGATACAGATCGGAAAAGAAGAAGTCAAAATATCACTATTTGCAGATGATATGGTAGTATATTTAAGTGATCCCAAAAGTTCCACCAGAGAACTACTAAAGCTGATAAACAACTTCAGCAAAGTGGCTGGGTATAAAATTAACTCAAATAAATCAGTTGCCTTCCTCTATACAAAAGAGAAACAAGCCGAGAAAGAAATTAGGGAAACGACACCCTTCATAATAGACCCAAATAATATAAAGTACCTCGGTGTGACTTTAACAAAGCAAGTAAAAGATGTGTACAATAAGAACTTCAAGACACTGAAGAAGGAAATTGAAGAAGACCTCAGAAGATGGAAAGATCTCCCATGCTCATGGATTGGCAGGATTAATATAGTAAAAATGGCCATTTTACCAAAAGCGATCTACAGATTCAATGCAATCCCCATCAAAATACCAATCCAATTCTTCAAAGAGTTAGACAGAACAATTTGCAAATTCATCTGGAATAACAAAAAACCCAGGATAGCTAAAGCTATCCTCAACAATAAAAGGAATTCAGGGGGAATCACGATCCCTGAACTCAAGCAGTATTACAGAGCAATAGTGATAAAAACTGCATGGTATTGGTACAGAGACAGACAGATAGACCAATGGAATAGAATTGAAGACCCAGAAATGAACCCACACACCTATGGGCACTTGATTTTTGACAAAGGAGCCAAAATCATCCTATGGAAAAAAGATAGCATTTTCAGCAAATGGTGCTGGTTCAACTGGAGGTCAACATGTAGAAGAATGCAAATCGATCCATGCTTATCACCCTGTACAAAGCTTAAGTCCAAGTGGATCAAGGACCTCCACATCAAACCAGACACACTCAAACTAATAGAAGAAAAACTAGGGAAGCATCTGGAACACATGGGCGCTGGAAAAAGTTTCCTAAACAAAACACCAATGGCTTACGCTCTAAGATCAAGAATCAACAAATGGGATCTCATAAAACTGCAAAGCTTCTGTAAGGCAAAGGACACTGGTTAGGACAAAACGGCAACCAACAGATTGGGAAAAGATCTTTACCAATCCTACAACAGATAGAGGCCTTATATCCAAAATATACAAAGAACTCAAGAAGTTAGACCGCAGGGAGACAAATAACCGTATTAAAAAATGGGGTTCAGAGCTAAACAAAGAATTCACAGCTGAGGAATGCCGAATGGCTGAGAAACACCTAAAGAAATGTTCAACATATTTAGTCATAAGGGAAATGCAAATCAAAACAACCCTGAGATTTCACCTCACACCAGTGAGAATGGCTAAGATCAAAAACTCAGGTGACAGCAGATGCTGGCGAGGATGTGGAGAAAGAGGAACACTCCTCCATTGTTGGTGGGATTGCAGACTGGTACAACCATTCTGGAAATCAGTCTGGAGGATCCTCAGAAAATTGGACATTGAACTGGCTGAGGATCCAGCTATACCTCTCTTGGGCATACACCCAAAAGATGCCCCAACATATAAAAAAGACACGTGCTCCACTATGTTCATTGCAGCCTTATTTATAATAGCCAGAAGCTGGAAAGAACCCAGATGCCCTTCAACAGAGGAATGGATACAGAAAATGTGGTACATCTACACAATGGAATATTCCTCAGCTATCAAAAACAACGACTTTATGAAATTCGTAGGCAAATGGTTGGAACTGGAAAACATCATCCTGAGTGAGCTAACCCAATCACAGAAAGACATACATGGCATGCACTCATTGATAAGTGGCTATTAGCCCAAATTCTTGAATTACCCTAAATGCCTAGAACAAATGAAACTCAAGACGGATGATCAAAATGTGAGTGCTTCACTCCTTCTTTAAAAGGGGAACAAGAATACCCTTGGCCGGGAAGAGAGAGGCAAAGATTAAAACAGAGACTGAAGTAACACCCATTCAGAGCCTGCCCCACATGTGGCCCATACATATACAGCCACCCAATTAGACAAGATGGATGAAGCAAAGAAGTGCAGACCGACAGCAGCCGGATGTTGATCGCTCCTGAGAGGCACAGCCAGAATACAGCAAATACAGAGGCGAACGCCAGCAGCAAACCACTGAACTGAGAATAGGACCCCCGTTGAAGGAATCAGAGAAAGAACTGGAAGAGCTTGAAGGGGCTCGAGACCCCATCTGTACAACAATGCCAAGCAACCAGAGCTTCCAGGGACTAAGCCACTACCTAAAGACTATACATGGACTGACCCTGGACTCTGACCTCATAGGTAGCAATGAATATCCTAGTAAGAGCACCAGTGGAAGGGGAAGCCCTGGGTCCTGCTAAGACTGAACCCCCAGTGAACTAGACTGGTGGGGGTAGGGCGGCAATGGGAGGAGGGTTGGGAGGGGAACACCCATAAGGAAGGGGAGGGGGGAGGGGGATGTTTGCCCGGAAACCGGGAAAGGGAATAACACTCGAAATGTATATAAGAAATACTCAAGTTAATAAAAAAATATATATATTCAATAAAAAAAAGAAAGAGGAGTTTGCAAATTCATTTGGAATAACAAAAAATCTAGGATAGTGAAAACTCTACTCAACAAGACCAAGAAATGAACCCACACACCTATGGTCCCTTGATCTTTGACAAACTAGCGAAAACCATTCAATGTAAGAAAGATAGCATTTTCAACAAATTGTGCTGGTTCACCATTTAAGTCAGAATTTAGAAAAATGCAAATAGATCCATTCTTATCACCATGTACAAAGCTTAAGTCCAAGTGAACCAAGGATCTCTGCATCAAATCAGAAACACTAAAACTAATAGAAGAAAAAGTGGTGAAGAGTCTCAAACACATGTGCAGTGGGCAAAACTTCCTGAACAAAACACCAATGGCTTATGCTGTAAGATCAAAAATAGACAAATGGGACCTCATAAAAATGCAAAGCTTCTGTAAAGCAAAAGACACTGTCATTAGGACAAAATGACAACCAACAGATTGGGAAAAGGTCTTTACCAATCCTACCACTGATAGAGTGCTAATTTCCAATATACAAAGAACTTAAGAAGTTAGATTCCAGGGGTTGGGGATTTAGCTCAGTGTTAGAGGGCTTGCCTAGCAAGCACAAGGCCCTGGGTTCGGTCCCCAGCTCCGAAAAAAAAAAGAAAAGAAAAAAAAAAGAAGTTAGATTTCAGAGAGACAAATAACCCTATTAAAATATGGGGTACAGAGCTAGAAAACATTCTCAGCTGAGGAATATCAAATGGCCAAAAGGCACCTAAAGAAATGTTCAACATCCTTAGCCATTTGGGAAATGAAAATCAAAACAACCTTGAGATTCCACCTCACACCAGTTAGAATGGCTAAGATCAAAAACTCAGATGACAGCAGATGCTGGCAAGGACGTGGAGAAAGAAGCACACTCCTCCATTGTTTGTGGGATTGCAAACTGGTACAAGCACTCTGGAAATCAGTCTGGAGGTTCCTCAGAAAATTGGACATTTTACTACCTGAGGACCAAGTTATACCATTCCTGGGCATATAACCAAAAGATGCTCCAACGTAAAACAAGGACACACACTCCACTATGTTCATAGCAGCCCTATTTATAATAGCCAGAAACTAGTAAGAACCCAGATGCCCTTCAACAAAGGAATGGACTCAAAAACTGTGGTACATCTATACAATGGAGTACTACACAGCTGTCAAAAACAATGAGTTCATGAAATTCATAGCCAAATGAATAAATTAGAAAATAACATCCAGAATGAGGTAACCCAATCACAGAAAAGCACACTTGGTATGCACTCATTGATTAGTGGATATTAGCCTGAAAGCTGGAACTACACAAGATGTAATCCACAGACCACAGGAAGCTCAATAAAAGGATGACCAAAATGCAGCTGCTCCTACTACTACTTGAAAGGGGACAAAATATACACAGTAGTGGATATGGAAGCAAAGTTTAGAAAAACAACTGAAAGAACGGCCATTCAGAGCCTGCCCCATATGTGGTCCATATGTGTGTGTGTGTGTGTGTGTGTGTGTGTGTGTGTGTGTGTGTGTGTGTGTGTATATATATCTCCACCAAAACTAGATAAGATGGATGAAGCTAAGAAGTGGATGCTGACAGGAACTGGATATAGATATCTCCTGAGAAGCACAGCCAGAGCATGTCAAATAGAGAGCCAAATGTTAGCAGCAAATCACTGAACTCAGAACAGGACCCCTGTTGGAGGAATTAGAGAAAGTACTGAAAGAGCTGAAGGTGCTTGTGAGCCCATAAGAACAACCACGCCAACCAAGAAGGGCTCCCAGAAATTACACCACTACCCGAAGACTATAAATGGACTGATCCAGGTCTCCAACTTCATATGTAACAGAGGAAGGCCTTGTTGGGCACCAATGGAAGAAGCCATTTGTCCTGCCAAGGTTAGTTCCCCAGTTTAGGGAAATGTCGATGGGGTTGTGTATGGAGGATGGATGGAGAGGGGAACACCCTTATAGAAGAAAAGGAGGGGAATGAGAAACTGGGAAAGGGAATAACATTAGAAATGTAAAGTAAAAAAATCCAATTGAAAATAAAAGAATGAGGGTATCATGAGGTTTTCTCGCAAGAGGATGGAACTAGAAATTATCATCTTGAGTGAGATAACCCAATCACAAAACAGCACACATGGTATGTATTCACTGATAAGTAGATATTAGCCCCAAATCTTGAAATACCCATGATACAACTCATATACCATATGAAGCTCAAGATGAAAGAAGAAAAAAGTGTGAATGATATAGTCGTACATACAAGGGGAAACAAAATAATCATGGGATGTAGGGGGGCAGAACCTGGGAGGGAAGGAAGAGGAAGAGGGGAAAATGGGGATGGGATCAGGTGTAGGAGGAGACTGAGGGAGAAGTACAGAGGGTCATAAAATTGTTTGGACGTGTGTAGTGGTATGGGATGAGGAACTGGGGGTAGCCACTAGAAAATTCCAGTGCTAGGGAAGCAAAAATTCACAGGCCCCAACAGTGACAACAGTAACCAAAATACCCAACAAACTTGACATAGAACCTGTAGACACCATATCTATTTGTTAGGCACTGCTCCGGGTTAGGGGTGCAGCCACCCACACAACTTAAAATAGTAACCTAGAATTGCTCCTATCTAAAGTAAATGCAAGGACAAGGAGTGGAGCAGAGGTGGAAAGAGAGGCCATCCAGAAACCACCCTATCACACTGTCTATCCCATCTGCAGACACCGAACCCAGATACTATTGCTGATGCCAAGAAGATCTTGTTGACAGGAACCTGGTACAATTACCCCTGAGAGGCTCTGGCAGAGCATGACCAGTACAGATACAGATGCTCACAGCCAATCATTAGACTGAGCATGGGTACCAAAAAGGAAAAGTTAGAAGAGGGGCTGGGGATTTAGCTCAGTGGTAGAGCGCTTACCTAGGAAGCGCAAGGCCCTGGGTTCGGTCCCCAGCTCCGAAAAAAAAAAAAAGAACCAAAAAAAAAAAAAAGAAAGAAAAGTTAGAAGAAAAAACTGAAAAAGCTAAAGTGGTTTGCAACTCCGTAGGAAGAAGAACATTAACAACGAGACCCCCTCAGAGCACCGTGGGAGAAAACACCAGCCAAAGAGTACAAATGGAGGGACCCATGACTCTAGGTGCATATGTAGCAGAGTTCTGCCTGATGTGGCATCAAAAGGAGGGGAGACCCTTGGTCCTGTGGAAGCTCAATGCTGTAGTGAAGGGGGCCTATTGCCTTTAGGCAAGAGTGGGTGGGTAGGTCGAGGAGCAACCTCATAGAAGCTTGGGGAAGGGTTGTATGAGATAGGGGCTTTGTGAAGGGCAAACCAGGGAGTGGAGACAACATTTGAAATGTAAATAAATGAAATAACCAATTGAAAAAGAAGAAAGAGTTTTACTTTTCTCAATGAAGTATATAACCTCCATATTACCTCTGCTGTAGTATTTTGCTAACTCCATCTTTCACAATGCTCTTGTTAATCTAAGCTGAACCTGAATGCCTCTCTACAATGTGGTATGCTCATAACAGATTATGAAATGCCTGCTTAGTCACTCACATCCTGTTCCTGAGCTCTAAGTTTATAAACAGATGCTAGTTACAATTCAGGCATCTCTTGGAGGTATGCACAGTAAGAAGCTTCATTTTTCCTGACTTACAGTACATTAAAATAGAAGGAACTTCTACTATAATTAAAAAACATGTTTTTTTTTCAGTTCACTGGAAATAAGAACCTGTCAAATTGAATATTGAGAGACACTTTGCTGTAATAGTGGTCCAGTTACAGAGTATACAGAATATAATAGAATAGTCTGGAGTCAAAAAACATCAGTCACATAAATATTTTTTGAAAGGGCAAAATGAATGCAATAAAGCTGACATGGTGAGACATTTTCTACAGCAGCACTTTGTATGAGGAGGAACACACTTTGTATCCATTAGTTTATGCCACACTAGTATAGTTAAGGGACAGTAGGCCAAAAGGGGCACATATTAAAACTGTGTTCCAAAAATTATCCAAAGAACCTAAAACATAATATAAAATGAATGGTTTCAGTACAAAGAGAGTTTAATAGAATTAGATAAAGAACTACAAGTGTACATAATCATATCCTGTTATATCTAAATAAGGTATTTACAATGCTGTGGCACTAGACTAAACCACTATCATAGATAAATTTTAATTTTTAACTAAATTTAAATGGATATTGCTTTTTGAATGTTTTTTGTGCCTGATACCAGGACAGGAGTTTTTTTCTGTCCTTAACAAAATAATGTAGCACTTGGGTGCAAAAATCAATCCAAGGAGTGCTATACTGGAAGCCAAGATGGAGAATACTTCCATAGCCACCATGACCTTTCCTTTTGTGCTGTGATAGACAGGGAGGAACGTGATCCAAACACAGAAGAATACCTGCATGCTGAATGACAGGAACTTGGCTTCATTGAATGTGTCAGGCAGATTCCTGGACAAGAAGGCCATGGTGTAGCTCCCAAGTGCTAAGGAGCAGAGGTACCCCAGGACAGTGTGGAAGGCAACTGTTGAACCCATGTTGCACACAATGATGATGTGACCACGCTCGGCATGAATATCTTGATCAATGAAGGGTGGAGAGGTAACTAACCAGATTCCACAGATAATAATTTGGATCAGTGTGCAGAAGGGAATGATGAAATTAGGGGCTCTTGATACCATTAACCACCTCACCATTCTAGCTGGAACAGTGGCCTTGAATGCAATAACCACAGTAATGGCTTTGGCCAACACTGTGGAGAGAGCCACAGTAAACAAAATTCCAAATGCTGTCTGCTGCAAGATGCAAGTGGCTGTGCTGGGCTGTCCAATGAAGAGCAAGGAACTGAGGAAACAGATGAAGAGTGTCAATAGCAGGATATAGCTGAGAGACCGGTTGTTAGCCTTGACAATGGGTGTGTCTCTGTGCTTCACAAAGACAACAAGAACCACAGCTGTGAGTACAGAGAAGCCCAGTGCTGTGATGGTGAGTGCCATCCCCAGTGGCTCTTCATAGGCCAAAAAGCTCACAGATTTCCGGAGGCAGTGGTTCTTTTCTGCGTTGGCATAGTGACTTTCTGGGCACTTCACACACTGATCCATATCTGTTTACAAATGAAAGTGACTGTGAATTAATCTTCAGGTCTTCACATACCCACTAATATATTAATTATCCCCAACTGATTGAAGTGCTTCCTGATTCACCTCTTTTTATTGTTTCAGAAAGGCATTTTTAAGGATTCTGTACATTATTTCAAATCTATACTGTGCTCTTTGCCTATGCTGACAAAAATCAAACAGCCCACTGCCTTTGCTCTCTCTTTGAATGCTTTCCTGCAGTTTGTGACTCTGTTGCATCTATTTTATGAGTCCTAACATTTCAGAGCAATATTGTATAATTGCAATTTGGTTCTGACGTCACCTTATGAAACATGTCTAATTCTGGACTTATATTTTGTACAATACTGGCATTAGTGTTTGAGATTCATTTCCTAAATGGTGTTCTCCGATTTTGGACCCATATTTACTTATCTTCATAAAATCTCTTGGGAATCTCAATTTGGTAAATACTCTGAATGATTTCAAACTAAAAATGCCATTGTATACTTGGAGCTTAATTCCTTCACTAGTATAATGTTGTAACATTTAGCTATGGCATTATTTGTTAACACAGAGGTAAAGAACTATTACTAGGCATTAAAAAATAGTTTTTTGGGGGCTGGGGATTTAGCTCAGTGGTAGAGTGCTTACCTAGGAAGCGCAAGGCCCTGGGTTCGGTCCCCAGCTCCGAAAAAAAGAACCAAAAAAAAAATAGTTTTTCAATATTCTGTTCCTAACTATTTGTGAGTTTTACCTTGAAATAAAAACATGTACCTCAGTTTATGAGGCCATATTTCCATTACATTTATCCTTTGCATATTTCTGAACACTATCAACCTTATCAAGGGATTTTCTCTGCTTTATACTTTTGAGCTAACATTTATCAAGGTTATTTTCAGAAGAACGTAATTTCCACTTTGATATCTTGGGTTTTATTTTTTACTTTAATGATCATGGAAATCTACCCATATTTTCTCAAGCTTTTTACACATTCACAACTTCTCCCTTTGCTTCTACTATGAGCATTTTGCTGTTGCTTTTGTATTGTCTATCTTTGACTTACTTAAGAAACATGATGTCTGTGTCATTAACTAACTTATGTAAGGATGACACTTTATTTGAAAATCAGGATTTACTTATTCTACCACCTTTCATCAATGATATCTTGAATTGTAAATTGTTATCATGTGTATTTTCACATTAATATGCCTTATGTATGGTTGGAAATATATTCATTAAAATAAAATTGTGCAGGACTTTGTATCCATGACTGAAGTTCTCTTATTCTGTGAATACCGAAAATATCTGTGGGCATTCCATATAGCTTAAGTGTGGACATAAGGGATTTATCAAAGGAGTATTTCATGTCAAAGGTACTATGAGCTCACATGGAAATTCATGGTGGTTGGATTTCGTATCACATAAGGATGAACTCAATGCTGTCCTTGAACTTAATCTACTTATAGTCCAAAACCCATCTAAATATTTGGTTTTACATACATTATAAAGTGACATTGTCATTCATATCCCAAGAAACCTATCTTTTTATTGAAGAATTATTTATTTTATGTATATGAGTGGTATACTGTAGCTGTCTTCTGACACACATGAAGAGAACATTGGGTCACATTACAGATGGTTGTGAACCACAATGTGGTTGCTGGGAATTGAACTCAGGACCTCTGGAAGAGCAGTTAGTTCTCTCAACCACTGATCCATCTCTCCAGCCCCCAAGAAGGTTATCTTAACCGTGATCTGTGACAAAGTCCAACAGATATGACTGTGGAAGATCATGAAGTAAGTGATACCTATCCATACACAAGCACTTCATAACTATGCATTCTAAGACATAGTGGAAATAACATTATAATGATTATAAGATGAGGGCTGAAAGCTGCCTCCTTCCAGGCAATATATTCATTGTTTTATGGAACTCTAAATGATTAAGGATAAGTATTTTTGTTGTTTCTGCATAAGTATGGGTTGTAATAAAATGAGGAAATTATCTTACCCTTCCATGCTAAACTATCCCCTGCAAAAACAGTCAAGAAAAGAAGTTAATTATTTCACTTTTAACAGTTGCTAACTACACTGGGTTTCCAAGTACATTCTAGTAGTTCTTTAAGGGATTTACTCTTTAAGGGCTTCTACTTGTTTACTTGTGTTGTCCTGTAATTCCTTAAGGTAGTTATTTATGACCTTCTTAAAGTCCTCCATCATCATAATAAAATGTGATTTTAAATCTAGGTCTTGCTTTTCCGGTGTGTTTGGATATCCAGTGTATGCTGTGGTGGAAGAACTGGCCTCTGATGATGTCAAGTAGTCTTGGTTTCTGTTGCTTGGGTTCCTGCAGTTGCCTCTTGCCATCAGTTTGTCTCTGGTGTTAGCCATTCTTACTGTTTCTAATGGTGGGTTGACCTTCCTGTGGGCATGTGTTACAGCACTTCTGTAGACCTGTATTCCTGTTTTCTTTCAGCCAGTTTTGGAACATAGTATTCTGCTCTCAGGCGTGCATTCGCTCCTGACGGCTGGCTTTCAGCTTTCTGTGAGGACAGCAACCAGAACGGCCCTGCCCCTACTGCTTCTAGGTCCCTGTGCACAGGGGGCACAGATGGCACTAGGCATTTTCCTCTTGAGTCAGGAATGTGAGTGGAGAGTAGTCTCCTCTGGGTTCTCAAGGGTGCCTGCACCTCTGAGGGTCTAGCTCCCCACACCCCATGGAATTTCAGTGCAGGGAGCTGTTTGACAGGTTCGGTTCAGATCCAGGTGCAGATCTGGACTGAGGGGCTCCTGCAACTGATTGCACCTATTTTCCTGTGTTTAGAGGCACTATGCAGTTCCTTCTTGGGCCAGGGATGTGGGCAAAGGTGGGCAGTAGTGGCAGTCTGTCCTGCCCTGCAGTCTCAGGATTGCCCGCACTTTTGGGTGATCAGCTCTCTCTACCATGGGATTTGGGAGCACGGGGTTGTGGGCCGGGATCAGAGAAGTTTGGGCCACAGCCAGAAACTGGAAGTGCCCAGTCCCAGAGGACTTCTATCTTTGTGGGTCCTGAGTCCACCGGGAAGGTCACTTGGAGCAGAAAAGTTGACCTTACATCTGCTCTCAGGCTTGTAGTCGCTCTGATAGCTGACTTTCGGTGCTCTGTGAAGGCAGCAACTAGAAGGGTCCTGCCCCTACTGCTCCTAGGTCCCTGTGCACAGGCAACACAAATGGCACTAGGGGTTTTCCTCTTGAGTTGGGAATGTGAGCAGAAAGTAGTCTCCTCTGGGTTCTCAGTAGTGTCAGCACCTCTGAGGGTCTAGCTCTCCCCCCACAGAATTTGGCTGCAGGGAGCTGTTTGACTAGCTCAGTTCAGAACTGGGCGCAGATCTGGACCACAGGGCTGCTGCAGCTGACTGCTCCTGTATCCCCAAGTACATTCTAAAGCAAAGAGTCATGAAGATGACAATGATTAAACCAAATAGGTAATATCACAATATGAAAAAAAATCATGAACTGGTAAAGGGATGATAAAGGATAGAAAGAATTGACACGTGCTAGTAGGAGGAAGTATAGCTCAGATGTATTGAATACATGTAGGAAATTGTAAAAGAATGACATTGATCAAAAGAAAAAAGACGGAGGATATGCCCAACAGAAAATGAGGTAGATTACTTGCAGAGCTTCTTATTTCTCTATTCCCCCAGACCTTATTACTTAATGTCATTTTAGTGATGCAACAGAAAATTATCTTCAGCTTCCCTTCTTCCCACTTCTTCTGTGGATACCACAAATCATCCCCTTCTATTTTACCTCGCCCACTAATTGATGTTCCAAGCTTCAAACTCCAACAGATAACCACTGGTAATCTGCAGGCCAGACTTATTCTCTAGAGAACCAAGTAAGCTGCCCACACTTCTTTCTGTGTTTTCCTAGACCAAATCCTCCCAAATCATTCAAAGCACTTCAGCAGAACAATTTCCCCAGCTTTCTGTTCCCCTGAGCTCCCATCTCCTTGGATTCCACATATCTTGACCTCTGCCTTCCTCCCCCACTGGTTGCTTTGTCTCATATACCAATTTCAATATAAACCCTCTGCTATTCTAAGAGTCACTCAGCCCAGAGCAAAAATGGAGGCTAAGGCAGACCTACAAGCACTTCTACTTCCTGTGAAATTCAATCCCCTCAGTTTAATTTCCATGTCTGTAGCAGAATATTTTTATATCCTTTTGGAACCCATCAACAGATCACAAGAACCTTCTTACATTTCTCTCCCCTTACTCATTCTAACAACAGCAGGCCTTCTCTGTGAATACAACTGCTGAGCAGGCAAGTGAAACACAGCCATTACACTATTGAAATATCGAGAGAGGTAACATAAATCATGTAACAATACACCCAAATACAAAGACAAATATTCAAAAATCAGTTCTGAGACATATAATTATCCCAATCCTAGACACCTAAGTGATGGCATAACAACACAATCAATAACAGCCAAAGTAACATGTATACAATAGAACAGAGCTGTCCTATCACATCTGATTCAGAATATTCTGCATGCTTGAAGCACAAATAAAAGGCTGCAACACAGATTATGTAAAAGTGATGGATGTCCTCAATGATAATGTAAATAAATCCCACAAGATATCCAGGAAAACACACAAAACTTGAAGGAAAGGAATAAATCTCTTAAAGAAAGCCAAAAAACATTGAAATAAATAAAATCAGAAAAGAAGACACAAAATGAGAAAATTAGGGATGTTTTAGAAAAAAATAAATCTATCAGTCAGAGAAAATGTTAAATCCAAAAATCACCTTAAACAAAGAAACAGTAAATCTGGAATACTTTGAGAAAACCAAATCTAAAAATAATAGATATAGAAGAAAGAGAAGAAACCCATTTTAAATCCTATGCTTTCAACAAAAAATATCAATTTTTTCTTGAGATAAAGAATAAACCTATAAATGTTCAAGAAGCATACTGAGCACCAGAAAAGATTCCCATGCCACATGTTAATAAAAACGTAAAACACATACGACAAAGAAAGGATATTGAAAACAACAAGTGGATGATATGAAGCAGCATATAAAGAAGACATAAAAATTTCAACTGACACCTCTTTAGTTACTCTAAGTCTAGAAGGGCTTGGAGAGATGCCCTCTGTATGATTCCAGCCCAGATGATTCTAGCCAGCTAAATTTTTTAAAGTTTAATTTTCTCTTTAAATAAGAAAATTGGGTAAGGGAATCAAAATTGAAAAACAGTAACACTTATTTTGACAAGATAGCATCCAAAATCTTAAACATAGGCTATTATATTCAGATTAAAAGATATTAAAGAATAAACCACAGTATGCAGAAGGGGAAACACAGAAAACGCAACATACAGTATGTCTAAACATTTTGAAATAATAATTTAATGGTAAAAGTTGAAAAATTATGCTGTTTTTGCTAGAGATTAGGTGCATGTTTTGATCTGTTTCTCTCAAATATAATCAGAGTTGATAATTTAATCCTACCTCAAAGCATTTCTTTCAGTACAAAGCAACCAACAAATATATACAAAATATTTATTTGCTAATAATTTCCCTGCTCAATCAACATAGATCCAAAAAATAAAAGAAGTCAAATTTAAACAATATCTATTAACAAATCTAGCCATAGAAAATGTGAGTGGAAATACTCTAATTTATTGAGGTTAACTACATTGAAAATCCTAGGAAACAGAATACTCTCACTGCAAAATTAATAGAAGCAAAACACACAATGTCACCACTGCTACCACCACTACTACCACCACCAGCAGCCACAACGGTGCAATAAAAGAAATTGATAGTTATTGGTCATTGATATATCTTAATATCAATGATCTGTTTATGGATACAGAGGTACTAAATATAGGAACACAATAAAAATAGTATACAGAGAATGTCCACAGCTCTTGGTGCCTACATTAAAAAAATAAGCAAGTCTTATATAAAGAACTCAACGGTATACCTGAAAAGTCTAGAACAAAAGAGGTAATCGTACCCATAAGGATTAAATCTGCAGAAATCATAGAAGCCTTATTGAGGGTAGCCAGAAACCTGAAGCAACCGTCATGAATTTTGTAGGCAAATGCATGGAAGTAGGAAATGTTATTTTGAGTGAGGATATGCATGGTATGCACTCACTGATAAGTTAATATTATCCAAAATGTACAGAACATGCATGATACAACCCACTTACCATAAGCAGTTTAGCAAGGAAGGTCCAAGTGAGGATGCTTCAATAGCATTTAAAAGGGGAAATGAAATAATCACAGGAGACAAAGGGAGGAAGGGACCTGGATTGGAGATCAGAGAGGGAGTAGAAAAGGGAACATGTAGGATGTTATACAGGTGAGAGTGGGCACAGGATTGAATAAGGCCTGTCATTGGATAATAAAGAAGGATGGGTGAGAGAAAATTTGAGGGAGAAGGAGGAGTCTGGAACTGACAGGAGACTGGAGAAGGCTCAGAGTAGCTGTGGAGAGAACATGGAGGCTAACATTAAGATTCCACTCTGTGGAATAACAGGTTGTTATGAATATTCTTAAAGGATGGTTGTGTAAAGGGCATTGTATGTTCAGGTGGGCAATTATATCATATCAATTGGATCAAAGGTTATTGTGTTGTGTGTTCTTTCTTGTGGTGAATTAAGTTTAAGAGTATGTGGTGGCTGGGACACTAATCTGCCACGGAGTTGGGATGTGTGTTTCTGGCAAGATATCTAGCAGATATTTTTAGGTGCTGTGGTGCTGGATCTAGTGGGGGCAAAAGAAAAACATTTTAATAAAATTTTACAACAACAGTTGCTCAGGTATTGGGAGTGGGAACAAGAGAGGAGCCCAGGAGAATGAATGCAAATATGCAAATGCTGGAGACAGAGCATGGTTGGGGAGAACCTCTACAAAGTCCCAGTGACCTGCGATTTGAGAGGCTCACAGGAATCAATGGGGGTGACCTTAGCTGACATGACCTACTGTGGGCATTAGAATCTAAAGTGACCACCTTTAGTAGATAGATAGGGAGGGCTCGTAATGGAGGGATGGAGTCACCAATTTTCATCTAAAATTTTTGTCCCAAAATGGAGCAGAGACTGAATAAATGTTATCTAGTACTGGTCAAACTTGGGATCAATTCCATGGACAGACAGCAAACCCTGACACTATTACTAATGCCAAGTTTTGCTTGGAGACAGGAGAGTTAATGGGGCTGCCTTCTGAGAGTTTCTACCAGCAACTGACTGAGACAGAAGCAGATACTTCAGGCAAGCAATGGAGTGAGGTTAGGGACCCCTACAGAAGAGGTAGGAGAAGAATTGAAAGACCTGAATGTAATGGCAACCCCATAGGAAGACCAAAAGTGTCAATTAACCCAGAACCTTGGAAGATCCCAGAGTCTAAAGCACCAAACAAAGAGAATAAAGTGGCTAGTTGGAGTCCCCCAGCACATATGTAACACATGGCATTTTTGTCTGGCCCCAGTAAGAGAGGATGTGCAAAATCCTGTCCCAGGGAAGGATAATACCCCTCCCCCTATAGGGAAACCTCTGAGACGTAAAAGAGAAGAAGGATGGGGTGAAGAACTCTGGGAGGGAGGACGGAAAGGGGGATCAACATATGGGATATAAAAAATAAAATAAATAATTCAAAATAGAAAATTTAGGGTTCAAATCAATAAAATAAAAAGAAACAAATAAATACAAAGAATCAATAAAGTAATGAGTTGGTTCCTTGCGAAAAAAATCAGTAAGATCAACAAATCCTTATCTATATTAGCTAAAGATAAAGACTTTTGAAAGTTAAAAAAATCAGAAACAAAAAAGTCTTAGGCAGACATCCTGAGACTGCAGGCCAGCCTGCCACTCTGCCCAACTCTGCCCACATCCCTGGTCCAAGGGGAAACTGCATAGTGCCTCTGGACCCAGGTATATAGGAACAGTGAGACTCAGGTTCCTGCTCTTCTGATCTCTGCCCTGGACTGATCTGAACTGGCCAAACAGCTCCCTGAACCCAAATCACGTGGGGGAGAGAGCTGGGCCCTCAGAAGTTTGGACACTCCTGAGAAGCCAGAGGAGACTACCCTCTGCACACATTTCGAAAACAAGAGAGAATCACCTAGTACCAACTGTGCCCCCTGGGTGCAAGGACCTAGGAGCAATCAGGATCAGGACCTTTCTGATTCCTACCAATGCCTAGAGCTGGAAGACAGTCACCAGGTTTGCCTACACACCTGAAATCAGTGCACCTGTTCTCAGAAAATGCTGAAAGAAAAGAGGAAATCAGTTCTACAGGAGTGCTGGATCACAGGCCTACAAGGGTTGAAGTCACTCTCAGACAAGAAAACACCAGAGTCAACCCAATGAATGGCTAGAGGCAAGTGCAGGAATCTGTTCAACAGAAACCTAGGCTACTTGACATTATAAAAGCCCAATTCTCGGTTCCCGTGGGGAAGGGCCCAGGAGCGGCAGGACCCCTGCACCTGAGACACCGCCAGAACCTGAAAGGACAGACCGGATAAACAGTTCTCTGCACCCAAATCCCATGGGAGGGAGAGCTAAACCTTCAGAGAGGCAGACATGCCTGGGAAACCAGAAGAGACTGCACTCTGCACACATATCGGACGCCAGAGGAAAACACCAAACGCCATCTGGAACCCTGGTGCACTGAAGCTTCCGGAAACAGCGGCGCAGATCTTCCTGGTTGATGCCACCACAGAGAGCTCGAGGGCAGCACCCCGCGAGCGAACTTGAGCCTCGGGACCACAGGTAAGACCAACTTTTCTGCTGCAAGTGACCTGCCTGGTGAACTCAAGACACAGGCCCACAGGAACAGCTGAAGACCTGTAGAGAGGAAAAACTACACGCCCGAAAGCAGAACACTCTGTCCCCATAACTGGCTGAAAGAAAACAGGAAAACAGGTCTACAGTACTCCTGACACACAGGCTTACAGGACAGTCTAGCCACTGTCAGAAATAGCAGAAAAAAGTAACACTAGAGATAATCTGATGGCGAGAGGCAAGCACAGGAACCCAAGCAACAGAAACCAAGACTACATGGCACCATCGGAGCCCAATTCTACCATCAAAACAAACATGGAATATCCAAACAAACCAGAAAAGCAAGATCTAGTTTCTTCAAGAAACATGTGAAGAACTCCCTTAGAGAACAAGTAGAAGCCTACAGAGAGGAATCGCAAAAATTCCTGAAAGAATTCCAGGAAATCATAAATAAAAAAGTAGAAGCCCATAGAGAAGAGTCACAAAAATCCCTAAAAGAATTCCAGGAAATCATAAATAAACAAGTAGAATCCCATAGAGAGGAGACACAAAAATCCCTGAAAGAATTCCAGGAAAACACAATCAAACAGTTGAAGGAATTAAAAATGGAAATAGAAGCAATCAAGAAAGAACACAAGGAAACAACCCTGGATATAGAAAACCAAAAGAAGAGACAAGGAGCTGTAGATACGAGCTTCACCAACAGAATACAAGAGATGGAAGAGAGAATCTCAGGAGCAGAAGATTCCATAGAAATCATTGACTCAACTGTCAAAGATAATGTAAAGCAGAAAAAGCTACTGGTCCAAAACATACAGGAAATCCAGGACTCAATGAGAAGATCAAACCTAAGGATAAAAGGTATAGAAGAGAGTGAAGACTCCCAGCTCAAAGGACCAGTAAATATCTTCAAAAAATCATAGAAGAAAACTTCCCTAACCTAAAAAAAGATACCCATAGGCATACAAGAAGCCTACAGAAGTACAAACAGATTGGACCAGAAAAGAAACACCTCCCGTCACATAATAGTCAAAACACCAAACGCACAAAATAAAGAAAGAATATTAAAAGCAGTAAGGGGAAAAGATCAAGTAACATATAAAGGCAGACCTATCAGAATCACACCAGACTTTTCGCCAGAAACTATGAAGGCCAGAAGATCCTGGACTGATGTCATACAGACCCTAAGAGAACACAAATGCCAGCCCAGGTTACTGTATCCTGCAAAACTCTCAATTAACATAGATGGAGAAACCAAGATATTCTATGACAAAACCAAATTTACACAATATCTTTCTACAAATCCAGCACTACAAAGGATAATAAATGGTAAAGCCCAACATAAGGAGGCAAGCTATATCCTAGAAGAAGCAAGAAAGTAATCGTCTTGGCAACAAAACAAAGAGAAGAAAAGCACACAAACATAACCTCACATCCAAATATGAATATAACAGGAAGCAATAATCACTATTCCTTAATATCTCTCAACATCAATGGCCTCAACTCCCCAACAAGAAGACATAGATTAACAAACTGGATATGCAACGAGGACCCTGCATTCTGCTGCCTACAGGAAACACACCTCAGAGACAAAGACAGACACTACCTCAGAGTTTTCACTCTGGAAAAAAACCCTCCAAGCAAATGGTCGGAAGAAGTAAGCTGGAGTAGCCATTCTAATATCAAATAAAATTAATTTTCAACTAAAATTCATCAAAAAAGATAAGGAAGGACACTTCATATTCATCAAAGGAAAAATCCACCAGGATGAAATCTCAATCCTAAATATCTATGCCCCAAATACAAGGGCACCTACATACGTAAAAGAAACCTTACTAAAGCTCAAAACACACATTACACCTCACACAATAATAGTAGGAGATTTCAACACCCAAATCTCATCAATGGACAGATCATGGAAACAGAAATTAAACAGAGACGTAGACAGACTAAGAGAAGTCATAAGCCAAAGGGACTTAACAGATATTTATAGAACATTCTATCCTAAAGCAAAAGGATATAACTTCTTCTCAGCTCCTCATGGTACTTTCTCCAAAATTGACCAATTATATGGTCAAAACGGGCCTCAACAGGTACAGAAAGATAGAAATAATCCCATGCGTGCTATCAGACCACCACGGCCTAAAACTGGTCTTCAATAACAATAAGGGAAGAATGCCCACATATACGTGGAAATTGAACAATGCTCTACTCAATGATAACCTGGTCAAGGAAGAAATAACGAAAGAAATTAAAGACTTTTTAGAATTTAATGAAAATGAAGGTACAACATACCCAAACTTATGGAACACAATGAAAGCTGTGCTAAGAGGAAAACTCATAGCGCTGAGTGCCTGCAGAAAGAAACAGGAAAGAGCATATGTCAGCAGCTTGACAGCACACCTAAAAGCTCTAGAACAAAAAGAAGCAAATACACCCAGGAGGAGTAGAAGGCAGGAAATAATCAAACTCAGAGCTGAAATCAACCAAGTAGAAATAAAAAGGACCATAGAAAGAATCAACAGAACCAAAAGTTGGTTCTTTGAGAAAATCAACAAGATAGATAAACCCTTAGCCAGACTAACAAGAAGACACAGAGAGTGTGTCCAAATTAACAAAATCAGAAATGAAAAAGGAGACATAACTACAGATTCAGAGGAAATTCAAAAAATCATCAGATCTTACTATAAAAGCCTATATTCAACAAAACTTGAAAATCTGCAGGAAATGGACAATTTCCTAGACAGATACCAGGTACAGAAGTTAAATCAGGAACAGATAAACCAGTTAAACAACCCCATAACTCCTAAGGAAATAGAAGCAGTCATTAAAGGTCTCCCAACCAAAAAGAGCCCAGGTCAAGACGGGTTTAGTGCAGAATTCTATCAGACCTTCATAGAAGACCTCGTACCAATATTATCCAAACTATTCCACAAAATTGAAACAGATGGATCACTACCGAATACCTTCTATGAAGCCACAATTACTCTTATACCGAAATGACACAAAGACCCAACAAAGAAAGAGAACTTCAGACCAATTTCCCTTATGAATATCGACGCAAAAATACTCAATAAAATTCTGGCAAACCGAATCCAAGAGCATATCAAAACAATCATCCACCATGATCAAGTAGGCTTCATCCCAGGCATGCAGGGATGGTTTAATATACGGAAAACCATCAACATGATCCATTATATAAACAAACTGAAAGAACAAAACCACATGATCATCTCATTAGATGCTGAGAAAGCATTTGACAAAATTCAACACCCCGTCATGATAAAAGTCTGGAAAGAATAGGAATTCAAGGCCCATACCTAAACATAGTAAAAGCCATATACAGCAAACCAATTGCTAACATTAAACTAAATGGAAAGAAACTTGAAGCAATCCCACTAAAATCAGGGAGTAGACAAGGCTGCCCACTCTCTCCCTACTTATTCAATATTGTTCTTGAAGTTCTAGCCAGAGAAATCAGACAACAAAAGGAGGTCAAGGGGATACAGATCGGAAAAGAAGAAGTCAAAATATCACTATTTGCAGATGATATGAGAGTACATTTAAGTGATCCCAAAAGTTCCACCAGAGAACTACTAAAGCTGATAAACAACTTCAGCAAAGTGACTGGGTATAAAATTAACTCAAATAAATTAGTAGCCTTCCTCTACACAAAAGAGAAACAAGCCGAGAAAGAAATTAGGGAAACGACACCTTTCATAATAGACCCAAATAATATAAAGTACCTCGGTGTGACTTTAACCAAGCAAGTATAAGTTTCATACAATAAGAACTTCAAGACTCTGAAGAAAGAAATGGAAGAAGTCCTCAGAAGATGGAAAGATCTCCCATGCTCATGGATTGGCAGGATTAATATAGTAAAAATGGCCATTTTACCAAAAGCGATCTACAGATTCAATGCAATCCCCTTCAAAATACCAATCCAGTTCTTCAAAGAGTTAGACAGAACAATTTGCAAATTCATCTGGAATAACAAAAAACCCAGGATAGCTAAAACTATCCTGAGCAATAAAAGGACTTCAGGGGAAATCACTATCCCTGGACTCAAGCAGTATTACAGAGCAATAGTGATAAAAACTGCATGGTATTGGTACAGAGACAGACAGATAGACCAATGGAATAGAATTGAAGACCCAGAAATGAACCCACACACCTATGGGCACTTGATTTTTGACAAAGGAGCGAAAACCATCCAATGGAAAAAGATAGCATTTTCAGCAAATGGTGCTGGTTCAACTGGAGGTCAACATGTAGAAGAATGCAGATCGATCCATGCTTATCACCCTGTACAAAGCTTAAGTCCAAGTGGATCAAGGACCTCCACATCAAACCAGACACACTCAAACTAATAGAAGAAAAACTAGGGAAGCATCTGGAACACATGGGCACTGGAAAAAATTTCCTGAACAAAACACCAATGGCTTATGCTCTAAGATCAAGAATCGACAAATGGGATCTCATAAAACTGCAAAGCTTCTGTAAGGCAAAGGACACTGGTTAGGACAAAACGGCAACCAACAGATTGGGAAAAGATCTTTACCAATCCTACAACAGATAGAGGGCTTATATCCAAAATATACAAAGAACTCAAGAAGTTAGACCGCAGGGAGACAAATAACCCTATTAAAAAATGGGGTTCAGAGCCTAACAAAGAATTCACAGCTGAGGAATGCCGAATGGCTGAGAAACAGCTAAAGAAATGTTCAACATCTTTAGTCATAAGGGAAATGCAAATCAAAACAACCCTGAGATTTCACCTCACACCAGTGAGAATGGCTAAGATCAAAAACTCAGGTGACAGCAAATGCTGGAGAGGATGCAGAGAAAGAGGAACACTCCTCCATTGTTGGTGGCGTTGCAGACTGGTACAACCATTCTGGAAATCAGTCTGGTGGTTCCTCAGAAAATTGGACATTGAACTGCCTGAGGATCCAGCTATACCTCTCTTGGGCATATACCCAAAGATGCCCCAACATATAAAATGTACACGTGCTCCACTATGTTCATCGCAGCCTTATTTATAATACCCAGAAGCTGGAAAGAACCCAGATGCCCTTCAACAGAGGAATGGATACAGAAAATGTGGTACATCTACACAGTGGAATATTACTCAGCTATCAAAAACAACGAGTTTATGAAATTCGTAGGCAAATGGTTGGAACTGGAAAATATCATCCTGAGTGAGCTAACCCAATCACAGAAAGACATACATGGTATGCACTCATTGATAAGTGGCTATTAGCCCAAATGCTTGAATTACCCTAGATCCCTAGAACAAACGAAACTCAAGACGGATGATCAAAATGTGAATGCTTCACTCCTTCTTTAAAAGGGGAACAAGAATACCCCTGGCAGGGAAGAGAGAGGCAAAGATTAAAACAGAGACTGAAGGAACACCCATTCAGACCCTGCCCCACATATGGCCCGTACATATACAGCCACCCAATTAGACAAGATGTAAGAAGCAAAGAAGTACAGACCGACAGGATCCGGACGTAGATCTCTCCTGAGAGACACAGCCAGAATACAGCAAATACAGAGGCGAATGCCAACAGCAAACCACTGAACTGAGAATAGGACCCTCGTCGAAGGAATCAGAGAAAGAACTGGAAAAGCTTGAAGGGGCTCGAGACCCCATATGTACAACAATGCCAAGCAACCAGAACTTCCAGGGACTAAGCCACTACCTAAAGACTTTACATTGACAGACCCTGGACTCTGCCTCATAGGTAGCAATGAATATCCTAGTAAGAGCACCAGTGGAAGGGGAAGCCCCGGGTCCTGCTAAGACTGAACCCCCAGTGAACTAGACTGTTGGGGGGAGGGTGGCAACGGGGGGAGGGTGGCAATGGGGGGAGGGTTGGGAGGGGGACACCCATAAGGAAGGGGAGGGGGGAGGAGGATGTTTGCCTGGAAACCGGGAAAGGGAATAACATTCGAAATGTATATAAGAAATTCTCAAGTTAATAAAAAAAACATAAATAAAAATAAAATAAAATTTAAAAAAGCCCAATTCTCCCATCAAAGAAAACACTGGATATCCAAACACAACAGAAAAGCAAGATTTAGATTTAAAGTCACATTTTATGATAATGATGGAGGACTTTAAGAAGGACACAAAGAACTCCTTAAAGAAATGCAGGAAAACACAAGCAAACAAGTACAAGCCTTTAAAGAGGAAACACAAAAATTCCCTGAAAGAACTACAGGAAAACACAACCAAACAGGTGAAGGAATTGAGTAAAACCATTCAGGATTTAAAAATGGAAATATAACAACACAGAAAGCAGAAAGGGAGACAACATTGGAGCTAGAAAACCTAAAGAATAGACAAGGAGTCGTCGATTCAATAATCACCAACAGAACACTAGAGGTAGAAGAGAGAATCTCAGGGGCAGAAGATACCATAGAAAACATTGACACAACAGTCAAAAATAATATGAAACAGAAAAATTTCCTAGCCCAAAATTTCCAGGAAATTCAGGACACAATGAAAAGATCAAATCTAAGGATAATAGGTAGAGAAGAGAGTGAAGACTCCCAACTTAATGGGCCAGTAAATATATTCAACTAAATTATAGAAGAAAACTTCACTAATTTAAAGAAAGAGATGCCCATAAACATACAAGAAGCCTACAGAACTCCAAATTGATTGGACCAGAAGAGAAATTCCTACCTTCACATATTAGTTAAAAGAACAAATGCACAAAATAAAGAAAGAATATTAAAAGCAGTAAGGGAAAAAGGTCAAGTTAGATATAAAGGCAGACCTATAAGAATTACACCAGACTTCTTACCAGAGACTATGAAAACCAGAAGATCCTGGACAGATGTCATACAGACCCTAAGAGTACAGAAATGCCAGCACAAGCTACTGTATCCAGCAAAACTCTCAATAAATATAGATGGAGAAACCAAGATATTCCATGACAAAACCAAATTTACACATTATCTTTTCACAAATCAAGCCCTATAAAGGATAATGAATGGAAAACTCCAACACAAGGGGCAAAACTACACTGTACAGAAAGCAAGAATATAATCTCCTTGCAATGAAACCAAAACAGAGACACACAAACATAATTCCCCAACACACAATGAAAATAACAAGAAGCAACATTCACTATTCCTTAATATCTCTTGAAATCATTAGACTAAATTCCCCAATGAAAAAACACATACTAACAAACTGGATACATAAAGAGGATTGAGCATTTTGCTGCATTCAGAAAACACACCTCAAAAACAAAGACACACACTACCTCAGAATAAATGGATGGAAAACAACTTTCCAAGCAAAAGGCCCCAAAAAATTGACTTTCAATCAAAAGTCATTAAAAAAAGATAAGGAAGGACACTTAATATTCATCAAAGGAAATATCCACCAAGATGAACTCTCAATCCTAAATATCTATGCTTCAAATGTAAGGGCACCCACATTCATAAAAGTAACCTTACTAAAGCTGAAAGCATACATTGCACCTTACACAATAATAGTAGGAGATTTCAACATCCCATTCTCATCAGTGGAGATATCATGGAAACATAAATTAAACAGAGACATAGAGAAACTAACAGAATTTATGAATCAAATGGATTTAACAGATATTTATAGAACATTCCATCCTAAAACAAAAGGATACACCTTCTCGGCACCTCACAGTACCTTCTCCAAAATTGACAATATAATCAGTCACAAAACAGGCCTCAACAGATACAGGAAGATAGAAATAATACCATGCATCCTATCAGATCACCACAGACTAAGACTGGTCTTCAATAACAGCAATGATGACAGAAAGCCCACATATACATGGAAGTTGAGCAATGACAACTTGGTCAAGGAAGAGATAAAGAAAGAGACTTCTTAGAATTTAATGAAAATGAAGATAAAATACACACACACACACACACACACACACACACACTCACACACAAACAAACCTATGGGACACAGAGAAAGTGGTGCTATGAGGAAAACACATAGCTCCGAGTGCCTGCAAAAAGAAACAGGAGAGAGTATATGTCAGCAGCTTGACAACACACCTAAAAGCTCTAGAACAAAAAGAAATAAATAAACCCAAGAGGAATAGAAGGCTGGAAATAATCAAACTCATGGCTGAAATCAACCATGTAGAAACAAAAAGAAGTATACAAAGAATCAATTAAATCAGGATCTGGTTGTTTGAGAAAACCAACAAGATAGATAAACCCTTAGCCACACTAACCAGAGGTCACAGAGAGTGTATCCAAATTTTAAAAAAATCAGAAATGAAAAGGGAGACATAACAACAGAATGTGAGGACATTAAAAAAAATCATCAGATCCTACTACAAAAGCTTATATTCAACAAAAATGTAAAACTGGAGGAAATGGACAATTTTCTACACAGATACCAGGTACCAAAGTTAAATCAGGAACAAATAAACCATTGAAACAACCCCATAACTCTTAAAGAAATAGAAGCAGTTATTAAAAGTCTCCCAACCAAAAAGAGCCCAGGACCAGATGGGTTGAGTGCAGAACTATCAGACCTTCATAGAAGACCTCATACCAATACTGTCCAAAATATTACACAAAATAGAAACAGATGAAACAGTACTAAATTCCTTCTATGAAGCCACAATTACTCTTATACCAAAACTATACAAAGACCCAACAAAGAAAGAGAACTTCAAACCAATTTCCCTTATGAATATTGATACAAAAATACTCAATAAAATTCTTTCAAACTGAATCCAAGAACACATCAAAGCAATCCTTCATCATGATCAAGTAGGCTTCATCCTAGGGATGCAGGGATGGTTCAATATATGAAAATCCATCAACTAATCCACTACATAAACAAACTAAAAGATAAAAACCACAAGATCATTTCATTAGATGCTGAGAAAGCATTTGACAAAATTCAACACCTCTTCATGACAAAAGTCCAGGAAAGATCAGGAATTCAAGGCCCTTATCTAAACGTAATAAAAGCAATGTACAACAAACCAGTAGCTAACATCAAACTAAATGGACTGAAACTTGAAGCTATCCAACTAAAAGCAGGGACTAGACAAGGCTACCCCTCTCTCCCTACTTACTCAATATAGTAATCAAAGTCCCAGCCAGAGCAATCAGACAATACAAGGAGGTCAAATAGATAGAAATTGGAAGGGAAGAAGTCAAATTAGCACTATTTGCAGATGATATGATAGTGCACTTAAGTGACCCCAAAAGTTCCACCAGAGAACTATTTAACCTGATAAACATATTCAGTAAATTGTCAGGGTATAAAATTAACTCAAACAAATCAATAGCCTTCCTCTACTCAACGGATAAACAAGCTGAGAACGAAATTAGGAAATGACACACTGCACAATAGTCCCAAATAATATAATATATCTTGGTGTGACTTTAACCAAGCAAGTGAAAGATCTGTATGACAAGTAATTCAAGTCTGTGAAGAAAGAAATTGACAAAGAACTCAGAAGATGGAAAGATCTCCCATGCTCATGGATTAGCAGGATTAATATAGTAAAAATGGCCCTTTTGCCAAAAGCTAACTGCAGATTGAATGCACTCTCCATCAAAATTCCTACTCAATTCTTTATGGAGATAGAAAGAGGTATTTGCAAATTCATTTGGAATAACAAAAAAATTAGGATAACTAAAACTATACTCAACAATAAAAGAACTTCTGGGGGAATCACCATCCCTGACTTCAAGCAGTATTACAGAACAATAGTCATAAAAACTGTATGGTATTGATACAGAGACAGGAAGATAGATCAGTGGGACAGAATTGAAGACCAAGAAATGAATCCACACACCTATAGTCACTTGATCTTTCAAAAGGGAGCTCAAATCATCCAGTGGAAGGAAGATAGCATTTTCAACAAATGGTGCTGGTTCAACTGGAGGTCAGCATGTAGAAGAATGCGAATTGCTCCATTCTTATTACCAAGTACAAAGCTTAAGTCCAAGTGGATAATGACCTCTACATCAAACCCTTCCACCAGAAAATAATTGAAACACAATATCTACAGAAAAAAGTATAGTAAAAGCTATAAAGGAAAAATTCCAAGTGATGTAAAGAGGCCTATCAAAATTACATCTGACTTCTCAACTCCAACAGAGACTCTAAACATTAGAAGGGCATAAACAGAGGATGTCTTACAGCTGGTAAGAAGTCACAGATGCCAACCTAGAATATAATACCCAGCAGATCTCTCAGTCACCACAAATGGAGAAAATAAGATATTCCAAAAAAAGAGCATATTTAAAAATATCTATCCCCAATACCAGCCCTACAGTATATACTAAAATGGAAACTCCAATCCAAGGTGGTGAAATACACACAAGTAAACACAGGTAATAAGTAGTTCCACAGCAGTAAAAACAAAATAAGGGAAGTGTGGGGCAGTGGACTGAGAAAACTTGATAAGACTGAGTGGGTTCAGAAGCGCTGGAATTTCTTACCAGTAGGTATTTCACCTGTTCCTTACTGTGCCCTTTGTCATGTGACCACAGCACGCTATGGAGAGGATCTTGACAATCAGCCACACATGGCAGTGCTGCAAGCCCCTCAACATGAAGATTATAGACAGCATCTGTTGTCAGAACCCAAGCCATCCCAATAATGTATGTAAGACCCTATCCAGTAAAATAACAGTGTGAGAATTATTCTATTCTATCAAGGATCATCTGAGAGGTTTTGTCATATAAGAGTTATAACACTCCCTGGGGAAGAGAGTTCTTGTTCTAAGTTCTGACCTTCGAGCAGTGGTATCAGTCAGAGCAGCAGAGGTACACAATCAGCAATGGTCCTGTTTATGACAGACATTCTGCTGTGTAGTAGGCTCTTGCTGCCCTAGAATAGCAATAGCTTCAGAAGGGAGCACTGGCTATCTTTATCTGACCCTTCTCCCTGTCAAGGAGTATAATTTTTTGAACACTCTAGCCAGGCAGATCCCCCACAGATAGTATATATAGACCTGGAATAGACAGACAACTGGCCACCACATGGCGCAAGAATGGCAGACACACTAAAAGCAATACCATGGGAAGGTGAGTGCTTCTCTTCCACCCCAAATGTAGAGACACAGTCTCATCACATAGATTTACAAATTCTAAAAGAACAATTAAAATCTTCTGGCCAGAGTATATTAGTCATGCTTCCCTAGAGTCACAGTACTTATGGGTAGTCTCTACAAAGTAAGAGAATTTGTTTATGACTTAGAGTCTGTAGTCCAACTCCCCAACAATGGTCAGCAGCACCTGTGAATGGAAGTCCAAGTATCTAGCAGTTGCTCAGTTTCACAAGGCAAGCAGTCAAAAAAGAGAATTTTCCTTCTTCTGATGTCCTCATGTAGGTCTCCAGCAGAAGGTATGGCCCAGATTAAAGGTGTGTGTCACCATGCCTGGATATGGGACTTGCTTTGTCCCAGGTGATCTTGAACTCAGAGATATCCTTGCCTTACTCTCCTTGGATTCATAGCCACTATGCCTCAAGATCCCCATACCAAGATCTTGGCCAGAAACTTGTATCTCCCAGCCTCAAGATCAGGATCATAGGTGAGCCTTCCAATTTTAAATTATAGTTCCAACCTCTAGCTCCTGTATAAAGCCCAACAGCCCATAACAGATAGTGACAAAGATTCTCTATCTGACAAAAACCCTGGTAACGCAAGAACCACTTAAAAGACACAGGGTAGCTGCCAGTTCTTAAATCAATAGAAAGGCTTAGTGTTTTAATCTCTGTAAAATCCCCAAAAGCCAATAGACCAAGGGATCACTCCATTGGCAAGACATTTTCCTCTTTTCTGCCATGGATAACTTGTCATCAAATAAAAACATACCCCCCAGGTTAGGGAGATATATGCCCTATGAAAAGCCCACAAAATAAAAATAGCCAATACTAATCCTTCTTATTTTGGGAAAAATTCTTTCAGACAGTGCTATACTTATTTACAGCCCTGACTCAGAGACACAAATAACTTTTCTCCTCTGAAACACAGTTACCTGAGAAGAAAAATAATCCTCCTGTGATTTTTTTGTCATTCTTATCTACAAATCAACAATACATTAGATCTTCTAAAATAGGGCACATTTATAGCAGCAGAGCCCCTGACCACCTTCAGTCAGGTGCGCCCAAAGATCAAGGTCCTAAAGACTATTCTACCCTATTTAAGATCTCACACTTCTCACCCAACTGAAAAGAAAAATTAAATCCCAGCCCTGACCACGTATCCCTCAAAAAACAACTCCATTCAAAAGCAACTAAACTTCCACTGCCCTCTCCCCTCACTCTATCTTGCCCTAACCAATCACAGAGAGAGGAATCTCTCCTTACCCCTCCCTGAGCCATAAAAAGCCAAAGATCTACTAAATGCTTTAATAAAAAACTGCCAAACTACATAGTTCCCTATCCCCAACTATCTACCATACAACAACTTTATAATTTCTGTGACTCCCTTACACAAACAAACCACACTTCTCATACAACTCAAACCCTGATACAGGACAAAAATCCCCAAACCCTCCAAATTCCTCATTAATACTAAGCCTAATTAAACTAAGCTACCCAACTGGTAACTATTCAACATCAGTCTTTTAAAAATTCAGACAATAAAAGAGATGACAACTGTACACCTTAGTCAAAAATCTCTCCTATAGAGCCATATTGCCAACTTAAACATATGCCAAAATGAAATATATATATATATATATATATATATTTGTCATTTTTCCCTGTCCAGTCTGATTTTTTTCAATGAAAGACACTACGTCAACAAGTCAAACTGACATGATATCCCACAGTGTTTTGATAAACTCTTTGGCAAAAACGGCTTTTTCCCTAAAACACAACAAACACTGAAACAAACTATTATAAACACGTCTGCCTCTTACCAACCCAAGCATGAGACAGCCTCAAACAACTCTCAGGATGTTACCTTTTCCCTGCTCTTTCTCTGTCAAAGACAAACAAACAAACAAATAAAAACCAATCCAAAACTCCTATCTAATAGTAACACTTCAGGGGAAAGAGAGTTCCCTCTTGAAGCTTTTGCCACTGGAAGCTGCTCATGCCCACTACAGTAACTTCCTGCCCATTAGTCCTGATCTTGTTGCTAACCCAGTAACCCCTACACAACACAACCTGCAACAGCATCTCACTGCTTTGTACCTTGTGAACAATTGTGATAGTCGAGCTTCCTCTCCCTGCTCAAGTAGCAGCCACCCTGCTTGCTAACACCAGTATGCCCCAGAGCATATCAGGGTCTTGCTGTTCTAGGTAGCAAGTGCCCTGTAATAAAGTAGAGGTTGCCTTAATCTGACTTCCCTCACCTCTTGGAAGATTACAATTCTTTGACTGCTCTAGCTGTGCCAGGTCCCCACAGATCTATGTCGATAGATTTCAACATACCAATTGACAGTGTAGCACACATGAATACGTACACACACACACACACACACACACACACACACACACACACACACACATACACACTAACCATAACCGTAACCCTAACCCTAGCGTGCACACACACACACACACACTAACCATAACCGTAACCCTAACCCTAGCGCGCGCGCACACACACACACACACACACACACATACACATGCACACACGTGTCCACACACATTAGTAACAGGAACATCAAAATAATAGGAATCAATGATCATTGGTCATCAACATATCTCAACAACAATGGACTCAAGTCCCCAGTAAAAATTGCAGGCTAGCAGAATGGATGAGAACACAGGATCCATTACTCTGTTACATACCAGAAACATACCTTAGCTACAAAGATATTTATTAATTCACAGTAAAGGGTTGAAAACATGTTTCTGAAGAAATAGACCAAAGAAGCAATGTTGAGTAGTTGTTAATAATGTCTAATAAAACAGCCTTTCAATAAAAATTAAACAAAAGTGACAGTGCATGCACAGTTCATACTCATCAAAAGAAAAATGCACTAAAATGGCAGCTCAATTCTGAACATATCTGCCCCAAACTCCAGGGCACCAACATTTATAAAAGAAATGTTACTAAAGCTTAAACTATACCTCAAAACTCAAACATTAATAGTGGGAAACACCAACACTCCACTCTCACCAGAAGACAGTTCCTCCAGAGAGAAACTAAACAGAGAATAATGAAATTATGTGAGGTGGTGAATATAGTGGTTCTAAAATGTATTTACAGAATCTTTCACCCAAACATAAAATAAAATACAGTTTTCTTAGCATCTCATAGAACCTTCTTCAAAATTTACCATGTAGGTGGTGACAAATCAAGCCAAAATAGAATCAAGACAATGGAAATAACTCCTTGTATTTTATCAGTCCATCACGGATTAAAGCTGGAACTATAAGACCAACAGAAGCTACAGAAAGGCCACATAATAATGGAATGTGAACAACTCTATACTCAATGATAAGTGCTGAAAGGAAAGTTCATAGCACTGAGTGCCTTTGTAAACAAATTGGGGAGTTCTCATACTAGCAATTAAAAAGTACACCTGAATGCTCTAAAATATCAGCAAACACACCTAAGAGGAATATATGTCCTAAAATTAACAAACTTGGGGCTGAAATGACCCAATTAGAAACATAAAAATGGATGATACAAAGACTCAATGGAACCAAGAACTGGTTCTTTGAGAAAATGAACATAATAGGCAAACTCTTATCCAAACTAACTAAAAGGCAAAGGAAAGTATCCAAATTAACAAAATCAAAAATGAAAAGGGAGACCTAACAAAAGACACTTGTCAAGTCGTGCTAGGCCATGTAAGGGATTCAATGACATGGTTCCCACCCCTAGAACACAGACTGTATATGAGTTTTGATGTTTATTGTGGTTGTAAGTCTTGTTTGTATAATAATGTCCATATTTTCTTGCTCCTCCTTTGAAGAAATGTCCTCACTGCCAAGGTTAATGATTCCATGATAAACACAAACAGTACAAGGCTAGGAGTCAAGGACATGTATAATTCTCAGCAAAGTGGTAGAATGCTGTGACCATCAGGCTGTGGAAAAGAACTCTGAAAACATTAGTTCAAAAATATATGATTTCTCAACTAGGCAAAATATAAGGATGCAATATGAATTATATGAGGAGCCTCACAGATGTAGAAAAGCAGATGCAACGACACTGTGAGCCAGGTTGTCAAAAAGATACTAAGAAAGGAGATAAAGAAATTCAGGGAGTTGTGATCCTAGGGCAAGTTTCCACCTAGCTTAGTTTACAAGGTCAGGCAGGTCTCTGAATTCCTTTGCAATGTTAAAAAATGAACTTGTCCTTTTCCCGAGTCACTGGGCTAAGTTTTTGGAGTGCTAATATGTGGGATGTTGAAAAGGAAACCTAGAAAAAATGATTGAAGTGATTTGTAAATAAAAGAGTAGCCTTTTTGTCTGCATGTGATTCTTCTGTAGAATTTATTTCTAGGGAGAGCTAAGCTGTCTGGAGATCTTTGGAGTGTGAACACAGCTTTTCAAGATTTTTTTCAAACAGGACTTCTGATTTTAGATGAAAAAAGCATGGAGAATGAACAAAGCTCTTTTAGAATTTTTCATAGCTCTGTTAGAATTTTTCATAGCTCTCTTAGAATTTTTTCCTAATAGGATTTCAGAACTTGGCTGGAAATCCCAAGATTTACTTAGAGAGAAAACATAGTGTTTTTTAAAAATATTTTCTAGCTGTTTGTAAGAGGTTTTCTCAAGAGCAAATGTGGATATATTAGAATGTTTTCTTGGTTTCTGGTTTTAATCAGAAAATCTAAGAATTTCTTTTAGGATTTTTCTAACAGGATTTCTTTCTTTTTTTTATTTTATTAACTTGAGTATTTCTTATATACATTTCGAGTGTTATTCCCTTTCCCGGTTTCCAGGCAAACATACCCTCCCCCTTCCCCTTCTCTATGGGTGTTCCCCTCCCCATCCTCCCTCCCTTGCCGCCCTCCCCCCCAAATCTAGTTCACTGGGGGTTCAGTCTCAGCAGGACCCAGGGCTTCCCCTTCCACTGGTGCTCTTACTAGGATATTCATTGCTACCTATGAGGTCAGAGTCCAGGGTCAGTCCATGTATAGTCTTTAGGTAATGGCTTAGTCCCTGGAAGCTCTGGTTGCTTGGCATTGTTGTACATATGGGGTCTCGAGCCCCTTCAAGCTCTTCCAGTTCTTTCTCTGATTCCTTCAACCAGGTTCCTATTCTCAATTCAGTGGTTTGCTGCTGGCATACGCCTCTGTGTTTGCTGTATTCTGGCTGTGTCTCTTGGGAGAGATCTACATCCGGCTCCTGTCGGCCTGCACTTCTTTGCTTCATCCATCTTGTCTAATTGGATGGCTGTATATGCATGGGCCACATGTGGGGCAGGCTCTGAATGGGTGTTCCTTCTGTGTCTGTTTTAATCTTTGCCTCTCTATTCCCTGCCAAGGGTATTCTTGTTCCCCTTTTAAAGAAGGAGTGAAGCATTCACATTTTGATCATCCGTCTTGAGTTTCATTTGTTCTAGGGATCTAGGGTAATTCAAGCATTTGGGCTAATAGCCACTTATCAATGAGTGCATACCATGTGTGTTTTTCTGTGATTGGGTTACCTCACTCAGGATGATATTTTCCAGTTCCAACCATTTGCCTACGAATTTCATAAAGTCATTGTTTTTGATAGCTGAGTAATATTCCATTGTGTAGATGTACCACATTTTCTGTATCCATTCCTCTGTTGAAGGGCATCTGGGTTCTTTCCAGCTTCTGGCTATTATAAATAAGGCTGCTATGAACATAGTGGAGCACGTGTCTTTTTTATATGTTGGGGCATCTTTTGGGTATATGCCCAAGAGAGGTATAGCTGGATCCTCAGCCAGTTCAATGTCCAATTTTCTGAGGAACCTCCAGACTGATTTCCAGAATGGTTGTACCAGTCTGCAATCCCACCAACAATGGAGGAGTGTTCCTCTTTCTCCACATTCTCGCCAGCATCTGCTGTCACCTGAGTTTTTGATCTTAGCCATTCTCACTGGTGTGAGGTGAAATCTCAGGGTTGTTTTGATTTGCATTTCCCTTATGACTAAAGATGTTGAACATTTCTTTAGGTGTTTCTCAGCCACTCGGCATTCCTCAGCTGTGAATTCTTTGTTTAGCTCTGAACCCCATTTTTAATAGGGTTATTTGTCTCCCTGCGGTCTAACTTCTTGAGTTCTTTGTATATTTTGGATATAAGGCCTCTATCTGTTGTAGGATTGGTAAAGATCTTTTCCCAATCTGTTGGTTGCCGTTTTGTCCTAACCACAGTGTCCTTTGCCTTACAGAAGCTTTGCAGTTTTATGAGATCCCATTTGTCGATTCTTGATCTTAGAGCATAAGCCATTGGTGTTTTGTTCAGGAAATTTTTTCCAGTGCCCATGTGTTCCAGATGCTTCCCTAGTTTTTCTTCTATTAGTTTGAGTGTGTCTGGTTTGATGTGGAGGTCCTTGATCCACTTGAACTTAAGCTTTGTACAGGGTGATAAGCATGGATCGATCTGCATTCTTCTACATGTTGACCTCCAGTTGAACCAGCACCATTTGCTGAAAATGCTATCTTTTTTCCATTGGATGGTTTTGGCTCCTTTGTCAAAAATCAAGTGACCATAGGTGTGTGGGTTCATTTCTGGGTCTTCAATTCTATTCCATTGGTCTATCTGTCTGTCTCTGTACCAATACCATGCAGTTTTTATCACTATTGCTCTGTAATACTGCTTGAGTTCAGGGATAGTGATTCCCCCTAAAGTCCTTTTATTGTTGAGGATAGCTTTAGCTATCCTGGGTTTTTTGTTATTCCAGATGAATTTGCAAATTGTTCTGTCTAACTCTTTGAAGAATTGGATTGGTATTTTGATGGGGATTGCATTGAATCTGTAGATCGCTTTTGGTAAAATGGCCATTTTTACTATATTAATCCTGCCAATACATGAGCATGGGAGATCTTTCCATCTTCTGAGGACTTCTTCAATTTCTTTCTTCAGAGTCTTGAAGTTCTTATTGTACAAATATTTTACTTGCTTGGCTAAAGTCACACCGAGGTAGTTTATATTATTTGGGTCTATTATTTAGGGTGTCGTTTCCCTAATTTCTTTCTTGGCTTGTTTCTCTTTTCTAACAGGATGTCTAACTTGATTTAAATATCCATGAATTTTTTATAGAAGCTTTTCTGACATTGGTCAGAAAATCCACAAGCTATCCAGAGAGCAGTTAGAATTCTTTTATAGCAAGAGAGAGCTGTCTCAAACAGACAAACAGAAAGCAGGAGAGAGAGAGAGAGAGAGAGAGAGAGAGAGAGAGAGAGAGAGAGAGAGCCCTGTCAGGAGCAAACTACACACCTGAGAGCTATCTACAGGAAACTCCCTAGGGAACCATGTCGAGCAGAAGATAGGCTATCTATCAGCTTGGAACTCACGATTTGACTTCAAATCATACTTTCTGCCACTCTTATATACCCCCTTTCTCAGGAACTGCTCTCCAAGCTGAGACTAGCTTCAGTAGACACTGAAGAAATTCAAAGAATCATTAAGTCCTACTCCAAAAGCCTTCACTGCACAAAATCTGAAACTCTGCACAAAACGGATGATTTTCTAGATAGATACCATGATCAAAGCTAGATCAAGATCAGGTAAATTATTTAGACATTCCTATAACCTCTAAGAAAATAGGAGCTTTGATTAAAATATAGCAACCAAAAAAGCCCACGACCAGATGGTTTTAGCACAGGATTCTACCAAACTTTCAAAGAAGAGCTAATACTAATAATCCTCAAACTATTCCATTAAATAGAAACAGAAGAAACTTTGCCACACTCATTCTATGAGGCCACAGCCACCCTAATATCTAAATCACACTCAACTAAGAACTTCAGACCAATTTGTCCAATGTACATTGATACCAAAACACTCATTAAAATGTTCACAAACTGAATACAAAATGGCATCAAAAGCTCCAACCATCGTCATCATCAAGTAGGATTCATCACAAAGATGCAGGGAAACTTCAATATACAAAAACTGTCAAGGTATTCTACCATATAAACGAACAGAAACGAAAAAAGTCACATGGTCTCACTAGATACTGAACAAATCTTTGACAACATCCAACACCCCTTTATGTTACAACTCTTGGAGAAATCCAAGACACAAGGTGCATTGCTGAAGATAATAAGCACAATATACAGCAATCTGATAGCCAAGATTAAATTAATGGAGAGAAACTTAATGATATACAATTAAAATCAGATACAAGAGAGGGCTGCACTCTCTCTCTCCCTATTTAATCAATATAGTACTCACATTTATACCTAGAGCAATAAGACAACTAAAGAAGATGAATGGGATACAAATTAGAATGGGGGAAGTTATAGTATTACTATTCACGTGTGATATGATGAAATACATACATGACCCCAATAATTCTGCCAGAGAAAACCTACAGCTGAAAAACACCTTTACAAAAGTGGTTAAACAAAATTAATTCAAAAAATTCAGCGGCCTTCTTTAAACAAATAGTACCTAGGCTAAGAAAATATTAGTGAAACTACACCCTTTACAGTAACCACAAATAATGTAAAATATCTTGCTGTAACTATAGACAAGCAAGTGAAACACCTGTATAACAAGAACTTTAGACTTCTGATAAAGAAAGAAATTGAGGAAGATATCAAAAGATGAAAATCTCCCCTGTTCATGGATCAGGAGGATTAACTTAGTAAATGCACATTTTGCTAAAAGCAAACTATAGATTCAATGCAATACCCACCAAAATTCGATAACAATTCTTTACTTTCCTTGAAAGAGCAGCTCTCAACTTCATGTGAAGAAAAAGAAAAAAAACCCAGGGTTATTCAAAACAATACTGTATAAGAAAAGAACTTCTAGAAGTATCTCATCCCTGATTTCAAGCTATACTACAAAGTAATGGTAATAAAAACTGCATGGCATTGGCTTAAAAGCAGACACATGATCAATGGAATAGAATCAAACACTCAAAAGTACACCTTCACATCTATGGGCACTTGATGTTTGACAAAGAAGCCAAAACTATACAATGGAAAAAGGGAAGCATCTTCAACAAATGGTCCTTGTCTAACTGGATGTCTTTAGGTAGAAGAGTGCAAATTCCTGCAAATAATTCAAGTCCAAATAGTTCAAAGACCTCATCATAAAACCTGACACACTAAATACAATAGGAGATAAAATGAGGAACTGCCTTGAATTCATTGGCACATGAGACACTTCCTAAACAGAATACCAATAGCACAGGCACTAAGATCAACAGTTAATAAATTTGGCCTCCTGAAATCTAAGCTTTTTGCTAGAGTAAGGACGCCATCAATAAGATAAAACTGCAGCCTGGAGAATAGGAAAAGATCTTCACCAATTGTACATTTGACAGAGGTCTAATATCCAAAGATATTGCAAAGAACTCAAGAAATTAGATGCAAATAAGTGAAATAAGTCAATTAAAAAGTGGGATACAGAACTAAACAGAGAATTCTCAATAGAGGATTTTCAAAATTGTAAATTATGGGAAGAAAAATAGAATTTTTTCAAAGAAATACTTTTTTATAATTATTTTCACTGTCTAAATATACAATCTGATTAAGGACTTAAATGTTATACATGCTTGATTCACCTTTTTTTTTGTTTCTAATCCATATGCTGCCTTAATTCTTGTCATCTAATTACCTGGTTGTACTTTCTTTTTCCAAGATTTATTTTCCCTGAATTCATTTTGATACAAACATTTTCTATTGTGAACATCCTGGCGAAGAACTTTTACTTCAGTTAGTTTCACTAGCTCAAGCACATACAGACATTCCTAGTTTATCATTCAACTAACATTCAATAATGCAGTTTACATGGCATCATTGCCATTTCCTAGTTGTCACAAGACATGATTCTACAGCAATTAATATAAAAGTAGCAAACATCTGTTAAAACTGTTTATATGTCATTGATATGTTGTTATTGATGAGTTAATGGTTATATCACATACTTTAGGGTTTAAAAATCTTTACCTGTATGGGAGATAATCATTATAGAAATTTCAGAAGTGACACACTATAGAATTAACATAATATATGAAAATATTTATAGAAAATGTGTTTCTTCATAATGGGTGATGTCATGAATTTGTTTTACACATATTTTCCAAGTGGAGATTATGTACATCACACAAGAGGTTTCTGAACATCTTTGTATTGCAGACTGATCACATGATCTTGAGTTGACTGTTTTGACCCAAATGAAACAGGACAGTGAGAGGGAATCTTGGATCTTAAATATGCTGTGAAATTCATGAAGTAAACTACTGATGCTACAAAGGATTATCCTGAGTGAGATAACCGAATACAAAAAGAAAAATATGTAGTCAATCATTTATATGAGGCTTTTATCTGTAAAGTACTAAATCAGCAGGCTACACTCAATATAGTCATTGATGTTAGGTACAATGTAATAGCCTGGAAGAGTGAAGAATCACCATAGTAAGCAGAAATAAAATACATAGTTATGGATGAATGGCATGTAAGACTGGAATAGGAATATCAAATGAGAAATAGAGAGAAGATGTGAATACAGATGTGACTATGGGAATGAAAAGCTAAATCTAGGGATAATTTGAGGGGTTGTATTTGAAAACCTATACAGATGAAGTTAAAATATATACATATGTCTTGGAAACTTTAATTGGAACCACCAAATAATGGTAAAGCCAAAATCCAAATGGACATCTCTAGCCAGTAAATGAGAGCTGTATTGTCAAATAGACTGCACAAAATTTTTGGCCAAAGAGGCACTATGAGGACCCAAAGAACCCAGCCCTGTTCAAGGCTATTGGTTACTCTGCACAGTAGCTGAAGACAGCAACTCATAAGTAATTTTGCATAGAGAAATCAAACTCGCACCTACCTAGAGCCTTACCCACTATTGACTAGTTTTCACAGTATTTAGAGGTACTCTTCATACTACCAGAGGGAAAAAGAAAACATAACACAACTTCAAACACTGCAATCTATGAAGGTGAGCTGCCAGCACAATACACTGCTACAGTAGTGGCTCAAAATTGGTTGAAATAACAACCCACTACCTGATTCAAATAGAGGCCCACTTCATAACATAAAGCCCATGGCTGATATTGCCTTGGAAACCAAACACCTTAGATGAGATAGGCAATATACTCAGGAAAAAAACAAAATACTACTGTTCTACAAAAGAAACAAAATGATGTGATCCATTTATAATACCTTTCTTCAGTGGACATAGATCAGTACTCTTCTCAGCTTTTATCAGAAAAGCATCCTCCTATGCTAGATAAAAATGATAGATGCACATGGCTGGACAATGATCAGAGAAAGACATACTTTGGAACATTCAGTTCTAAAATGGGGACCTATATAAAGACCTCTGGCTTCAGGGCTTAGGGAAAACAACAGGGAAGTATTCAGAAAGATTGTAAGAAACAGTGATGAGGGAAGACACTGATAAAAGAAAGCCTTCTCTACACATCAGGATTTGTAAGGTATGAAATCCCAGAGAGTCTCACAGCATGCAAAGCTGTTATATGTATAAGTCAGATAAGGTCCTGGTGCAGACATGGGAACTATACACAAGTCCCATTGATACCAAAGAACTTATCATGAAATAAAAATTGGTGGCACTGAAAATTTTATTTTTTCAATGGATTTCAACTGGGTAAGCAAATAAAACTTATAGACCAGATCCATTACCTGATGACCAATACAAAATTAATTCAGTGGGATAACGAAAGAATTTATTGTCTCACAATGGTTTGTCTTGAGAATTTATTTTTAACTAACAGGTCTTAATGCATATGTTACAGTTTCTGATTTTGTTTTCATGGGATGTCCAATTATGAAAAATGTGTGTTTGTATTTGCCTTTGCATGTGAGTGTGTATGTGGGTGCATGCATGTGTGTGTGCATGTGTGTGTGTGTGTGTGTGTGTGTGTGTGTGAATGTCTGCATATGATTCTTGAAATTATTCTTTGGGTATTTGTTTAGTTAGTTAACTTGTTTCATCATATTCTGCTTTGCTTATTATTAAATTTTATTTTATCATTATGAGTTAGATGTCTTTTGTATTCTAGTGGGAAAGAAAAAGAAAGGGAATGAATTTGTATAGGTTGGAAATGGGAAGAATTGAAAGGAATTTAGGGATGAAAAATCAGAAGTATATTCTATAAATCAAAACTACATTGATATTCTATCTTATGCCTATCAGAATGCCTAAGAACAACCATACAAGTGGCAACTCATGCTGGCAAGGATGTGGAGCAAGGGGAACACTTTTCCATTGTTGATGGAAGAGCAAACTTGTACAGCAAATATGGAAACAGTATGCCATTTCTGCAGAAAGATGGGAGTCAGTCTACCTCAAAATCCAAACTTATTGCTCTTTGGAATATACCCAAAGTATGCTTTATCCTATCACCAGAACATTTGATTAACCATGTTTGTTGCTGCTCTACTTACAAAAACAGAAACTGGAAACAAACTAGATGTTCTCCAATAGAAGAATGAACATAGAACATATGATACATTTACATAACACAGTATTAATACTTATATGTTAAAAATGATATCATGAAATTTCCAGACAAGCATAAGGGAATAGAAAAGATTAAACTGAGCCCTGGAGTGGTGGCACAAGCCTTTTATCCCAGCCCTCTGGAGGCAGAGGCAGGAGGCCAACCTGGCCTATGGAGTTAGTTCCAGGACAGCCAGGGACAAACAAAAAAACCTGTCTTTAAAAAAAGAAAGGGGGGGGGGCAGGAGCGGCAGGACCCCTGCCTGACACACCGCCGGAACCTGAAGGAAACAGACCGGATAAACAGTTCTCTGCACCCAAATCCTGTGGGAGGGAGAGCTAAACCTTCAGAGAGGCAGACAAGCCTGGGAAACAAGAAGAGACTGCTTTCTGCACACAATCTCGGATGCCAAGGGAAAAAACCAAAGGCCATCTGGAACCCTGGTGCACTGAAGCTCCCAGAAGGGGCTGCGCAGATCTTCCTGGTTGCTGCCACCGCAGAGAGCCCGTGGGTAGCACCCCGCGAGCGAACTTGAACCTCGGGACCACATGTAAGACCAACTTTTCTGCTGCAAGAAAGCTGCCTGGTGAGCTCGGGACACACGGAGGCAGAATTCCTCTAGGACCGGGCACGTTCTGTGTTTACCGGAAGTCCCACACCCGCGGATCCCGGCCTGCAGCAGCTCTCTGCTCCCAGAACCCATGGGAGAGAGACCTCACCACCTGGTCAGGTGGGCACTCCTGAGGCTGCAGAGTGGAAGAGACCATCAACACTGCCCACCCCTGCCCACATCCCTGGCCCAAGAGGAAACTGTATAAGGCCTCTGGGCTCCCGTGGGGGAGGGACCAGGAGCGGCAGGACCCCTGCCTGAGACACCGCCGGAACCTGAAGGAAACAGACCGGATAAACAGTTCTCTGCACCCAAATCCCGTGGGAGGGAGAGCTAAACCTTCAGAGAGGCAGACAAGCCTGGGAAACCAGAAGAGACTGCTCTCTGCACATACATCTCGGACGCCAGAGGAAAACATCAAAGGCCATCTGGAACCCTGATGCACTGAAGCTCCCGGAAAGGGCGGCGCAGATCTTCCTGGTTGATGCCACCACAGAGAGCTCGAGGGCAGCACCCCGCGAGCGAACTTGAGCCTCGGGACCACAGGTAAGACCAATTTTTCTGCTGCAAGTGACCTGCCTGGTGAACTCAAGACACAGGCCCACAGGAACAGCTGAAGACCTGTAGAGAGGAAAAACTACACGCCCGAAAGCAGAACACTCTGTCCCCATAACTGGCTGAAAGAAAACAGGAAAACAGGTCTACAGTACTCCTGACACACAGGCTTATAGGATAGTCTAGCCACTGTCAGAAATAGCAGAAAAAAGTAACACTAGAGATAATCTGATGGCGAGAGGCAAGCGCAGGAACCCAAGCAACAGAAACCAAGATTACATGGCATCATTGGAGCCCAATTCTCCCACCAAAACAAACATGGAATATCCAAACACACCAGAAAAGCAAGATCTAGTTTCAAAAACATATTTGATCAGGATGCTGGAGGACTTCAAGAAAGACGTGAAGAACTCCCTTAGAGAAACACAGGAAAAGATTAATAAACAAGTATGCCTACAGAAAGGAATCGCAAAAATCCCTGAAAGAATTACAGGAAAACATAAATAAACAAGTAGAAGCCCATAGAGAGGAGACACAAAAATCCCTGAAAGAATTCCAGGAAAACACAATCAAACAGTTGGAGGAATTAAAAGTGGAAATAGAAGCAATCAAGAAAGAACATATGGAAACAACCCTGGATATAGAAAACCCAAAGAAGAGACAAGGAGCTGTAGATACAAGCTTCACCAACAGAATACAAGAGATGGAAGAGAGAATCTCAGGAGCAGAAGATTCCATAGAAATCATTGACTCAACTGTCAAAGATAATGTAAAGCGGAAAAAGTAATGGTCCAAAACATACAGGAAATCCAGGACTCAATGAGAAGATCAAACCTAAGGATAGTAGGTATAGAAGAGAGTGAAGACTCCCAGGTAAAGGACCAGTAAATATCTTCAACAAAATCATAGAAGAAAACTTCCCTAACCTAAAAAAGGAGATACCCATAGGCATACAAGAAGCCTACAGAACTCCAAATAGATTGGACCAGAGAAGAAACACCTCCCGTCACATAATAGTCAAAACACCAAATGCACAAAATAAAGAAAGAATATTAAAAGCAGTAAGGGAAAAAGGTCAAGTAACATATAAAGGCAGACCTATCAGAATCACACCAGACTTCTCCAAACAAACTATGAAGGCCAGCAGATCCTGGACTGATGTCATACAGACCCTAAGAGAACACAAATGCCAGCCCAGGTTACTGTATCCTGCAAAACTCTCAATTAACATAGATGGAGAAACCAAGATATTCCATGACAAAGCCAAATTTACACAATATCTTTCTACAAATCCAGCACTACAAAGGATAATAAATGGTAAAGCCCAACATAAGGAGGAAAGCTATACCCTAGAAGAAGCAAGAAACTAATCGTCTTGGCAACAAAACAAAGAGAATGAAAGCACACAAACATAACCTCACATCCAAATATGAATATAACGGGAAGCATTAATCACTATTCCTTAATATCTCTCAACATCAATGGCCTCAATTCCCCAATAAAAAGAAATAGATTAACAAACTGGATATGCAACGAGGACCCTGCATTCTGCTGCCTACAGGAAACACACCTCAGAGAAAAGACAGACACTACTTCAGAGTGAAAGGCTGGAAAACAACTTTCCAAGCAAATGGTCAGAAGAAGCAAGCTGGAGTAGCCATTCTAATATGAAATAAAATCAATTTTCAACTAAAAGTCATCAAAAAAGATAAGGAAGGACACTTCATATTCATCAAAGGAAAAATCCACCAAGATGAACTCTCAATCCTAAATATCTATGCCCCAAATACAAGGGCACCTACATACGTAAAAGAAACCTTACTAAAGCTCAAAACACACATTGCACCTCACACAATAATAGTGGGAGATTTCAACACCCCACTCTCATCAATGGACAGATCATGGAAACAGAAATTAAACAGAGATGTAGACAGACTAAGAGAAGTCATGAGCCAAATGGACTTAACGGATATTTATAGAACATTCTATCCTAAAGCAAAAGGATATAACTTCTTCTCAGCTCCTCATGGTACTTTCTCCAAAATTGACCATATAATTGGTCAAAAAACGGGCCTCAACAGGTACAGAAAGATAGAAATAATCCCATGCGTGCTATTGGACCACCACGGCCCAAAACTGGTCTTCAATAACAATAAGGGAAGAATGCCCACATATACGTGGAAATTGAACAATGGTCTACTCAATGATAACCTGGTCAAGGAAGAAATAAAGAAAGAAATTAAAAACTTTTTAGAATTTAATGAAAATGAAGGTACAACATACCCAAACTTATGGGACACAATGAAAGCTGTGCTAAGAGGAAAACTCATAGCACTGAGTGCCTGCAGAAAGAAACAGGAAAGAGCATATGTCAGCAGCTTGACAGCACACCTAAAAGCTCTAGAACAAAAAGAAGCAAATACACCCAGGAGGAGTAGAAGGCAGGAAATAATCAAACTCAGAGCTGAAATCAACCAAGTAGAAACAAAAAGGACCATAGAAAGAATCAAAAGAACCAAAAGTTGGTTCTTTGAGAAAATCAACAAGATAGATAAACCCTTAGCCAGACTAACGAGAGCACACAGAGAGTGCATCCACATTAACAAAATCAGAAATGAAAAGGGAGACATAACTACAGATTCGGAGGAAATTCAAAAAATCTTCAGATCTTACTATAAAAACCTATATTCAACAAAACTTGAAAATCTTCAGGAAATGGACAATTTCCTAGACAGATACCAGGTACCGAAGTTAAATCAGGAACAGATAAACCAGTTAAACAACCCCATAACTCCTAAGGAAATAGAAGCAGTCATTAAAGGTCTCCCAACCAAAAAGAGCCCAGGTCCAGATGGGTTTAGTGCAGAATTTTATCAGACCTTCATAGAAGACCTCATACCAATATTATCCAAACTATTCCACAAAATTGAAACAGATGGATCACTACCGAATACCTTCTACGAAGCCACAATTACTCTTATACCTAAACTACACAAAGACACAACAAAGAAAGAGAACTTCAGACCAATTTCCCTTATGAATATCGACGCAAAAATACTCAATAAAATTCTGGCAAACCGAATTCAAGAGCACATCAAAACAATCATCCACCATGATCAAGTAGGCTTCATCCCAGGCAGGCACGGATGTTTTTTTTTTTTTTTTTTTTTTTTTTTTTTTTTTATTAACTTGAGTATTTCTTTTTTTTTTTTTTATTAACTTGAGTATTTCTTTTTTTTTTTTTTTATTAACTTGAGTATTTCTTATATACATTTCGAGTGTTATTCCCTTTCCCGGTTTCCGGGCAAACATCCCCCTCCCCCCTCCCCTTCCTTATGGGTGTTCCCCTCCCAACCCTCCCACCATTGCCGCCCTCCCCCCATAGACTAGTTCACTGGGGGTTCAGTCTTAGTAGGACCCAGGGCTTCCCCTTCCACTGGTGCTCTTACTAGGATATTCATTGCTACCTATGGGGTCAGAGTCCAGGGTCAGTCCATGTATAGTCTTTAGGTAGTGGCTTAGTCCCTGGAAGCTCTGGTTGCTTGGCATTGTTGTACTTTTGGGGTCTCGAGCCCCTTCAAGCTCTTCCAGTTCTTTCTCTGATTCCTTCAATAGGGGACCTATTCTCAGTTCAGTGGTTTGCTGCTGGCATTCGCCTCTGTATTTGCTGTATTCTGGCTGTGTCTCTCAGGAGCGATCTACATCCGGCTCCTGTTGGTCTGCACTTCTTTGCTTCATCCATCTAGTCCAATTGGGTGGCTGTATATGTATGGGCCAAATGTGGGACAGGCTCTGAATGGGTGTTCCTTCAGTCTCTGTTTTAATCTTTGCCTCTCCCTTCCCTGCCAAGGGTATTCTTTTTCCTCATTTAAAGAAGGAGTGAAGCATTCACATTTTGATCATCCGTCTTGAGTTTCATTTGTTCTAGGGATCTAGGGTAATTCAAGCATTTGGGCTAATAGCCACTTATCAATGAGTGCATACCATGTATGTCTTTCTGTGATTGGGTTAGCTCACTCAGGATGATATTTTCCAGTTCCAACCATTTGCCTACGAATTTCATAAACTCGTTTTTGATAGCTGCGTAATATTCCATTGTGTAGATGTACCACATTTTCTGTATCCATTCCTCTGTTGAAGGGCATCTGGGTTCTTTCCATTTTCTGGCTATTATAAATAAGGAAGCGATGAACATAGTGGAGCACGTGTCTCTTTTATATGTTGAGGCATCTTTTGGGTATATGCCCAAGAGAGGTATAGCTGGATCCTCAGGCAGTTCAATGTCTAGTTTTCTGAGGAACCTCCAGACTGATTTCCAGAATGGTTTTAGCAGTCTGCAACCCCACCAACAATGGAGGAGTGTTCCTCTTTCTCCACATCCTCGCCAGCATCTGCTGTCACCTGAGTTTTTGATCTTAGCCAATCGCACTGGTGTGAGGTGAAATCTCAGGGTTGTTTTGATTTGCATTTCCCTTATGACTAAAGATGTTGAACATTTCTTTAGGTGTTTCTCAGCCATTCGGCATTCCTCAGCTGTGAATTCTTTGTTTAGCTCTGAACCCCATTTTTTAATAGGGTTATTTGTTTCCCTGCGGTCTAACTTCTTGAGTTCTTTGTATATTTTGGATATAAGGCCTCTATCTGTTGTAGGATTGGTAAAGATCTTTTCCCAATCTGTTGGTTGCCGTTTTGTCCTAACCACAGTGTCCTTTGCCTTACAGAAGCTTTGCAGTTTTATGAGATCCCATTTGTCGATTCTTGATCTTAGAGCATAAGCCATTGGTGTTTTGTTCAGGAAATTTTTTCCAGTGCCCATGTGTTCCAGATGCTTCCCTAGTTTTTCTTCTATTAGTTTGAGTGTGTCTGGTTTGATGTGGAGGTCCTTGATCCACTTGGACTTAAGCTTTGTACAGGGTGATAAGCATGGATCGATCTGCATTTTTCTACATGTTGCCCTCCAGTTGAACCAGCACCATTTGCTGAAAATGCTATCTTTTTTCCATTGGATGGTTTTGGCTCCTTTGTCAAAAATCAAGTGACCATAGGTGTGTGGGTTCATTTCTGGGTCTTCAATTCTATTCCATTGGTCTATCTGTCTGTCTCTGTACCAATACCAGGCAGTTTTTATCACTATTGCTCTGTAATACTGCTTGAGTTCAGGGATAGTGATTCCCCCTGAAGTCCTTTTATTGTTGAGGATAGCTTTAGCTATCCTGGGTTTTTTGTTATTCCAGATGAATTTGCAAATTGTTCTGTCTAACTCTTTGAAGAATTGGATTGGTATTTTGATGGGGATTGCATTGAATCTGTAGATTGCTTTTGGTAAAATGGCCATTTTTACTATATTAATCCTGCCAATCCATGAGCATGGGAGATCTTTCCATCTTCTGAGGTCTTCTTCAATTTCTTTCCTCAGTGTCTTGAAGTTCTTATTGTACAGATCTTTTACTTGCTTGGTTAAAGTCACACCGAGGTACTTTATATTATTTGGGTCTATTATGAAGGGTGTCATTTCCCTAATTTCTTTCTCGGCTTGTTTCTCTTTTGTATAGAGGAAGGCAACTGATTTATTTGAGTTAATTTTATACCCAGCCACTTTGCTGAAGTTGTTTATCAGCTTTAGTAGTTCTCTGGTGGAACTTTTGGGATCACTTAAATATACTATCATGTCATCTGCAAATAGTGATATTTTGACCTCTTCTTTTCCGATCTGTATCCCTTTGATCTCCTTTTGTTGTCTGATTGCTCTGGCTAGAACTTCAAGAACTATATTGAATAAGTAGGGAGAGAGTGGGCAGCCTTGTCTAGTCCCTGATTTTAGTGGGATTGCTTCAAGTTTCTCTCCATTTCGTTTAATGTTAGCAACTGGTTTGCTGTATATGGCTTTTACTATGTTTAGGTATGGGCCTTGAATTCCTATTCTTTCCAGGACTTTTATCATGAAGGGGTGTTGAATTTTGTCAAATGCTTTCTCAGCATCTAATGAAATGATCATGTGGTTCTGTTCTTTCAGTTTGTTTATATAATGGATCACGTTGATGGTTTTCCGTATATTAAACCATCCCTGCATGCCTGGGATGAAGCCTACTTGATCATGGTGGATGATTGTTTTGATGTGCTCTTGAATTCGGTTTGCCAGAATTTTATTGAGTATTTTTGCGTCGATATTCATAAGGGAAATTGGTCTGAAGTTCTCTTTCTTTGTTGTGTCTTTGTGTGGTTTAGGTATAAGAGTAATTGTGGCTTCGTAGAAGGAATTCGGTAGGGCTCCATCTGTTTCAATTTTGTGGAATAGTTTGGATAATATTGGTATGAGGTCTTCTATGAAGGTTTGATAGAATTCTGCACTAAACCCGTCTGGACCTGGGCTCTTTTTGGTTGGGAGACCTTTAATGACTGCTTCTATTTCCTTAGGAGTTATGGGGTTGTTTAACTGGTTTATCTGTTCCTGATTTAACTTCGATACTGGGTATCTGTCTAGGAAATTGTCCATTTCCTGAAGATTTTCAAATTTTGTTGAATATAGGTTTTTATAGTAAGATCTGATGATTTTTTGAATTTCC